>NC_067294.1:18039165-18339165 GCF_020740795.1 Apus apus
AGCGCTTTCCAATAAAAATCGAGCTTCTGGCATTGCAGTTTCCGGGATCTTTAAAACTATCTCTGTATTTAAGAACACGGGAGCATGATCATTTATATCGGTGAGGCTTACCTCGGCTCGGAAGGACTGCAGCGGGCTCTCCAGCAGCACCTCGAAACGCACAAGGCAGGGCTCGCTCTGGCCGCACAGCTCCTCCCTGTCCATTCGCTCTCGCACCACCAAATCCCCGGTGTGTTGGTTCAGTTGTAAATACTGCTTTTGTCCTTCAGAAATGAGCCGAGCCTGCCGAGCCGATAACTCCTCACGGGTCAGTCCCAAATCCTTAGCGATATTCGCCACAAAGAAGCCTCTCTCCGTCTCTTCGGGCACAGAGTAGCGGGCTGTTTCTGTTCTCGATCCTGACACAAGAAGGAGCAGAATCAGAGGCACTGCTAGCCCTGGCAACGGTTCCTGGCTCTTCCTCAGCTCCATTACCTCCCAGAGAACCGATGGCCCCCCTCGCGAGCTGGATTGGAGCTGCCGATCCAGCCTGCAGACCTCGGAGCGGAGCAGCCCGCGATGGCGCAGCCCCGCAGTCCCGCGGGAGGTGGATCCGGGAGCTGCGCGTGTGCTCCGCGGTCAGCAGCGGCAGCAGGTGGCAGATCTGCGGAAGGACGCGGAGATTTCCCAGAGCAAAGCTTGCAAAATAGAACCTGCTCTTCTTTGTTCCGAGGACAGGACATACAGATTTAACTGCCCGTACAGCCCCATTCAAATATCAAATACTAGTTGAATGAGCACTGCTTCTGCTCACATTTATTTGAAGATGAGATTTCTTTCAAGCTGCTCTTTCTGATTTCCCTCCCTACAGTGGTTTATGAACAGCGAGGAAAATTCTTCTAGGCTGTTTAGCTAAAGAAGCTGTGTATAGGTGTCCAGCTTCAGAAGCGATCTGATTCATGAACCGCGGCAGAGATTGCCATGTAGCTCCCCGTACTAATTCTCGGGAGGGTTTTTGGAATGGACCAAGATTGTTTCCTCGATTCAGGACCTCTCAGACTGGCAGTCCTGGAGAAGGAGTTG
Source organism: Apus apus (assembly GCF_020740795.1). Taxonomy (NCBI): domain Eukaryota; kingdom Metazoa; phylum Chordata; class Aves; order Apodiformes; family Apodidae; genus Apus; species Apus apus. The sequence continues at coordinate 18,040,228 of NC_067294.1, forward strand.
GGGACAGCATCTCTCCGACCTCAGCCTGGGTCAGAAAGCCCCCGTCCTTCTTTCTCTCGCCTCTGAGAACGGACATGCCAGGTCTCGCTGATTTCCCCTGGATACAATCTACTCAGAAGGCATGGATTTATTCCCCAAATCCTGCCCAATGGGTGGCTATTTCCTCGGCAATTACTGTGATAAGTGATCTTCGAGATAACACACACACCCGAGGGAGTAGCAAGTGGGTTTTTATTGTTTTCTGTCATCAGGCAATTGACTTTTAAAATGTATGAGCAACAGAAAATATCACATGACTTTATCGATCAATATGGATCAATGAAAGAAAAAGAAACCAGAAAGCTTCTTGATGCCCTATATTCTACAGTGCCTTAAGTCTGATGCAAATCTTATAGCCTATTTTACTGTAAAACCACAACCTTTTACTTCACTAGTGCCTTATACTAAAAGATCCTGAAATGTTATTTTCAAAGATAGAGTAAGAAAAAAAAACGACAACAAAACAACACTCAAAACAAAACGGAGAAAGACACTGCTGAAAGCCCATGCTTCACAGTATGGAAAACCTGTAAAGCCCTGGTCATATCTGCAAAGGGTGGCAATGTCGTCCATGCCTAATAAAATCAACGTTGGCTGGTTTTAAGGAATTACGTTGTAAGCAACAATGACATTTTCTTAACATTTCTTTGGCCTGGTATTGGACAGTCTGCAGAAAATTAAGACATTATTACAGAGCTCTCTCTATAAGGGGCGAAAGAAAAATACAGAAAAGGTGATGTAGGAAAAAGTTGTCTGGAAGATCTACTTATAATTATCAGGATTTCCTCTGACATGTAGAAGCAGTAGCACTCTCACAATCATACATCAAGTCTCTGTGTAATAAACATGCAACACAGTCCTTCTTCTCCATCCACAGCACGATTACAAAGTACCTACAGGAACAAAGTACTGCTCAGGTGGAGGGTGGCTTTGCTCTCCCACATAAAGGACTTGTACCTCCCTGGTATGTGTTTGTTGGGTGTTTGGTCTCTTTCTTCTGTTTTCCCCGTAAGGACGTTAGCCCATGAGGAAAGACATGCTTGTCTTTCTCCTCCCTCACTGATGGCTGAGCCAAGGGTTTGGTTCAGAACTGACATTTTGCTCCATCCCCTGGTTTCCAGCACAAGCTGCTTCCACAGCTCTGGGCCTCGTGTCTTCGGAGAGGGGAGCTCTGCCCTGCAAAGAACAGAGAGGGGAGGTTGTCATCTGAAGGTCAGCAGGCACCAGCAAGAACCGTAGAGGACATGTCTTACAGCACTGCCTGTGGGACACTGATCTCTGCCCAGAGTCAGAGAGGAGGCTGGACCAGGGTGTGGGTCTCTGACCTGCTCAGGAACAATTTGAAGCTGGAAACCATGCTCCACTTTGGACATCACCAAGGCACTCCTGCAATGCTTTTGTGAGTGTCAGGGAGTAATTTCAGATGGTAGGAGCCCCAAATAAAATAACTTTCTCACAGTCAATCGAGTTGAAAGGTGATGTATGGAGATGGGTCCCCTGAGGCTGGTGCAACTGCAGCTCTGAGAACCTGCAGTGAAGTGGGTTAATGTCATCAGTGGTTATGAAATCCAAACCTTTTAAGGGGTGACTGCTAGATGGTGCCCTGAAAACCAGTAAGCCAATGTTTAGAAGGGCCTTGGACTGAGTGGGAGAGTGAGGAGAGAAGGACCTGTTTCAATGATCACAGGATTGTCATGATTGGATAACCAAAACAAACAACAACAAAACAAAACAAAACCCAAACAAAATCACAAAAAAACCCAGCTAACCAAAAAACCCGAAGATCCATACACCTCACAAACACAACAGCAACACACTATCCACAAAAAAATCCATCATGCCAACCAGAACATGCGCTGAAGTGCCACATCTACACATTTCTCAATAACATCCACGAATGGTGACTCCACCACCTCCCTCGACAGCCTCTTCCAGTACCAACTACTGTTTCATTAAATAAAGTCCTCCTAATATCCAATCTGAACCTCCCCTGGCACAACTTCAGGCCAATTCTTATGATTCTGTCATTATTCATGTGGGAGAAGAGGCAAACACCCACCTCACTACAATCTCCTTTCAGGTAGCTCTCGAGGGCCATGAGGTCACTCCTCAGCCTCCTCTTCTCCAAACTCAACAATTCCCGTTCCCTCAGCCCCATCTCATTGGACTTGTCCTCTAGAGCCTTTACAACATTGGTTGCTCTTCTCTGCACACGATCCAGCACCTCAGTGTCATTCTTGCAGTGAGGAGCCCAGAACTGAACACAATGCTCAAGATGCAGCCTCACCAGTGCGGAGTACAAGTGCACAACCACTTCCCTACTCTTACTTACCACACTATTCCTGATGTAGGCCAGGATGCTGGTGACCTTATTGGCCACATGGCACATGTTGCCTCATGTTAAGCCAGCTGTAAACCAGCAACCCCAGGTCCTTTCCCCCTGGGCAGCTCTCCAGACACTATTCCCCAAGCCTGTCCCATTACTTGGAATTGTTGCAAGCCAAGTGCAGGACCTGACACTAAGCCTTGTTTAGCCACAAACAACTGACCTCAGCCTATGGATCCAACCTCTCCAGCTCACTCTGTAGAGCCTTCCCACCCCTGAGCACACAAACGCTTGTGTAAAATTTGATGTCAGCCGCTACTGAGGGAGCACTCTATCACCTCACCCAGAGCCTTCATGAAGATACTAAACAAGTCTAGCAACATAACGGAGCAATGGGGAGCGCAACTGGTGACCAGCCAGCAGTTGGCAACTTGCTGGGCTTGGCCATCCAGCCAGGTTTTACCCAGCAAAGAGTACACATGTCTAAGCCAAGAGCCACCAGCTTTTCTAGGAGGATGCTGTGGGAGATGGGGTAAAAATCTTTATATAAGTCTAGAGAGACAGCAACCGCTCCATTTCCCTCATCTACCTTCACTGGGCAGCCTGTTCCAGTGTCTCAGCAAGCACAGAGTGACAATCTTCTGCCTAATATCCAACGTAAATCTCCTCTCTTTCAGTTAAAAATCATTCTTCATTGGACTGCTGCTACATGCCATTGCAAAGAGTATCTCCCCAGATTTCGTTTAGGTTGCCTTCAGGTAATGGAAGGTGCTCAAATATACCTCAGAGTGAAGAATTGTTTCCTAAAGATCAACCGGAATCGACCCTCATTCATTTTAAAGCCGTTCCCCCTTATCTTATTGTACATGCCCTTGTCAATAGACCCTCCCCAGCTTTCCCGTAGCCCGCTCAGGCACTGGAATCTACTCCAGAGGACTCCCCAGAGCCTTCGCTTTGCTAAAGCTTTCTCCAGATTGAACAACTAAACACCATCACTATCTCAGGCTGTCCTCATGGAAGAGGTGCTCCAGACTTCTGACCACCTTCAGTGATGACACCCGGACACACGACCTCCCAATGATGCTCCCTCCAAGCTTCCCCACCCTCCCAAAAATTTCTCCTTCCATCGAGATCCCTCTAACCTAAATCTATCTTTTCCTGTTTAAAGTCAGTACCACTTATAGAAAATCCCTCCCCAGCAAGCCCCTAGTGCCTTTAAGGTACTGGCAGGTGATCTAAAGTCTAGCCAGAGCCTTCTGTTCTCCAGGCTGAACACCCCCACCTTTTCCAGCCTGTCTTCAGAGGAAAGGTGCTCCAGCCCTCTGATCATTGTCAGTGATGACACACTCAACCACCACCTGCCCCACTCTGTCCCTCCCCGCTCCCACCGCCTCCCGCCACCCCCTGCTCCCGGCCAGGACCCTCACCTGTGCGGCCCAGTCGCCTTCCTCGCCGAGGTTGGTGGCCTCCTGCGAGCACACCGAGCTGCGCTGGTCGGGCGGGCCGGGGGGCAGCCCGGCGGGGAAGCAGGGCAAGAGCGGCCTGAGGAAGCGAAACTCGCTGTTGACGGTGCCGCCGGCGAAGCAGATGTCGTAGACGTAGCTGCGGGGCAGGGAGCCCGCCGTGCTCTCCGTCACAGCCGTCGGGAAGGTGGGCAAGGGCTCGGCCCTGGCCCGCCGCAGCCTCAGCACCACGGCGGCCACGGCGCTGGCCACGAAGAGCGCCGACACGCAGGCCAGCGAGGCGATGAGGTAGAGGGTGAGGGGCCCGTCGGGCTCGGCGGCCGGCGCCTCCTCGCTCCGCCGCCAGTGCGCGTCGGAGAAGCCGTCCACCAGGGCGATGGCCAGGGTGGCGCTGGCGGAGCGCGGCGGCTGCCCGCGGTCTCGCACCAGCACCACGAGCCTCTGGCGGGCCGCGTCCCTCTCCGCCACGGCCCGCGCCGTGCGCACCTCGCCGCTGTGCAGCCCCACGCGGAACAGCCCCGGCTCCGTCGCCTTGGCCAGCTCGTACGACAGCCACGCGTTCTGCCCCGCGTCCGCGTCCACCGCCACCACCTTGGCCACCAGCTCGCCCGCCGCCGCCCCGCGCGCCACCAGCTCGCCCGCCAACGCGCTGCTGCCGGGGGGCGGGTGCAGCACCACGGGCGCGTTGTCGTTCTCGTCGCGCACCACCACGCGCAGCACCGCCTGCGCGCTCAGCGGCGGCGAGCCGCCGTCGGCAGCGCGCACCGCCACCTCCAGGCCGCGCACCTCCTCGTAGTCCAGCGCCCGCAGCACGTACACGTCCCCGCTCACAGCGTTGACCGACACGGCGGGCTGCTCCTTGCCCTCCTGCCGCACCAGCGCGTAGCTGACGCGGGCGTTCTCCCCCGCGTCGGCGTCCGTGGCCTTCACGCTGCCGATCCGGACCATCGGGCTGTTGTTCTCCGTCACCCACAGCGTGTACACCTGCTGCGCGAACTCGGGCGCGTTGTCGTTCACGTCCGAGATCCGCACGAAGATGCTTGCCCGCGAGCTCAGCCGCGGCCTGCCCCAGTCCAGCGCCGTGATGCTGATGTTATACTCCGCCGTCCTCTCCCTGTCCAGCGCCGCGTTGGTTCGCAGCTCGTAGTAGCTGTCGAACGTGGGGCTGAGGCTGAACGGCAGGTCCCCGGCGATCGAGCACTCCGTCCTGCCGTTGTCCCCGGAGTCCCGGTCCCGCACGCTGAACAGGGCCACCACGGTGCGCGGCGCCGCGTCCTCGGCGATGGAGGCGCTGACGGACGTGAGCGCTATCTCCGGGGCGTTGTCGTTCACGTCCAGGACCTCCACATGCACTTTACAGTGGCCGAAAAACCCTCCGCCGTCGGTGGCTCTCACCACCAGCTTGTGTACCTTCGCTTCTTCGAAGTCGAGGTTGCCCGCCACCCGAATCTCCCCCGTGGCAGGGTTCAGCTCGAAGAGCTTCACGGTCCTCTCCGGTGTCTGGGTGAAGGTGTAACGCACCTTCCCGTTGGAGCCTTCGTCGGGATCCATGGCCACGACTCTGACCACCAGCTGCTCCGGGGGGCTGTTCTCGGCCAGCCGCACCTCGTACACCTCCCGAGCGAAGACTGGGGTGTTGTCATTGATATCGAGCACCACGATCCGGACCCGAGCAGTGCCCGAGCGGGGTGGCGAGCCCCCGTCGGTGGCCGTGAGCACTAAGTTCAGCTCTCGCTGCTCTTCGCGGTCCAGCTGACGCTCTAGGACCAGCTCCGCGAATTTGGCTCCGTCTTCCGCAGTTGAGACAGCGAGGGAGAAATGCGAATTGGAGCCGAGGCTGTAGTTCTGCAAACCGTTCATACCCACGTCCCTGTCCTGGGCGCTTTCCAGAGGGAATCGGGACCCAGTAGATGCCGTTTCAGGAATCTCTAAAACCACCTCCTTCTTCGGAAACACGGGGGAATTGTCGTTCACGTCACGAACCTCCACCTCCCCGCGGATCAGCTGCATCGGATTCTCAAGGAATACCTTAAAGAAGAGCGTGCAGGTCTCGCTCTGCGGACAGAGCTGCTCTCGGTCCAGCGACTCCTTCACCGTCAGGACGCCGCTGCTCGGATCCAGGCGGAAAAGCTGCTCGTTCCCCTCGGACACAACGCGGGCCTTGCGAGCCGCCAGCTGGCTCGCAGCCACCCCCAGCTCCTTGCCAATGTCGGCGACAAAGGACTCCCTCTCCATTTCCTCCGCCACAGAGTAGCGGAGGCGCTCGGCCCCGCTCTGACACACGCAAACGCACAGAAGAAACAAGAGCACTTGCCTCTCGCTGCCTCCGCTCCGTCTCCCGCTCGCCATCCCTCTCCACCAAAGCCATCCACCCTCCTCCGCGGCTCCCAGCATTTTTTCTCACCGGCGTCCGAGGCAGAGCGCTCTGGCTCAGGGGTGGCGGCAGAAGGGGCTCGGAAAGCCCCCGAGCACCCCGGCTCCGTGCCCCGCCGCCCTTCCCCAGCAGCTCCCGCGGCTGCTTTTTGTCTCCCGCTGCCTGCACAGCCGGGGCGGGCGGAGGAACCTGCGGCTCCGTGGCCAACACCCCCACCCAGCGTCGCAAGGCGGAATCTTCCCTCTGCCTTTTTCGGGCCAGCGCTGCTGCCGCAACGATGCTGCTGTTCTGGGACACACCATCCTTAGGCTGTTTAATTCGCAGTCTGTAGCACACTCCATCCAAACGACACACCACTCCAGGGGATCTTTAAGGTCCTTTCCAAGTCAAACCATTCCACGATTCTACAGTCCTTTCTTCTTTGGTGTTACCGCACTGGCTTAGAAATCCCTGAGAGGTCCCTGTACTTAGAGATCAAACCTGAATCCCCGGACCTGTGTAAGGACCGACGGCCAACAAGTAGTTAATATCAAAGGCGAGGAGAGGTCACTAATGAAAGCCCCAGATACACAAACGCTGAGGAGCGGGAGCAAAAGGAGACAACAGCAAGGACCAGGGATCTAACGGCACTAATCGATGGGCCATTAGCGGAACCATTCACGTGTAAACGGCAAGAGGTTCAACCAGAAACTTGTTAATGATGAGGGGAAAAAAGAAAGGAGACCATGGATTATCGCAAAGAGTCTCTGAAGAAAAAGTGACTTGATCAAATTATTTTTTCTGGTGGATTTCTAAGAATATGAAATACTGATATGGGATGTCTAGAGGTAGGATCTTATTCAGTAGAAGGAGTGATAACGAGTGGACTCGAGACGACCAGCTGTGAGGAAACGGGTAGGGGAGTTGTGAGTGAGGGAAATACCACTATTACAGAAGAATTTTTGGTTCCTTTTCCAAGAGAGCATCCAGCCTCCTCTCCCACTCTGCATTCAGCCCAGTTAACGCTTTCCCCATCACTCTGATCAATGCAAACGTTACTTTCTCGCCGTATTAACTCGGTGCTTACCAACCAACGGGCTCTGCCCGACCTCTTAGAAAGGATCCTAACAGGGCAACCGAGATCTTTCAGCTGAGCTCGCAGCTGATGGCAGCCACGCAGCATCCGACTGGTGCTCACTGGTCTCTCCCTCCTTGGGAGCTTTCTCCTCCCCGCCCCTCCAACACACGCCCAGCAATGGCCTCAGCTGGGCTCAGAAAACCGCCCTGCACCTCGCTCCGGGCCTGATCCCAGCTCTCTCTCATATCCCCTGCATCCAGCCCACTCAGAACGCATGGATGTGTTCCCGAAATGCTGCTGCTAGGTGGCTATTTCCTCGGCAATGACTGCGAGGAGTGACCTTCGAGACAGCACACTCACCAAGGGAGTTCCAACTGGGTTTTATTGGTTTCTCTCATCAGGCAATTGACTCTTACACATGTGTGAGCAACAGGAAATATCACATGATTTATCGAGCAATAATAGCGAGAAGTGAAGGCAAAGAAACCAGAAAGCTTCTTGACGCCCTGTGTTCTACAGTGCCTGAAGTTTGTTGAAAGCGTTTTAGCCAATTTTCCTTTAAAAACACAAACTGTGCATTTAATTCTCTACTACGCTGCACTAAAAACTCCTGAAACGTTCATTTCAAACTTATAGTAAGAAAAAAAACCACAAGCAACAACCAAACCAAACGGGGATACATTGCTGGAAAGCCCTTCTTTACAGTCTGGAGAACTTTCAGCTCCTGGTCATATCAGCAAAAGTGGACCAATGTCAGCTGTGTCTAAGGGAATCAGCTTTCCCTATTTCTTAATTAATTACTTCATTAGCATCATTAACTTTGCTTCATATCTGGTTGGCCTGGTATTGCATAGTCTGCATAAAATTAAGACATTAATACAGAGCTCTCTTCATAAGGGAAAAAGAAAAAATAAAGAAGAGGCAATGGAAAGATGTCTGGATGATCTAATATGTTTATCCCAGGATCCCCCTGACATGTAGAAGCAGTAGCTCTCACTATCATATATCAAGTCTAGGTGTAATCAGCATGCAACACAGTCCTCATCTTCCTCTATGCACAGAAGAAACAGAAAATACAAATAGGAATAAAGTACTGCTCAAGGGAAGAGTGGGTTTGCTCTCCCACAGAGAAGACTAGCACTCCCATGGTATGTGTTTGGTGGAAGTTTGGTCTCTCTGTTTTCTTTCCCCTCTGAGGATGTTAGCCCGTGAGGACAGACATGCTTGTCTTTCTCCTCCCTCACTGATGGCTGAGTCAAGGGTTTGGATCAGAACTGACATTTTGCTCCATCCCCTGGTTTCCAGCACAAGCTGCTTCCACAGCTCTGGGCCTCGTGTCTTCGGAGAGGGGAGCTCTGGCCTGCAAAGAACAGAGAGGGGAGGTTGTCATCTGAAGGTCAGCAGGCAACAGCAACTGCAGTCAATGTAGTTAAATGGTTCTCCTGGTTTGAGGCAAGATGAAGCCAATTTTACTTTTACTGATTTTTTTTTTTTCCTTCAGTAAGCTTTCTTTTAACTAGCTCCAGAGTATTCCAAGCAAGACTGATAACAGTGGAATGTTTTTTAACTGCTAGGTCTTCAAGGTCTCATCTTTACTCTGCCTGCTCAGACACTACAGGGAGATCTCTGACTCCCCCGTAGGAGGCTGAATTAGACAATCAGCAAAACTGGCCAGAGATATTCCAATCCATATATCTACATAAGCTCAGAGGATGATCAGAGATCACAGAAGACAACTTCCTTCCTGTTTCTTCTTCCCTTCTCTTCCATCCATGGATGGTGTCTGGGGAGGACTCCGTCCATCCATCACCGTCAACCCCCAGGCTCCAGCTCTCCTGGCCCTCATCACTCTGTGCTTTCTCCAGCAGCACTCTGGGAATTTTCAGAACTGTGAGTATCTAAGGAGGTGCTGTGGGAGTTGTTGGGGGTGGAGGGAGGCCAGAGGCTTTTGCAAATATCTGAACATATTTGTATATAATTGTATATATATTCTTACATCATTAGTGTTTAATCAAAGCTGTGTAGTTTAGTTTTCAATCCAGAAAAGTCTCTCTCTTATTCTCTCTCTCCTTCCCTGCCCAGGGGGGAGGAGGAGGGAATTGAGAGCATTGCTGTCAAACCTGAGTCAAATGGTGACAATTGATTGGCGACCAACGTGGGGCTCGATTTTAAGCCCAGATTATACATTTTCATTAACTGGGAGTGTTCAAAATTCCATCTCTGATGGGAGGAATCTCTCGGATAGCAATGGGCAACAGTTCTCTTGAATTTCCTGATGGTTTGAAAACTGGACAGACACTTTTTCTGCCATGAACCTGTTGGACCTTTTTCCAAACATGCAGTTGTACATGTGGTGTGCAGCCCAGAGCATTCTGCTCTGTGGAGCTGCTCTTGTGATTGTTTCATGGTTTATCGACAGAGCTGTAGCCAAAATCAACCGTATAATCACCAGCCTAGTGATTCTAGGGGTTATGATACTGATCTTTCTGGGGGCACTGTATGTGTAGTTATGGTACCACTCCTAAAGTGAATGGAACGGCCCATGTTGCTAATGCCAGTAGCAGGTGCAATTTTACCTCTCCATTTTCTTTCAAGCTGAATCTCCCAGCTCCTGATTTGAATAGCATTGTTGCAGTAGGGGTGCTTCTGCTCAATGTTTATAATGTATTGTGGATACCTAGGGTGGGGTGTTGCTCCACTCACTGCCAAACCCCACAGGCAATGCTGCTGCCACTGCTGCTGCTGCTGCCACCCGTGATGCTGCCACCACCACTGCTGCTGATACCACCACTCGTACTGCTACAGAACCAGCTGTTTCTACAAGTGGTGCTACAAAAACAGCTGCTTCTACAAAGATAATGTCCACTCCCTTTCCAGTCAAGCTAGTTCATCCTGTGACCAGGAGCAAGGCAAAGGCAAAACACTCCTCCCTTTCTACCCGCTCCCGTCTGAGACATCCAGAGTTTCTTCAGGCAACAACAGAGACTGAAACTGAGGAGGCAGAGGATTCTAAATCAGTTGATGGAGCAGGTACCTCTCAAACAGATAAAAAATCAGGCCACTCTCAAGCAGACAGAACAGCAGGCCCTCCTCAATCAGATGACTACGATGACCTTGTCCAGCCTTTCTCCATGAAAGAACTGCGCCTCATGAGAAAGGACTTCACCCGCACTGATGCTGAGGGAATTCTTCCTTGGCTGCTCCGATGCTTTGATAGTGCTGCTGAAACCTACAGTGTGGATGAGAGAGAAGCCAAGCAGTTGGGATCCTTGGCCAGAGATGCCGGTATTGATAGAGAGCTTAGTAGTAAGATGGGAACCACCACCCGGTGGGACCGACTTCTCTCAGCTGTGAGAGAGAGATACCCCTACAGGGGTGACAACAAATGGCACCAAAGCAGAACACCCACTCTTGAGAAAGCCATCACATATTTGAGAGAAACAGCTGTGCGAGAGGTGATCGATGATAAAGATGGACTTACAAATCCTGATGATGTTCTGTGCCACACACAAATGTTCTGGAGGTTTGCTCAGGCTGTACCAGCAGCACATGCCCATATATCCTCCTCATGGGGTGCTTTGATGATGAAGCAAGACCAAGTGTGCATGAGGTGGCTTTCAAAGCACGACTGTATGGAGACATAATCTCTGATTCCCATCAGTTCCACACCTCAGCCATTGAACAAATGACTGACAGAAAGAATAAGATGCCAAACAGATGAGGAAATAAACTCCAGAATCTCGCTAGAGACAACTGGTCACGTGTTGCAGCCATTAAGAAGAGACGTCCTGCTACAAGGCAGAAGCAAGAGAGACAGGACCCACTGCTACGCCCCCTGTGGTCTCTCTAGCAAAGTTATTTTAAAGAGGACACGAGAATTTGGGACAAGAAACCCACTGATATTCTCCAGATACGCATGTAAGAGCTACTAAACAGAACAAAGGCAGGAGATTGTTCTTCCAAGAAGGCTGCACCAGTCATCACCCAGGATGGTGCATCAAACTCCAATGCTCAATATTAGAGGTGCCCTGCTGCCAGCCAGGGGGAGGAGAGGGACAAACAGGTTTACTGGACTCTGTGGATTTGGTGGCCTGGCACATTAGAACCACACAGGTATAAAGCCCTGGAGGACACTGGTGCACAGTGCAACCTAATGCCATTGAATGATAAAGGGACAGAATCCGTCACTATTTCTGGAGTGACAGGAGGTTCTCAACAACTGCCTGTTGTGGAGGCTGATGGGAGCCTCACTGGTAAGGAGTGGCAAATGCACCCTGGAGTGACTGGCCCAAATGCTCCGTGCATCATGGACATAGACTCTCTCAAGAAAGGATACTTCTGTGACCTGAAAGGGTACCGGTGGGCCTTTGGTAGAGCAGCTGTAGAGACTGAGGACACTGAACAGTTACATAATTCTTCTGGATGCTGGTTTTGCTGTAAAAAGAAGCAAGATCCAAGGACCTTCACAAGAGACCCAGTTCCTGGGAATCAAGTGGCAAGATGGATGTCACCAGATCCCAATGGATGTGATTAACAAAATAACAGCTGTGCCCCCCCCATTGCCTAAAAAGGACACTCAAACCTTTTTAGGGACTGTTGGTTTCTGGAGAATGCATATTCCATGTCACAGTGAAATTGTGAAACCTCTCTCTGAGGTGACCCGAAAGAAGAGTGACTTTAAATGGAGTCCTGAAAAACAGAAAGCTTTTGAGCAGATCAGAAAGGAGGTTGTGCAGGCCATGGCCCTTGGACCAGTTCAAACAGGGCCAGACATCCAACATGTGCTCTACACCACAGCTGGACACAAGGGTCCCAACTGGAGCCTCTGGCAGAAGCACCAGGGGAGACTCGAGGTCGACTCTTGGGATTCTGGAGCCACAGCTACAGAGGTTCCCAGGCCAACTACACGACACCTGAGAAGGAGACACTTGCAGCATATGAAGGAGTTAGAGCCGCTTCAGAAGTGATGGGCACTGAAGCTCCTCCTGGCACCCAGATTCCCAGTGCTGAGATTCATGTTCCAGACTCACCTTTCTCCTGTCCATCATGCCACTGATGTGACTTGGAGTAAATGGACTGCTTTCATCAGCCAGCGAGCTCCAGTAGGAAGACCTAATCATCCAGGTATTGTAGAAGCAACTACAGACTGGCCAGAGGGCACAAACTTTGGAATGCCAGCACAAGAAGTGGTGAGACGGGCTCAAGAAGCTCCACCATATGATCATCTACCACAGACTGAGAAACAATTTTCACCCATGGCTCCTTTCGTCTTGCAGGGAATCATCAAAAGTGGAAAACTGCCGTGTGGAGTCCTACACGACTAGTTGCACAAGCAGCTGAAGGAGAAGATGAATCAAGTCAGTTAGCAGAGGTAAATCCACCCAGCTGGCTTTGGACGTTGCTGAGTGAGAGCATTGGCCAAGACTCTATCTCTACACTCACTCGTGGATGGCAGGAAATGCCTTGTGGGGTTGGCTAAAGCAGGGGCAGCAGAACAACTGGCAGCAAAAAGGTCAACCTCTTTGGGTTGCTGACCTGTGGAAAGACATTGCAGCTGGGCTAGAGAAATTGGTGGTAAAAGTCTGTTGTGTAGGTTCACACGTGCCTCTGAGTCGAGCCACTGAGGAACATCGACAAAATCAATGAGCAGATGAGGCTGCTCAAGTGTTCCAAATAGACTTAGACTGGGAACATAAGGGTGAGCTTTTTCTGGCTCTATGGGCCCTTGACACTTCAGGTCATCAGGGCAGAGATGCAACCTACAAATGGGCTTGTGAACGAGGGGTGGACTTAACCATGGACACTATTGTGCAGGTGATCCACAACTGTGAGACATGTGTTGCAATTAAGCAGGTGAAACGGTTGAAAACTTTGTGATATGAGGGGAGGTGGTCACAGTACAGGTATGGAGAGGCCTTTTGACTACATCACACTGCCTCAGAGACAACAGGGTAAGCGCTGTGTGCTTATGATGGTGGAAACAAGGACAAGATGGTTGGAAACATCTCCTGTGCCTCAAGCCACAGCCTGGAACACTATTCTGGGCCTTGAGAAACAAATCTTGTGGAGACGTGGTATACTCCAGAGAGAACTGAGTCAGACAATGGGACTCATTTCAAAAACAGTCTTGTGTCTGACTGGGCTAAAGAGCCTGGTATTGAGTGGATCTACCATATCCCGTACTATGCACAAGCCTCAGGGAAAGTTGGAAGCTACAATGGTTTGTTGAAAGCTACCTTGAAGGCAACGGGTGGTGGAACTTTCAAAAACTGGGAGAAAAATCTGGCAAAGGCCACCTTGGTAGTTAATACCAGGGGATCCATCAATCGGGCTGGTCCTGCTCAGTCAGACCTTTTACACGCTGCAGATGGGGATAAAGTCCCTGTGGTGTGTGAAAGGAGCCTGCAGGGTAAAAGTGTTTGGGTCTATCCTGCTTCAGGCAAAGGTAAACCTGTCCGGGGTGTTGCTTTTGCTCAGGGATCTGGATAGACCTGGTGTGTGAGGATGGAGGATGGTGAAGTACAATGTGTAACTCAAGGTAATGTGACTCTGGGGGAGAGTCCTTAATTTGACAGCTGGCAAAATATAGAGCCTATATGTGATGTACAGTATGGAATAAGGGGTGGTATGGAGATGGTTCCCCTGAGGCTGCTGTGACTGCAGCTCTGAGAACCTACGGTGAAGCGAGTCTAAGCCATCAGTGGTTATGAAATCCAAACCTGTTAAGAGGAGGCTGTAAGGTGGAGTTTGTGGTTCTTCAGCCTCACATATTCTTATCATCCAGACTCACCCAAAGTGCTAGGGGGATGCCTGGAAAACTGGTAAACCCCTGTTTAGAGGGGCATTGGACTGAGCGGGATACTGAGGAGATCAGGATCTTTTTCAGTGATCACCTCTTGTCTCCCCCCTGCTCTTTGAACAGCAAGAGCTTAGCGGGCATCTCAGAAATTTAAGTGCAAAGCTGCATGGAGAAGAGAGGTGTTCGTACATTTGGCAGCACCCAAGAAGGCCAATAAATCTTGAGATAATGTATAGTAAAGTCATAGTACTAGAGTATTCTTGGGGATGGAAGGAAGCGTAAATAGCATAGAGGAAAAGACTCATTCAGGCTGAAAAAGGCCTCCAAGGTTATCAAGTGCAAGCATCAATCTCAGCCCAGACACCCCCAGCCACTTGGGTACCTGAGGACAAGCTGGAATACAAGGGGGCTTATTTTCTACCAAATTACTTTGTCCTTTGACGCAACATCTTAGAGATCATAGATACGCTAAGGTTGAAGAAGACCACTCAGATCAACAAGTCCAACCACCAGCCTGACACCACCGTGCCCACTAACTCATGTCCTGAAATGCCATTTCTACACGTTCTTTGAACACATACATGAATGGTGAGTCCACGACGTTCCTGGGCCGCCTGTTGTAAAGCTTGGCCCCTCTTTCAGTAAAGACAGGCCATGTAAGCCTCCCCTTCATCAAAAGAAGTCATGAGAAGTCATCCCTTCAGCCTGCTCCTCTCCAGACTAAACAATATCAGTTCCATTGGCCACTCCTCATCAGACTTTTTCTCCAGATTCTTCATCAGCTCCTCAATGTCCTTCTGGCAGTGAGGGGCCAAAAATTACCCAGGAACTTATGATGCAGCCCCACCAGTGCTGAGTCTAGGGGCATGATCCCCTCCCTACTCCTGCTAGCCACACCATTGCTGATCCAAGCCCGGATGCTGTTGGCCTTCTTGGCTGCTTGAGCACACTCCTGGCTTATGTTCGTATGGATGTCAGGTGGCACCCCCAGGTCCTTTTCCGCCAGGCAGCTTTCTAGCCACAGTTCCCCAAGCCTGTAGCATCACTTGGTGCTCATGTCCCTTCCCCTGCACCCAGAAAAAGAATGGAGAGTCTCCTTGGCTCTCTTTTTGTTGCTGATGTATTTGTAAAAACATTACCTCTTAGGACAGCGGCCACACTAAGCTCCCACCGCGCTTTTGCTTTTCGCGTGTTCTCTCTAATGAGACCTAATAAGATCCCTCTACTTTTCTAGAGTCACCTGATGTTCTTCAAAAGATGTTACATGCTCATTTTCCTTCTGACACCCAGAAAAATCTCCTGGTTCAACCAGGCCAGTCCACTTCCCCGGCAGCTTGTCTAACAGCACAGGGTTACAGCCTGATCCTGAAGATCATCCCATCTTCCTGAATCCCTTTCCCTTCAGGACTGTCTCCCAAAGGACTCTCTCAACCAGGGGCCTGAAAAGACAAAAGTCTGCCCTCCAGAAGGCCATTGGAGTGGTTTTGCTGACCCCCCTCCTTCCTTCACCAACAATGGAAAACTCAATCATTTCATGGTCGTTGAGCCCAAGGTGGCCTCTGATCATCACAACTCACACCAGTAGTTCCCCATGCCTCCTGTTCAGTGAGCCTGGTTTTATCCCTTTCCTCTTCAAACCTAGTTTAACTCCACCTGTCCCCAGCAAGCCCTGTGCCATGAAAACCTCCCCTTGATCAAAAGAAGTCAAAATCACACCAATGGCACCAGCCTCAGAGCCACATGTTAACCAGGGCTCTTTTCCTGTTCCTCTCAGTGTTCCTCCCTGTCGCTGAAGGCACTGAGGAGAACATGGCTTGTGCTCCTGATCCTTGAGCTAATCACCCCCGTGCCCTGAAGTCCCTTTGATCACTTCTGGCCTTCTCTCTGCAACCTCATCACTGCCAACCGGCATAACCAATACTGGGTAATAATCAGAGGGCATCACCAGACAATGGAGTTTTGTACTAACATCTCTGACCCGGGACTTAGGGAGGCAGCAGACTGGGTGGCTCTGGCTGGCATACTAGGACCTCTGTTCCCCTCAGAAAGGAATGGCCTATGACAATTGCCCTCCATTTTTCTCAGCAGAGGCAGTCATGCTCACCCAAGCCATCTCCTCATCCAGACCTTCATGAACATTCTCATGTACCTGGGTCTCAAGTTCCTGACCCACATGTCTGCTGTATAAGGGCAAGTGGGAAGGGACACCTCCCACTGGACCAGGTTCTCCAAGCCCCATCCACACTGGACTTGAACACTTCCAGCGACAGGACCTCCACACATTCACTGGGCAGCCAGGGACAGTGACTCACCACCATCCCAGCTAAGAATTCCCTCCTAATGTCCAACGTGTATTGTTCATCTTCTTGTTTAAAGCCACCAGACATCTTAAAGACATGCCCCTCACGTACTAAAAGGTGCCTCAGAGGTCTCCCCAGAACCTTCTCTTCTCCAGGCTGAACAACTAATTAACCTTGTCCTGTTGTACATGCCCTTGTCAATAGACCCTCCCCACCTTTCCCGTAGCCCGCTCAGGCACTGGAATCTGCTCCAGAGGACTCCCCAGAGCCTTCGCTTTGGTAAAGCCTTCTCCAGATTGAACAACTAAACACCACCACTTTCTCAGCCTGTCCTCATGGAAGAGGTGCTCCAGACCTCTGACCACCTTCAGTGATGACACCCGGACACACGATGTTCCAATGATGCTCCCTCCAAGCTTCCCCAGTCTCTCAACAATTTCTCCTTCTATTGAGGTCCCTCTAACCTAAATCTATCTTTTCCTGTTTAAAGTCAGTACCACTTATAGAAAATCCCTCCCCAGCAAGCCCCTAGTGCCTT
Organism: Apus apus; assembly: GCF_020740795.1. Taxonomy (NCBI): domain Eukaryota; kingdom Metazoa; phylum Chordata; class Aves; order Apodiformes; family Apodidae; genus Apus; species Apus apus. The sequence continues at coordinate 18,057,124 of NC_067294.1, forward strand.
TAAGGTACTGGCAGGTGCTCTAAAGTCTAGCCAGAGCCTTCTGTTCTCCAGGCTGAACACCCCCACCTTTTCCAGCCTGTCTTCAGAGGAAAGGTGCTCCAGCCCTCTGATCATTGTCAGTGATGACACACTCAACCACCACCTGCCCCACTCTGTCCCTTCCCGCTCCCACCGCCTCCCGCCACCCCCTGCTCCCGGCCAGGACCCTCACCTGTGCGGCCCAGTCGCCTTCCTCGCCGAGGTTGGTGGCCTCCTGCGAGCACACCGAGCTGCGCTGGTCGGGCGGGCCGGGGGGCAGCCCGGCGGGGAAGCAGGGCAAGAGCGGCCTGAGGAAGCGAAACTCGCTGTTGACGGTGCCGCCGGCGAAGCAGATGTCGTAGACGTAGCTGCGGGGCAGGGAGCCCGCCGTGCTCTCCGTCACAGCCGTCGGGAAGGTGGGCAAGGGCTCGGCCCTGGCCCGCCGCAGCCTCAGCACCACGGCGGCCACGGCGCTGGCCACGAAGAGCGCCGACACGCAGGCCAGCGAGGCGATGAGGTAGAGGGTGAGGGGCCCGTCGGGCTCGGCGGCCGGCGCCTCCTCGCTCCGCCGCCAGTGCGCGTCGGAGAAGCCGTCCACCAGGGCGATGGCCAGGGTGGCGCTGGCGGAGCGCGGCGGCTGCCCGCGGTCTCGCACCAGCACCACGAGCCTCTGGCGGGCCGCGTCCCTCTCCGCCACGGCCCGCGCCGTGCGCACCTCGCCGCTGTGCAGCCCCACGCGGAACAGCCCCGGCTCCGTCGCCTTGGCCAGCTCGTACGACAGCCACGCGTTCTGCCCCGCGTCCGCGTCCACCGCCACCACCTTGGCCACCAGCTCGCCCGCCGCCGCCCCGCGCGCCACCAGCTCGCCCGCCAACGCGCTGCTGCCGGGGGGCGGGTGCAGCACCACGGGCGCGTTGTCGTTCTCGTCGCGCACCACCACGCGCAGCACCGCCTGCGCGCTCAGCGGCGGCGAGCCGCCGTCGGCAGCGCGCACCGCCACCTCCAGGCCGCGCACCTCCTCGTAGTCCAGCGCCCGCAGCACGTACACGTCCCCGCTCACAGCGTTGACCGACACGGCGGGCTGCTCCTTGCCCTCCTGCCGCACCAGCGCGTAGCTGACGCGGGCGTTCTCCCCCGCGTCGGCGTCCGTGGCCTTCACGCTGCCGATCCGGACCATCGGGCTGTTGTTCTCCGTCACCCACAGCGTGTACACCTGCTGCGCGAACTCGGGCGCGTTGTCGTTCACGTCCGAGATCCGCACGAAGATGCTTGCCCGCGAGCTCAGCCGCGGCCTGCCCCAGTCCAGCGCCGTGATGCTGATGTTATACTCCGCCGTCCTCTCCCTGTCCAGCGCCGCGTTGGTTCGCAGCTCGTAGTAGCTGTCGAACGTGGGGCTGAGGCTGAACGGCAGGTCCCCGGCGATCGAGCACTCCGTCCTGCCGTTGTCCCCGGAGTCCCGGTCCCGCACGCTGAACAGGGCCACCACGGTGCGCGGCGCCGCGTCCTCGGCGATGGAGGCGCTGACGGACGTGAGCGCTATCTCCGGGGCGTTGTCGTTCACGTCCAGGACCTCCACGTGCACTTTGCAATGCGTGGAGAGTCCTCCGCCGTCGGTGGCTTTCACCACCATCTCGTGGGTTTTGGCGTCCTCGAAGTCGAGGTTGCCCGCCACCCGAATCTCCCCCGTGGCAGGGTTCAGCTCGAAGAGCTTCACGGTCCGCTCCGGTGTCTGGGTGAAGGCGTAACGGACCTTCCCGTAGGAGCCTTCGTCGGGATCCGTGGCCACCACTCTGACCACCAGCTGCTCCGGGGGGCTGTTCTCGGCCAGCCGCACCTCGTACACCTCCCGAGCGAAGACTGGGATGTTGTCATTGGCATCGAGCACCACGATCCGGACCCGAGCCGTGCCCGAGCGGGGTGGCGAGCCCCCGTCGGTGGCCGTGAGCACTAAATTCAGCTCTCGCTGCTCTTCGCGGTCCAGCTGACGCTCTAGGACCAACTCTGCGTATTTGGCTCCGTCCTTCCTAGTTCCGACAGCGAGGGAGAAATGCGAATTGGAGCCGAGGCTGTAGTTCTGCAAACCGTTCATGCCCAAGTCCCTGTCCACAGCATTTTGCAGTGGGAAACGGGATCCGGAAGGTGTAGTTTCAGGTATCTCTAAAACCACTTCCTTCTCCGGAAACACGGGGGAATTGTCGTTCACGTCACGAACCTCCACCTCCCCTCGGACCAGCTGCATCGGATTCTCAAGGAATACCTTAAAGAAGAGCGTGCAGGTCTCGCTCTGCGGACAGAGCTGCTCTCGGTCCAGCGACTCCTTCACCGTCAGGACGCCGCTGCTCGGATCCAGGCGGAAAAGCTGCTCGTTCCCCTCGGACACAACGCGGGCCTTGCGAGCCGCCAGCTGGCTCGCAGCCACCCCCAGCTCCTTGCCAATGTCGGCGACAAAGGACTCCCTCTCCATTTCCTCCGCCACAGAGTAGCGGAGGCGCTCGGCCCCGCTCTGACACACGCAAACGCACAGAAGAAACAAGAGCACTTGCCTCTCGCTGCCTCCGCTCCGTCTCCCGCTCGCCATCCCTCTCCACCAAAGCCATCCACCCTCCTCCGCGGCTCCCAGCATTTTTTCTCACCGGCGTCCGAGGCAGAGCGCTCTGGCTCAGGGGTGGCGGCAGAAGGGGCTCGGAAAGCCCCCGAGCACCCCGGCTCCGTGCCCCGCCGCCCTTCCCCAGCAGCTCCCGCGGCTGCTTTTTGTCTCCCGCTGCCTGCACAGCCGGGGCGGGCGGAGGAACCTGCGGCTCCGTGGCCAACACCCCCACCCAGCGTCGCAAGGCGGAATCTTCCCTCTGCCTTTTTCGGGCCAGCGCTGCTGCCGCAACGATGCTGCTGTTCTGGGACACACCATCCTTAGGCTGTTTAATTCGCAGTCTGTAGCACACCCCATCCAAACGATACACAGCTCCAGGGGATCTTTAAGGTCTCTTCCAACTCAAACTATTCCATGACTCTACAGTCCTTTCTCCTTTGGTGTTACCGCACAGGCTTAGAAATCCCTAAGAGGTCCCTGTACTTAGAGCTCAAGCTGAAACCCCGGACCTGTGTAAGGACCGACGGCCAACAACTAGTTAATATCAAAGGCGAGGAGAGGTCACTAATGAAAGCCCCAGATATACAAACGCTGAGGAGCGGGAGCGAAGGGAGACAACAGCAAAGACCAGGGATCTAACGGCACTAATCGATGGGCCATTAGCGGAACCGTTCACGTGTAAACGGCAAGAGGTTCAACCAGAAACTTGTTAATGATCAGGGGAAAAAAGAAAATATTATCATGGATTATCGCAAAGGGTCTCTGAAGAAAAAGTAACTTGATTCAAGTATGTTTTATGGGGGAATTTTAAGAGTATGCAGGGCTTATTAATATGGGATGTCTAGATGCAGGATCTTATTCAGTAGAAGGAGTGATCAAGAGTTGACTCGAGACGACCAGCCGTGAGGAAACGGGGAGGGGAGGGGCGAGTGAGGGAAATACCACTGCTACAGAATCATTTTTGGTGCCTTTTCCAGGAGAGCATCCAGCTTCCTCTCCCACTCTGCATTCAGCCCAGTTAACGCTTTCCCCATCACTCTGTTCAACGCAAACGTTGCTTTCTCGCCGTATTAACTCGGTGCGTACGAACCAACGGGCTCTGCCTGACCCACCCCACACCTGTGGTGAAATCCTCCCAAATCCCCCAGGGATGGAGCTGGGAGACCGCCTCCCTGCCTCACGTCTCCAGTTCTGCCTTGGGCTGCATTTTCACGCTGTTCTCCATGTTGCAATTCCCAGCACATCTCTTTGAAAGGCTCCCAACAAGGCAACCGAGATCTTTCAGCTGAGCTCGCAGCTGATGGCAGCCACGCAGCATCCGACTGGTGCTCACTGGTCTCTCCCTCCTTGGGAGCTTTCTCCTCCCCGCCCCTCCAACACACGCCCAGCAATGGCCTCAGCTGGGCTCAGAAAACCGCCCTGCACCTCGCTCCGGGCCTGATCCCAGCTCTCTCTCATATCCCCTGCATACAGCCCACTCAGAACGCATGGATGTGTTCCCGAAATGCTGCTGCTAGGTGGCTATTTCCTCGGCAATGGCTGCGAGGAGTGACCTTCGAGACAGCACACTCACCAAGGGAGTTCAAAGTGGGTTTTATTGGTTTCTCTCACCAGGCAATTGACTCTTACACATGTGTGAGCAACAGGAAATATCACATGATTTATCGAGCAATAATAGCGAGAAGTGAAGGCAAAGAAACCAGGAATCTTCTTGACGCCCTGTGTTCTACAGTGCCTGAAGTTTGTTGAAAGCGTTTTAGCCAATTTTCCTTTAAAAACACAAACTGTGCATTTAATTCTCTACTACGCTGCACTAAAAGTTCCTGAAACGTTCATTTCAAACTTATAGTAAGAAAAAAAACAAAACCAAGATCAAAACCAAAAGAGGACACATTGCTGAAAAGCCATTCCATACCATTAGGAGAACCTTCAGCTCCTGGTCAAATCTGCAAAGGGGACCAATGTCAGCCGTGTCTAAGAAAATAATTTTTTTTTTAAAAAATGTATTAATTACTTCGTAAGCGTAAGTTGGCCTGATATTGCATAGTCTGCCTAAAATTAAGACATTCCTACAGAGCTCTCTTCATAAGGGAAAAAGAAAAAATAAAGCAGAAGTGGCAATGGAAAGATGTCTGGATGCTCTAAGGTGTTTATCCCAGGATTCTCCTGACATGTATAAGCAGTAGCTCTCACAATCATACATCAAGTCTAGGTGTAATCAGCATGCAACACAGTCCTCCTCCTCCTCTATCCACATAAGAAACAGAAAATACAAATAGGAATAAAGTACTGCTCAAGGGTTTGCTCTCCCACAGAGAAGACTTGCACCTCCATGGTACGTGTTTGGTGGAAGTTTGGTCTCTGTTTTCTTTCCCCTCTGAGGATGTTAGCCCGTGAGGACAGACATGCTTGTCTTTCTCCTCCCTCACTGATGGCTGAGCCAAGGGTTTGGATCAGAACTGACATTTTGCTCCATCCCCTGGTTTCCAGCACAAGCTGCTTCCACAGCTCTGGGCCTTGTGTCTTCGGAGAGGGGAGCTCTGCCCTGCAAAGAACAGAGAGGGGAGGTTGTCATCTGAAGGTCAGCAGGCACCAGCAACTGCAGTCAATGGAGTTGAATGGTGATGTATGAAGATGAGTCCCCTGAGGCTGCTGTGACTGAAGCTCTGAGAACCTGCAGTGAAGCGAGTCTAAGCCATCAGTGATTATGAAATCCTAACCTGTTAAGAGGAGGCTGTAAGGTGGTGTTTGTGGTTCTTCAGCCTCACATATACTTATTTTCCAGACTCATGTGAAGTCGTAGGTGGATCCTTGGAAAACTAGTAAACCCCTGCTTAGAGGGGCCTTGGACTGAGCAGGACACTGAGGAGAGAAGGATCTTGTTCAGTGATCACCTCTTGTCTCACCCCTGCTCTTTGAACAGCAAGAGCTTAGCGGGCACCTGAGAAATTAGTACCTTAACATGCACAGCTACATGGAGAAGTGTTTGTACATCTGGCAGCACCCAAGTAGGTAAAGAAATCTTGAGAGGGTTTACAGTAAAGTCATAGCATTATAGTATTTGAGGGGATGGAAGGAACCTTAAATAACTGTTTTGGTTTGAGCCAGGATGAAGGCAATTTTCCTTTTACTGATTTTTGTTTTTTTCCTTCATAAGCTTTCTTTTAACTAGTAGCAGAGTGTGAGGAAGGTCAGAGATCACAGAAGACAAGTTCCTTCCTGCTTATTCTTCTTCCTTTCTCCTCCATCCATTCCCAGCATCTGGGGAGGACTCCGTCCATCCATCACCATTGACCCCCAGGCTCAATCTCTCCTAACCCTCATAACTCTGTGCTTTCTTCAGCAGCAGTCTGGGATTTCTCAGGACTGTTCACAGCTCAGGAGATGCTGTGGGAGTTGCTCTGGGTGGGGGGAGGTCAGGGGTTTTTGCAGATATCTGAACATATTTGTATATAATTGTATATACATTCTTATATCATTAGTGTTTAATTAAAGCTGTGTAGTTTAGTTTTCAATCCAGAAAAGTCTCTGTCTTTTTCTCTCTCTCCTTCCCTATGTGAGTGGGAGAGGGAGGGGTTAAAAGAATTGTAGTCAAACCCACGTCAAACAGTGACAACAATTCTTTGGCACTCAACCTGGAGCTCAATTTTAAGCCCAGATTATACATTTTCATTAACTGGGAGTGTTCAAAATTCCTTCTCTGATGGGAGGAATCTCTCGGATACGAATGGGCAACAGTTCTGCTGAATTTCATGATGGATTGAAAACTGGACAGACACTTTCTGCCATGAACCTGTTGGACCTTTTTCCAAACATGCAATGTACATGTGGTGTGCAGCCCAGAGCATTCTGCTCTGTGGAGCTGCTCTTGTGATTGTTGCATGGTTTATCAACAGAGCTGTAGCCAAAATCAACCGTATAATCACCAGCCTAGTGATCCTGGGGGTTATGATACTGATCTTTATGGGGGCACTGCATGTGTAGTTATGGTACCACTCATAAAGTGAACGGAACAGTCCATGTTGTTAATGCCAGTAGCAGGTTCAATTTTTTTTGTTTGTTTCATTTTCTTTCAAGCTGAATCTCCCAGCTCCTGATCTGAATAGCATTGTTGCAGTAGGGGTGCTTCTGCTCAGTGTTTATGATGTATTGTGGATACCTAGGGTGGGGTGTTGCTCCACTCACTGCCAAACCCCACAGGCAATGCTGCTGCCACTGCTGCTGCTGCCACCCGTGATGCTGCCACCACCACTGCTGCTGATACCACCACTTGTACTGCTACATAACCAGCTGTTTCTACAAGTGGTGCTACAAAAACAGCTGCTTCTACAAATATAATGTCCACTCCCTTTCCAGGCAAGCTAGTTCATCCTGTGACCAGGAGCAAGGCAAAGGCAAAACGCTCCTCCCTTTTTACCCGCTCCCATCTGAGACATCCAGATTTTCTTCAGGCAACAATAGAGACTGAAACAGAGGAGGCAGAACATTCTAAATCAGTTGATGGAGCAGGTAACTCTCAAACAGATAAAAAATCAGGCCACTCTCAAGCAGACAGAACAGCAGGCCCTCCTCAATCAGATGACTACGATGACCTTGTCCAGCCTTTCTCCATGAAAGAACTGCGCCTCATGAGAAAGGACTTCACCCGCACTGATGCTGAGGGAATTCTTCCTTGGCTGCTCCGATGCTTTGATAGTGCTGCTGAAACCTACAGTGTGGATGAGAGAGAAGCCAAGCAGTTGGGATCCTTGGCCAGAGATGCCGGTATTGATAGAGCACTTAGTAGTAAGATGGGAACTACCACCCTGTGAGACGACTTCTTTCAGCTGTGAGAGAGAGACACCCCCACAAGGGTGACATGGAATGGCACCAAAGTAGAACACCCACTCTTGAGAAAGCCATCACATATTTGAGAGAAACAGCTGTGTGAGAGGTGATCGATGATAAAGATGGACTTACAAATCCTGATGATGTTCTGTGGGACAAACAAATGTTCTGGAGGTTTGCTCAGGCTGTACCAGCAGCACATGCCCATATATTCTCCTTCATGGAATGCTTTGATGATGAAGCAAGACCAAGTGTGCATGAGGTGGCTTTCAAAGCACGACTGTATGGAGACATAATCTCTGATTCCCATCAGTTCCACACCTCAGCCATTGAACAAATGACTGACAGAAAGAAGAAGATGCCAAACAGATGGGGAAATAAACTCCAGAATTTCCCTAGAGACAACTGGTCACATGTTGCAGCCATTAAGAAGAGACATCCTGCAACAAGGCAGAAGCAAGAGAGACAGGACCCACTGCTACGCCCTCTGTGGTCTCTCTAGCAAATTTATTTTAAAGAGGACACGAGAATTTGGGACAAGAAACCCACTGATATTCTCCAGATACGCATGTAAGAGCTACTAAACAGAACAAAGGCAGGAGATGCTTCTTCCAAGAAGGCTGCACCAGTCATCACTCAGGATGGTGCATCAAACTCTAATGCTCAATATTAGAGTTGCCCTGCTGCCAGCCAGGGGGAGGAGAGGGACAAAAAGGTTTACTGGACTCTGTGGATTTGGTGGCCTGGCACATTAGAACCACACAGGTATAAAGCCCTGGAGGACACTGGTGCACAGTGCACACTAATGCCATTGAATGATAAAGGGACAGAATCCGTCACTACTTCTGGAGTGACAGGAGGTTCTCAACAACTGCCTGTTGTGGAGGCTGATGGGAGCCTCACTGGTAAGGAGTGGCAAATGCACCCTGGAGTGACTGGCCCAGATGCTCCGTGCATCATGGGCATAGACTCTCTCAAGAAAGGATACTTCTGTGACCTGAAAGGGTACTGGTGGGCCTTTGGTAGAGCAGCTGTAGAGACTGAGGACACTGAACAGTTACATAATTCTTCTGGATGCTGGTTTTGCTGTAAAAAGAAGCAAGATCAAAGGACCTTCACGAGAGATCCAGTTCCTGGGAATCAAGTGGCAAGACGGACGTCGCCAGATCCCAATGGATGTGATTAACAAAATAACAGCTGTGCCCCCCCCATTGCCGAAAAAGGACACTCAAACCTTTTTAGGGACTGTTGGTTTCTGGAGAATGCATATTCCACGTTACAGTGACACTGGAGCTGGGCTAGAGAAGCTGGTGGTAAAAGCGTGTCATGTAGATGCACACGTGCCTCTGAGTCGAGCTTTTTTCAGTGATGACCAGTGATAGGACAAGGAGTAATGGATACAAATTGCAGCACAGGAGGCTTAAGGTGTATATCAGAATTTTTTTTTTTACTGTGAGAGTGACAGAGCCCTGGGACAGGCTGCCCAGAGAGGCTGTGGAGTCTTCTTCACTGGAGACATTCAAAACCCGCCTGGACGCCTTCCTGTGTGATGTGCTCTAGGTGACCCTGCTCTGGCAGGGGGGTTGGACTAGATGATCTTTCGAGGTCCCTTCCAACCCCTAGGATTCTATGAGTCTATGATTCTATGAACATCACAATCAACGAGCAGATGAGGCTGCTCAAGTGTTCCAAACAGACTTAGACTGGGAACATGAGGGTGAGCTCTTACTGGCTCAATGGGCCCATGATGCTTCAGGTCATCAGGGCAGAGATGCAACATAGAAATGGGCTTGTGAACGAGGGGTGGACATAACCATGGACACTATTGTGCAGGTGATCCACAACTGTGAGACGTGCGCTGCGATTAAGCAGGTGAAATGGTCGAAGCCTTTGTGGTATGAGGGGAGGTGGTCACTGCTGTCTGCTTTTAATGGTGGAAACAAGGACAGGATGATTGGAAACATCTCCTGTACCTCATGCCACAGCCAGGAATACTATCCTGGGCCTTGAGAAGCAAATCTTGTGGAGACGTGGTACTGCAGAAAGAACTGACTCAGACAATGGGACTTATTTCAAAAACAGTCTTCTGTCTGACAGGGCTACAGAGCCTGGTATTGAGTCGATCTACCATATCCCGTACTATGCACAAGCCTCAGGGAAAGCTGGAAGCTACAATGGTTTGTTGAAAGCTTCCCTGAAGGCAACGGGTGTTGGAACTTTCAAAAACTGATACAAAAATCTGACAAAGGCCACCTGGATAGTTAATACCGGGGGATCCATCAATCGGGCTGGTCCTGCTCAGTCAGACCTTTTACATGCTGCAGATGGGGATAAAGTCCCTGTGGTGTGTGAAAGGAGCCTGCAGGGTAAAAGTGTTTGGGTCTATCCTGCTTCAGGCAAAGGTAAACCTGTCCGGGGTGTTGCTTTTGCTCAGGGACCTGCACATACGTGGTGTGTGAGGATGGAGGATGGTGAAGTACAATGTGTACCTCAACGTAATGTGACTCTGGGGGAGAGTCCTTAATTTGACAGCTGGCAAAATATAGAGCCCATATGTAACTGCAGTCAATGGAGTTGAATGGTGATGTATGGAGACGGTTCCCCTGAGGCTGCTGTGACTGCAGCTCTGAGAACCTGCAGTGAAGCCAGTCTAAGCCATCAGTGGTTATGAAATCCAAACCTGTTAAAAGGAGGCTGTAAGGCGGAGTTTGTAGTTCTTCAGCCTCACATATTCTTATCATCCAGACTCATGCAAAGTGCTAGAACATCCCTGGAAAACCAGTAAACCCCTGTTTAGAGGGGCCTTGGACTGAGTGGGACACTGAGGAGAGCAGGATCTTTATCAGTGATCACCTCTTGTCTCCCCCCTGCTTTTTGAACAGCAAGAGCTTAGCGGGCACCTGAGAAATTAGTACCTTAACATGCACAGCTGCATGGAGAAGAGAAGTGTTGGTACATCTGGCAGCAACCAAGAGGGTCAAGAAATCTTGAGATAATGTATAGTAAAGTCATAGTACTATAGTATTCTTGGGGATGGAAGGAAGCGTAAATAGCATAGAGGCAAAGACTCATTAAGGCTGAAAAAGGCCTCCAAGGTCATCAAGTGCAGGCATCAATCTCAGCCCAGACACCCCCAGACACTTGGGTATCTGAGGACAAGCTGGAATGCAAGGGGGCTTATTTTCTGCCAAATTACTTTGTCCTTTGACGCAACATCTTAAAGATCATAGATACACTAAGGTTGAAGAAGACCACTCAGATCAACAAGTCCAACCGCCAGCCTGACACCACCGTGCCCACTAACTCATGTCCTGAAATGCCATTTCTACACATTCTTTAAACACATCCATGAATGGTCAGTCCACCATGTTCCTGGGCAGCCTGTTGTAAAGCTTGGCCCCTCTTTCAGTAAAGACAGGCCATGTAAGCCTCCCCTTCATCAAAAGAAGTCATGAGAAGTCATCCCTTCAGCCTGCTCCTCTCCAGACTAAACAATATCAGTTCCATCGGCCACTCCTCATCACAATTTTTCTCCAAATGTTTCAACACCTCCTCAATGTCTTTCTGGCATTGAGGAGCTCAAAAATTACCTCAGGACTCAAGGTGCAGCTCCACCAGTGCCGAGTCTATGAGCACGATCCCTTCCCTACTCCTGCTAGCCACACCATTGCTGATCCAAGCCTGGATGCTGTTGGCCCTCTTGGCTACTTGAGCACACTCCTGGCTTATGTTCATATGGATGTCAGGTGGCAACTCCAGGTCCTTTTCCCCCCGGCAGCTTTACAGACAGTTCCCCAAGCCTGTGGCATCACTTGGAGTTGTTGTGAGCCAAGTGCAGGAGTCGGCTCTTCAGGAACTCATCCTGTTCCTCATCCTTGGTGGCAATGTCCCTCCCCTGCACCCAAAAAAAGGACGGAGAGTCTCCTTGGCTCTCTTTTTGTTGCTGATGTATTTGTAAAAACATTTTTATTGACGCTTACAACAGTGGCCAGACTAAGTTCCCACTCGGCTATTGCCTTTCCCATGTTCTCTCTGCATGACCTAATGAGATCCCTCTACTCTTCTAGAGTCACCTGCCCCTTCTTCAAAAGATGTTACATGCTTGTTTTCCTTCTGACACACAGAAAAATCTGGTTCAGCCAGCCCGGTCCTCTTCCCCTGCAGCTTGTCTTACAGCACATGGGAACAGCCTGATCCTGCACCTCTAAGACTTCCTTCCTGAAGGTTATCCAGTCTTCTTGAAACCTTTCCCTTCAGGACTGTCTCCCAAAGGACTCTCTCAACCAGTGGCCTGAACAGTCAAAAGTCTGCCCTCCAGAAGGCCATTAGAGTGGTTTTGCTGACCCCCCTCCTTCCTTCACCAACAATTGAAAACTCAATCATTTCATGGTCATTGAGCTCAAAGTGGCCTCTGGCAACCACAGCTCCCACCAGTCATTCCCTTAGCCTCCTGTTCAGTGACCCATTCCTCTGCAAACCTAGTTTAACTCCACCTGTCCCCAGGTGCCATGTAAACCTCCCCTTGATCAAAAGAAGTCAAAATCACACCAATGGCACCAGCCTCAGAGCCATGTATTAACCAGGGCTGTTTTCCTCTCAGTGTTCTTCCCTGTTGCTGAAGGCACTGAGGAGAACACGACCTGTGCTCCTGATCCTTGAGCTAATCACCCCCGTGCCCTGAAATCCCTTTCATTGCTTCTGGCCTTCTCTCTGCAACCTCATCACTGCCAACCTGCATAACCAATACTGGGTAATAATCAGAGGGCATCACCAGACAATGGAATTTTGTACTAACATCTCTGACCCGGGACTTAGGGAGGCAGCAGACTGGGTGGCTCTGGCTGGCATACTAGGACCTCTGTTCCCCTCAGAAAGGAATTAGAATTGCGCTGCATTTTTCTCAGCAGAGGCTGTCATACTCACCCAAGCCATCTCCTCATCTGGACCTTCATCTACATTCTCATGTACCTGGGTCTCAAGTTCCTGACCCACATGTCTGCTGTATAAGGGCAAGTGGGAAGGGACACCTCCCACTGGACCAGGTTCTCCAAGCCCCATCCACACTGGACTTGAACACTTCCAGTGACAGGACATCCACACCTTCACTGGGCAGCCAGGGACAGTGACTGAACACCATCCCAGCTAAGAATTCCTTCCTAATGTCCAACCTGTATTGTCCATCCTCTTATTTAAAGCCAACAGACATCATAAAGTCCTGCCCCAGCTTTCTTATACATGTCCCTCACGTACTAAAAGGTCCTCTAGAGGTCTCCCCAGAACCTTCTCTTCTCCAGGCTGAACAACTAATTAACCTTGTCCTGTTGTACATGCCCTTGTCAATAGACCCTCCCCACCTTTCCCGTAGCCCGCTCAGGCACTGGAATCTGCTCCAGAGGACTCCCCAGAGCCTTCGCTTTGGTAAAGCCTTCTCCAGATTGAACAACTAAACACCACCACTTTCTCAGCCTGTCCTCATGGAAGAGGTGCTCCAGACCTCTGACCACCTTCAGTGATGACACCCGGACACACGATGTTCCAATGATGCTCCCTCCAAGCTTCCCCAGTCTCTCAACAATTTCTCCTTCTATTGAGGTCCCTCTAACCTAAATCTATCTTTTCCTGTTTAAAGTCAGTACCACTTATAGAAAATCCCTCCCCAGCAAGCCCCTAGTGCCTTTAAGGTACTGGCAGGTGCTCTAAAGTCTAGCCAGAGCCTTCTGTTCTCCAGGCTGAACACCCCCACCTTTTGCAGCCTGTCTTCAGAGGAAAGGTGCTCCAGCCCTCTGATCATTGTCAGTGATGACACACTCAACCACCACCTGCCCCACTCTGTCCCTCCCTGCTCCCACCGCCTCCCGCCACCCCCTGCTCCCGGCCAGGACCCTCACCTGTGCGGCCCAGTCGCCTTCGTCGCCGAGGTTGGTGGCCTCCTGCGAGCACACCGAGCTGCGCTGGTCGGGCGGGCCGGGGGGCAGCCCGGCGGGGAAGCAGGGCAAGAGCGGCCTGAGGAAGCGAAACTCGCTGTTGACGGTGCCGCCGGCGAAGCAGATGTCGTAGACGTAGCTGCGGGGCAGGGAGCCCGCCGTGCTCTCCGTCACAGCCGTCGGGAAGGTGGGCAAGGGCTCGGCCCTGGCCCGCCGCAGCCTCAGCACCACGGCGGCCACGGCGCTGGCCACGAAGAGCGCCGACACGCAGGCCAGCGAGGCGATGAGGTAGAGGGTGAGGGGCCCGTCGGGCTCGGCGGCCGGCGCCTCCTCGCTCCGCCGCCAGTGCGCGTCGGAGAAGCCGTCCACCAGGGCGATGGCCAGGGTGGCGCTGGCGGAGCGCGGCGGCTGCCCGCGGTCTCGCACCAGCACCACGAGCCTCTGGCGGGCCGCGTCCCTCTCCGCCACGGCCCGCGCCGTGCGCACCTCGCCGCTGTGCAGCCCCACGCGGAACAGCCCCGGCTCCGTCGCCTTGGCCAGCTCGTACGACAGCCACGCGTTCTGCCCCGCGTCCGCGTCCACCGCCACCACCTTGGCCACCAGCTCGCCCGCCGCCGCCCCGCGCGCCACCAGCTCGCCCGCCAACGCGCTGCTGCCGGGGGGCGGGTGCAGCACCACGGGCGCGTTGTCGTTCTCGTCGCGCACCACCACGCGCAGCACCGCCTGCGCGCTCAGCGGCGGCGAGCCGCCGTCGGCAGCGCGCACCGCCACCTCCAGGCCGCGCACCTCCTCGTAGTCCAGCGCCCGCAGCACGTACACGTCCCCGCTCACAGCGTTGACCGACACGGCGGGCTGCTCCTTGCCCTCCTGCCGCACCAGCGCGTAGCTGACGCGGGCGTTCTCCCCCGCGTCGGCGTCCGTGGCCTTCACGCTGCCGATCCGGACCATCGGGCTGTTGTTCTCCGTCACCCACAGCGTGTACACCTGCTGCGCGAACTCGGGCGCGTTGTCGTTCACGTCCGAGATCCGCACGAAGATGCTTGCCCGCGAGCTCAGCCGCGGCCTGCCCCAGTCCAGCGCCGTGATGCTGATGTTATACTCCGCCGTCCTCTCCCTGTCCAGCGCCGCGTTGGTTCGCAGCTCGTAGTAGCTGTCGAACGTGGGGCTGAGGCTGAACGGCAGGTCCCCGGCGATCGAGCACTCCGTCCTGCCGTTGTCCCCGGAGTCCCGGTCCCGCACGCTGAACAGGGCCACCACGGTGCGCGGCGCCGCGTCCTCGGCGATGGAGGCGCTGACGGACGTGAGCGCTATCTCCGGGGCGTTGTCGTTCACGTCCAGGACCTCCACCTGCACTTTGCAATGCCCGGAAAACCCTCCGCCGTCGGTGGCTCTCACCACCAACTGATGTGTTTTCGCTTCTTCGAAGTCGAGGTTGCCCGCCACCCGAATCTCCCCCGTGTCAGCGTTCAGCTCGAAGAGCTTCACGGTCCGCTCCGGTGTCTGGGTGAAGGCGTAACGTACATGCCCGCTGGAGCCTTCGTCGGGATCCGTGGCCACCACTCTGACCACCAGCTGCTCCGGGGGGCTGTTCTCGGCCAGCCGCACCTCGTAGACCTCCTGAGCAAAGACCGGCTTGTTGTCATTGGCATCGAGCACCACGATCCGGACCCGAGCAGTGCCCGAGCGGGGTGGCGAGCCCCCGTCGGTGGCCGTGAGCACTAAATTCAGCTCTCGCTGCTCTTCGCGGTCCAGCTGACGCTCTAGGACCAGCTCCGCGAATTTGGCTCCGTCTTCCGCAGTTGAGACAGCGAGGGAGAAATGCGAATTGGAGCCGAGGCTGTAGTTCTGCAAACCGTTCATGCCCACGTCCCTGTCCTGGGCGCTTTCCAAAGGGAAACGAGACCCGGGTGATTCCGTTTCAGGAATCTCTAAGACCATTTCCTTCTTCGGGAACACGGGGGAATTGTCGTTCACGTCACGAACCTCCACCTCCCCTCGGATCAGCTGCATCGGATTCTCAAGGAATACCTTAAAGAAGAGCGTGCAGGTCTCGCTCTGCGGACAGAGCTGCTCTCGGTCCAGCGACTCCTTCACCGTCAGGACGCCGCTGCTCGGATCCAGGCGGAAAAGCTGCTCGTTCCCCTCGGACACAACGCGGGCCTTGCGAGCCGCCAGCTGGCTCGCAGCCACCCCCAGCTCCTTGCCAATGTCGGCGACAAAGGACTCCCTCTCCATTTCCTCCGCCACAGAGTAGCGGAGGCGCTCGGCCCCGCTCTGACACACGCAAACGCACAGAAGAAACAAGAGCACTTGCCTCTCGCTGCCTCCGCTCCGTCTCCCGCTCGCCATCCCTCTCCACCAAAGCCATCCACCCTCCTCCGCGGCTCCCAGCATTTTTTCTCAGCGGCGTCCGAGGCAGAGCGCTCTGGCTCAGGGGTGGCGGCAGAAGGGGCTCGGAAAGCCCCCGAGCACCCCGGCTCCGTGCCCCGCCGCCCTTCCCCAGCAGCTCCCGCGGCTGCTTTTTGTCTCCCGCTGCCTGCACAGCCGGGGCGGGCGGAGGAACCTGCGGCTCCGTGGCCAACACCCCCACCCAGCGTCGCAAGGCGGAATCTTCCCTCTGCCTTTTTCGGGCCAGCGCTGCTGCCGCAACGATGATGCTGCTCTGGGACACACCATCCTTAGGCTGTTTAATTCGCAGTCTGTAGCACACCCCATCCAAACGACACACCGCTCCAGGGGATCTTTAAGGTCCATTCCAAATCAAACCATTCCATGATTCTACAGTCCTTTCTCATTTAATGTTGCCGCACAAGCTAAGAAATACTTGAGAGTTCCCCGTGCTCAGAGATCAAACCTGAACTCTCTGACCTGTATAAAGATCGACGGCCAACAAGTAGTTAACATGAAAGGCGAGGAGAGGTCACTAATGAAAGCCCCAGATACACAAACCCTGAGGAGCGGGAGCGAAGGGAGACAACAGCAAAGACCAGGGATCTAACGGCACTAATCGATGGGCCATTAGCGGAACCGTTCACGTGTAAACGGCAAGAGGTTCAACCAGAAACTTGTTAATGATCAGGGGAAAAAAGAAAACATGACAATGGATTATCGCAAAGGAGTTTACGAGGGAACTTCTAGGAAAGTGCCAAGCTTATTATTGGAAGATTAGAGGTAGGATCTCCATTACAAGGGAGAGACCATGACTGGATCCGGGAAGAAAAATCGTGATACAATGTCGGAGGGAGGGGAGAGCGGGGGAAACACGACTGGAACAGATCCCATTTCTGGTTCATTTTCCAAAATATAATTCAGCCTCTTCTCCCAGCCTGCGTTCATCCCAGGTAAAGCTTTCTGCATCACTTGGCCTCAGAGAGAGTGAGCAGAGGAGGTTCTGTTTCAATTATCGCCTCTTTTCTCCTCCATGACCTTTGAACAGGTAGAGATTAACGGGCGCCTGAGACATGACTCCCTTTACTTGTACAGCAGCATGGAGAAGAGAGGTGCTGGTACTGTCTGGGAGTACCCGACAGGGTCAGGAAAGAGCTGGGAGGCTGCATTGTCAAATCATGGAATTACAGAATGGCTCAGTTAGACAGAAACCTTTGATGTCGTAGACTCATCAAGGCTGGAAAATACCTCTAAGATCACCAAGTCCAACCACCAATCCAACACCACTATGCCCACTAAACTGTGATCCAAAGTGCCACCTCTGCATGTTTTTTGAACACCCCCACCACTTGCCTGGGCAGCCTGTTCTGATGCTTGACCACTCTTTCAGTAATGACAGTTTTCCTTACATCCAATCAAAACCTTCCCTGTCACAAACTGGCGCCATTGCCTCTTGTCCTACTGCTGGTTACTTGGAAGAACAGACTGACACCTCCTTTCAGGCAGTTGTAGAGTGAGAAGATGTCCCCTCAGCCTCCTCTTTTTCAGACTAAGCAACCCCAGTTCCTTCAGCCAATCCTCATATGACTTTTTCTCCAGAAACTTCACCAGCCTCACTGCACTTCACTGGAACTGCTCCAGCCACTCAAGGCCCTTATGGTAGTGAGGGGTCCAAAACTGAACCCAGAATCCAAGGTGCCTGCCCAGATCCATCTGCAGAGCCTTTCTAACCATGAGAAGATCAACACTCCCATCCAATTTGGTGTCAGCTGCAAACATATTGAGGAAGCTCTCAAGCCCCTCATCCAGATCAATTGCAAATATATTATACAAGACCGGCCCCAAATCTGAGGCCGGGGCAACACTACTTGAGACCAGCCACCAGCTGGATTTGACTCTATTCACCACAACTCTCTGGGCTTGGTGTCCAGCCAATTTTTTACCCCGCAAAGAGTACACCTGTCTAAGCCATGAACAGCCAGCTCCTCTAGGAGAAAGCTGTGGGAAGTGGTGTCAAAGGCTTTACTAAAGTCCAGGGAGACAACAACCACAGCTGTTCCCTCATCCATTGGGTGGGTCACCTGCTTCTAGGAGAAGAAGCTCAGGTTGGTCAAGCACGACCTGCACGACCTGGCTGGGCCTGATTCCTTGGTTGTCTTGCACATGCCCTGTGAGCACCCTCAAGAAGAACTGCTCCGTAATCTTCCCCACACAGAGGTCAGGCTGACAGGCCTGCAGTTCCCCAGATCCTTCTTCCAGCCCTTCTTGTAGATGGCTGTCACTTTGGCAAGCTTCCAGTTACTTGGGACCTCCCCTGCTAACCAGGACTGCTGATAAATGATGGAGAGAGGCTTGGCAAGCTCCTCCACCAGCTCCCTTAGTCCTCTCAGGGAGATCTGATCCAGTCCCACAGATTGGAGTGTTCACATGCCATAGCAGGTATTAACTGCTTCCTCCTAGATTAGGGAGAGATTATTCTGCTCTCCATCAGTGACTTCCAGCTCAGGGAGCTGAATACTCTGAGGAGAACTGCACTGACTATTGAAGACTGAGGCAAAGAAGGCATTAAGGCTGGAGATTCTCCTTGGCTCTCTTTTTGTTGTTGAAGTATTTGTAAAAACATGTTTCTTATCTTGTATAAGACTGGCCAGATTGAGTTCTAGAGGGGCTTTTGCCTTTCCCATTTTCCCTCTGCATGACCTAACCACATCCCTGTTCTCTTCCTCAGTTGCCTGTCCCTTCTTCCAAAGGTGTTCAACTCTCCTTTTTTCCTGAGTCCCAGCAAAAGCTTCCTCTTCAGCCAGGCCAGTTGTGTTCCCTGTTAGTTCTCCTTAGGGCACACAGGGACAGCCTGCTCCTGCTCCTTTAGGACTTCCTTCTTGAAGAATGTGCCACCTTCCTGGACTCCTTCTCCCTTCAGGACTGTCTGCCAAGGGGCTATCTCCACCAGCATCATGAAAGCCCAAGGTCTGCTCTCCTGAAGTCCATGAGAATGGTTTTCCTGACCCCTCATCCTTACTTCATTGAGAATCCAGACCTCAGTCAATTCATGGTTGCTGAGACACAGGCAGCTGGTGACTACAAGAGCTCCCACCAGTCCTTCTGCGCTTGTGAACAGCAGGTCCAGTCAGGCAGACCCCCTGGTAGGCTCACTTAACAGTGGTGTCACAAAGTTCTCTTCCACACACTCCAGGAACCTCCTAGACTCTTGCCTTTCTGCCGTGTTGTGTTTCCAGCAGATGCCCAGTAAGGTGAAGTCACCCACGAGAACAAGGGCTGGCAGTTCTGAGACTTCTGCCAGATCCTTGCAGAATGTTTCAGCAGCTGCTTCATCCTGGTTGGGAGGTCTCTAACAGGGTCACAGCAGGCTACCTACCTGTTTGGCCTTCCCCCTCATCCTTACCCTTAAGCGTTTGACGTCATCATCACAGTCGGTGAGCTCCGTACAACCAAAACATTCCCTAACATACAGAGCCACCCACCACCTCCCCTGCCTTTCCTCTCCCTTCTGAAGGAGAGTCATCCTACCATGTTTCTGTGATAGCAACTAAGTCGTAGCTCTCCTGCTGCACCATGGCTTCCAGCTGCCCTTGTGTGTTGCCCTGGTGGAGATGCACTTGAGCTGGGCTGCTGATTTCACACCCAATATTGACATGGCACCACGAGGCTCCTCTCCAGTGAGCCTGGTTTATCCCATTGCCCCTTCAAGCCTACTTTAAAGCCCTCTCAATGAGCCTACCACCTCATGACCAGGAATCCCTTTGCCCCTTTGAGACAGCTGAACTCCATCTGTAACAAGCTGGCCTGGAGCTGTGTGAACCTCCCCATGACCAAGAAACAAAATTCCCCCAATGGCTTCAGCCTCTGAGCCACCTGGAAATCTAGTGTGTTTTCCTCTTCCTTCAGTATTGTTCCTGCCACTGGAGAGATTGAAGAGAACACTGCTTGTGCTCCTCATCCTTCAACCAATCACCTCAGTGCCCTGAAGTGCCTTTTGGTCACTCGGGAGCTCTTTCCGCAACCTCATCACTGCCGACCTGCATGACCCATAGTAGGTAATAATCAGAGGGCATCACCAGACCAGGATGTTTTCCTAGTAACATCTCTGATCCTAGTCCCAGAGAGGCAGCAAACTTCCCTGTGGGATGGGTTGGGTTGACATGTTGGGCCCTCTGTTCCCCTCAGAAGGGAATGGCCTGCAACAAATACCATCCCTTTTTTTTCTCAGCAGAGGCAGCCATACTGTGTGGGGCTGACTGACTCACTCCCAGCCACCCCCTAGGTGGACCTTCATCTACATCCTCATGTGCCTGGCCCTCAAGCTCCAGAGCCACCTATCTGCTGTGTAAGGGCAAGTGAGAAGGTGAGGGAGGCTGAGAAAAGAGTGGCCCGTGGCCCCAAACAGGGACCTGTGTCCATTCCCTTCCCCTTTCTTCCCCGCCCCTTTCTATTAGGTCATGGAATCACAGAATGGTTGAGGTTTGAAGAGGCCTTAAAGATCATGTAGTTCCAACACCCCTGCATGGGCAGGGACACTTCCAGAGTTACCGTATGGCTCCAAGTCTAAAGCAACCAAGCCCTGAACAATTTTAGGGACAGGGCATCCACAACTTCACTGGGAATCCCGGGCCAGTCTCTCAGCACCCGCAAACTCAAGCATATTCTTCCTAATGTTCAGCCTAAAACTGGCCTCTTCCACTTTAAACCCCTGGTCCTATCCCTAGCTGCCCTTACAAATAGTCCCTCCCCAGCTTTCTAGTAAGCTACCTTCAGGTACTCCAAGGTCTCCCCAGAGCCTTCTCTTCTCCATGCTGAACAACTGAACAACCCACACTTTCTCAGCCTGTCTTCAGAAAAGAGGTGCTCCAGCCCTCTGACCATTCTCAGTGTTGACACACAACCTCCCCAAACCCCCACGCTGCTCAATTCCCTCTCCACCCGCCCCCTCCATCCCCTTGTCCCATCCAAGTCCCTCACCTGTGCAGCCAAGTCTCCTTCTGCCCCGAGGTATGTGGCCTCTTGGAACCACTGATTGACTCAACCCAGGCAATCCCCTGGATGGACCCACATCTCCATATTCTTTCACCTGGTCCTCTAGTTCCTGTGCCTCCATCTGCTGCTTTTGCCTCATGACAGGTAGATCAAGTATTTTCAACCCCCATGCACACGCAGGTCCACCTTGCGCTAGATCCCATTGCTCAAAGACCCATCCAAAGTGGCCTTGAACACCTCCAGGAACGGTGTAGCCAAAGCTCCTTTGGACAAAGTGTTCCTGTGTATAACCTAAATCCACCCTTATCCTGTTTAAAGCCAGTGCCACTTACAACAAACCCCTCCCAAGCATTTCCTGTAGGCCCCCTCAGGTACTGGAAGGTGCTCTAACATCTCCCCAGAGACTTCTCTTCTATAAAGCATGAACAACTGAATAACACAAACTTTCTTTTCTGCTAGGAAAGCCAAATCCCTGCTAGAATCAGATCTCACCAGGGATGTTAAGAACAATAAGAAAAGCTTCTCTAGGTATGTTGAGGAGAAAAGAACATCCAAGGAGAGTGTAGGCCCTCTCCTGAAGGAAACGGGTGAGGTAGCAACCCAAGATACTGAGAAGGCTGAGGTCCTCAATGACTTCTTTGCTTCAGTCTTCTCTGACAAGCGCTCCACCCTCAACACAAAGGCCACAACAGGTGAAAGCAGGGACTGGGAGAGTGAATAAGCCCCCACTGTAGGAGTAGAGCAGGTTCATGACCATCTAAAGAACCTGAAGGTTTGTAAATCTGTGGCACCTGATGGGATTCACCCACGGGTCCTGAGGGAGCTGGCGGATGAAACTGCTAAGCCTCTGTCCATCATATCTGAGAGGTCATGGCAGTCTGGTGAGGTTCCTGCTGATTGGAAAAAAAGGGAACATAGCCCCTATTTTTCAAGGGGAAACAGGAAGACCCAGGGAACTACAGGCTGGTCATTCTCACCTCTGAGCCTGACAAGATCACAGAGCAGATCCTCCTGGAAAGTCTGCTAAGGCACACAGAAAATAAAGAGGTGATTGGTGACAGCCAACATGGCTTCACTAAGGGCAATTCATGCCTGACCGATCTGGGGGCCTTCTACAACAAGGCTACAGAGATGGTGGCAGAGCAACTGACGTCATCTACCTGGAATTGTGCAAGGCATTTCACAGAATCACAGAATTCTAGGGGTTGGAAGGGACCTGGAAAGAACATCCAGTCCAACCCCCTGCCAGAGCAGGGTCACCCAGAGCACATCACACAGGAACATGTCCAGGCGGGTTTTGAATGTCTCCAGGGATGGAGACTCCACAGCCTCTCTGGGCAGCCTGTTCCAGGGCTCTGTCACCCTCACAGGAAAGAAGTTTTTCCTGATATTCACATGGAACCTCCTATGCTCCAGTTTGCATCCATTGCCCCTTGTCCTATCACTGGTCATCACTGAAAAAAGCCTGGCTCCATCATCCTGACACTCACCCTTTACATATTTGTGAACATTGATGAAGTCACCCCTCAGTCTCCTCTTCTCCAAGCTAAAGAGACTCAGCTCCCTCAGCCTTTCCTCATCAGGGAGATGTTCCACTCCCTTAATCATCTCTGTGGCTCTGCCCTGGACTCTTTCAAGCACTTCCCTGTCCTTCTGGAACTGAGGGGCCAAGAACTGGACACAATATTCCAGATGCGGCCTCATCAAGGCAGAAGAGAGGGGAAGGAGAACCTGTTCTAACCTACTAACCACACCCTTTCTAACGCACCCCAGGATTTCATTGGCCTTCTTAGCCAGAAGGGCACACTGCTGGCTCATGGTCATCCTCCTGTCCACCAGGACCCCCAGGTCCCTCTCTCCTACACTGCTCTCCAGCAGGTCAGCCCCCAACCTGTACTGGTCCATGGGGTTGTTCTTCCCCAGACGCAAAACTCTACACTTGCACTTGTTGAATTTCATCAAGTTTCTCCCGCCCAACTCTCCAGCCTGTCCAGGTCTCGCTGAATGGCAGCACAGCCTTCTGGTGTGTCAGCCACTCCTCCCAGTTTAGGGTCATCAGCAAACTTGCTGAGGGTACATTCTGTTCCCTCATCCAGGTCGTTGATGAAGATATTGAACAACACTGGTCCCAGTATCGACCCCTGAGGGACTGCACTAGTCACAGACCTCCAACTAGATTCTGTCCCATTGATTACAACTCTCTGACTTCTTCCTTTCAACCAGTTCTTGACCCACCTCACTACCTGATCACCAAGCCCATACTTTGTCAGCTTATCTACAAGGATGCTGTGGGAGACAGTGTCAAACGCTTTACTGAAATCAAGATAAACCACACCTACCGCTCTACCATCATCTACCCACCGAGTTATTTCCTCATAGAAGGCTATAAGGTTGGTCAAACATGACTTGCCTTTGGTAAAACCATGTTGACTGCTCTTAATGACCCCCTCATCCTTGATATGCCTAGAGATTGTGCCAAGAACCTTTCCATCCATTCATGCAGAGGCATGGAGGCAAACACTACTTGTGCTCCACACCCCCTAACCAACCGCCCCACGGCCCTGAAATCTCAGTCCCACATGACATCATGGTCTCCAAACTGACATGGCATAGATCTGAGGAAACACCCACACACAACCTCCCCACGCGGCTCCCTCCCCGGTCCCACCGCCGCCCACCACCCCCTGCTCCCGGCCAGGACCCTCACCTGTGCGGCCCAGTCGCCTTCCTCGCCGAGGTTGGTGGCCTCCTGCGAGCACACCGAGCTGCGCTGGTCGGGCGGGCCGGGGGGCAGCCCGGCGGGGAAGCAGGGCAAGAGCGGCCTGAGGAAGCGAAACTCGCTGTTGACGGTGCCGCCGGCGAAGCAGATGTCGTAGACGTAGCTGCGGGGCAGGGAGCCCGCCGTGCTCTCCGTCACAGCCGTCGGGAAGGTGGGCAAGGGCTCGGCCCTGGCCCGCCGCAGCCTCAGCACCACGGCGGCCACGGCGCTGGCCACGAAGAGCGCCGACACGCAGGCCAGCGAGGCGATGAGGTAGAGGGTGAGGGGCCCGTCGGGCTCGGCGGCCGGCGCCTCCTCGCTCCGCCGCCAGTGCGCGTCGGAGAAGCCGTCCACCAGGGCGATGGCCAGGGTGGCGCTGGCGGAGCGCGGCGGCTGCCCGCGGTCTCGCACCAGCACCACGAGCCTCTGGCGGGCCGCGTCCCTCTCCGCCACGGCCCGCGCCGTGCGCACCTCGCCGCTGTGCAGCCCCACGCGGAACAGCCCCGGCTCCGTCGCCTTGGCCAGCTCGTACGACAGCCACGCGTTCTGCCCCGCGTCCGCGTCCACCGCCACCACCTTGGCCACCAGCTCGCCCGCCGCCGCCCCGCGCGCCACCAGCTCGCCCGCCAACGCGCTGCTGCCGGGGGGCGGGTGCAGCACCACGGGCGCGTTGTCGTTCTCGTCGCGCACCACCACGCGCAGCACCGCCTGCGCGCTCAGCGGCGGCGAGCCGCCGTCGGCAGCGCGCACCGCCACCTCCAGGCCGCGCACCTCCTCGTAGTCCAGCGCCCGCAGCACGTACACGTCCCCGCTCACAGCGTTGACCGACACGGCGGGCTGCTCCTTGCCCTCCTGCCGCACCAGCGCGTAGCTGACGCGGGCGTTCTCCCCCGCGTCGGCGTCCGTGGCCTTCACGCTGCCGATCCGGACCATCGGGCTGTTGTTCTCCGTCACCCACAGCGTGTACACCTGCTGCGCGAACTCGGGCGCGTTGTCGTTCACGTCCGAGATCCGCACGAAGATGCTTGCCCGCGAGCTCAGCCGCGGCCTGCCCCAGTCCAGCGCCGTGATGCTGATGTTATACTCCGCCGTCCTCTCCCTGTCCAGCGCCGCGTTGGTTCGCAGCTCGTAGTAGCTGTCGAACGTGGGGCTGAGGCTGAACGGCAGGTCCCCGGCGATCGAGCACTCCGTCCTGCCGTTGTCCCCGGAGTCCCGGTCCCGCACGCTGAACAGGGCCACCACGGTGCGCGGCGCCGCGTCCTCGGCGATGGAGGCGCTGACGGACGTGAGCGCTATCTCCGGGGCGTTGTCGTTCACGTCCAGGACCTCCACATGCACTTTGCAATGCGTGGAGAGACCCCCGCCGTCGGTGGCTTTTACAAGCAGCTTGTGTATCTTCTCTTCTTCGAAGTCGAGGTTGCCCGCCACCCGAATCTCCCCCGAGGCAGGGTTCAGCTCGAAGAGCTGCAGGCACCGCTCCGGTGTCTCGGTAAAGGCGTAACGCACCTTCCCGTTGGAGCCTTCGTCGAGATCCGTGGCCACCACTCTGACCACCAGCTGCTCCGGGGGGCTGTTCTCGGCCAGCCGCACCTCGTAGACCTCCCGAGCAAAGACTGGGGTGTTGTCATTGGCATCGAGCACCACGATCCGGACCCGAGCCGTGCCCGAGCGGGGTGGCGAGCCCCCGTCGGTGGCCGTGAGCACTAAATTCAGCTCTCGCTGCTCTTCGCGGTCCAACTGACGCTCCAGGACCAGCTCAGCCGACTTTGCGCCATCTTTCCCTGTTTCGACATGGAGGGAGAAATGCGAATTGGAGCCCAGGCTGTAGTTCTGCAGACTGTTCATGCCCACGTCCCTGTCCTGGGCATTTTGCAGAGGGAAACGGGACCCGGCAGATGCCGTTTCAGGAATCTCTAAAACCACCTCCTTCTTCGGAAACACGGGAGAATTGTCGTTCACGTCACGAACCTCCACCTCCCCGCGGATCAGCTGCATCGGATTCTCAAGGAATACCTTAAAGAAGAGCGTGCAGGTCTCGCTCTGCGGACAGAGCTGCTCTCGGTCCAGCGACTCCTTCACCGTCAGGACGCCGCTGCTCGGATCCAGGCGGAAAAGCTGCTCGTTCCCCTCGGACACAACGCGGGCCTTGCGAGCCGCCAGCTGGCTCGCAGCCACCCCCAGCTCCTTGCCAATGTCGGCGACAAAGGACTCCCTCTCCATTTCCTCCGCCACAGAGTAGCGGAGGCGCTCGGCCCCGCTCTGACACACGCAAACGCACAGAAGAAACAAGAGCACTTGCCTCTCGCTGCCTCCGCTCCGTCTCCCGCTCGCCATCCCTCTCCACCAAAGCCATCCACCCTCCTCCGCGGCTCCCAGCATTTTTTCTCAGCGGCGTCCGAGGCAGAGCGCTCTGGCTCAGGGGTGGCGGCAGAAGGGGCTCGGAAAGCCCCCGAGCACCCCGGCTCCGTGCCCCGCCGCCCTTCCCCAGCAGCTCCCGCGGCTGCTTTTTGTCTCCCGCTGCCTGCACAGCCGGGGCGGGCGGAGGAACCTGCGGCTCCGTGGCCAACACCCCCACCCAGCGTCGCAAGGCGGAATCTTCCCTCTGCCTTTTTCGGGCCAGCGCTGCTGCCGCAACGATGATGCTGCTCTGGGACACACCATCCTTAGGCTGTTTAATTCGCAGTCTGTAGCACACCCCATCCAAACGACACACCGCTCCAGGTGATCTTTGATGTCTCTTCCAACTCAAACTATTCCATGACTCTACAGTCCTTTCTTCTTTGGTGTTACCGCACTGGCTTAGAAATCCCTGAGAGGTCCCTGTACTTAGAGCTCAAGCTGAAACCCCGGACCTGTGTAAGGAGCAACGGCCAACAACTAGTTAATATCAAAGGCGAGGAGAGGTCACTAATGAAAGCCCCAGATACACAAACGCTGAGGAGCCAGAGCGAAGGGAGACAACAGCAAAGACCAGGGATCTAACGGCACTAATCGATGGGCCATTAGCGGAACCATTCACGTGTAAACGGCAAGAGGTTCAACCAGAAACTTGTTAATGATGAGGGGAAAAATGAAAATATGAGCATGGATTATTGCCAAGTTCTCTGAAAAAAAAGTGACTTGATTCAAGTATGTTTTACGGTGGAATTCTAAGAATATGCAAGGCTTATTAATATGGGATGTCTAGATGCAGGATCTTATTCAGTAGAAGGAGTGATCAAGAGTTGACTCGAGACGACCAGCCGTGAGGAAACGGGTAGGGGAGGGGCGAGTGAGGGAAATACCACTGCTACAGAATCATTTTTGGTGCCTTTTCCAAGAGAGCATCCAGCCTCCTCTCCCACTCTGCATTCAGCCCAGTTAACGCTTTCCCCATTGCTCTGATCAACACAAACGTTGCTTTCTCGCCGTATTAACTCGGTGCGCACCAACCAACGGGCTCTGCCTGACCCACCCCACACCTGCGGTGAAATCCTCCCAAATCCCCCAGGGATGGATCTCCGGGACCGCCTCCCTGCCTCACGTCTCCAGTTCTGCCTTGGGCTGCATTTTCACGCGGTTCTCCATGTGGCAATTCCCAGCACATCCCTTAGAAAGGCTCCCAACTGGGCAACCGAGATCTTTCAGCTGAGCTCGCAGCTGATGGCAGCCACGCAGCATCCGACTGGTGCTCACTGGTCTCTCCCTCCTTGGGAGCTTTCTCCTCCCCGCCCCTCCAACACACGCCCAGCAATGGCCTCAGCTGGGCTCAGAAAACCGCCCTGCACCTCGCTCCGGGCCTGATCCCAGCTCTCTCTCATATCCCCTGCATCCAGCCCACTCAGAACGCATGGATGTGTTCCCGAAATGCTGCTGCTAGGTGGCTATTTCCTCGGCAATGACTGCGAGGAGTGACCTTCGAGACAGCACACTCACCAAGGGAGTTCGAAGTGGGTTTATTGGTTTCTCTCATCAGGCAATTAACTCTTACACATGTGTGAGCAACAGGAAATATCACATGATTTATCGAGCAATAATAGCGAGAAGTGAAGGCAAAGAAACCAGGAATCTTCTTGACGCCCTGTGTTCTACAGTGCCTGAAGTTTGTTGAAAGCTTTTTAGCCAATTTTCCTTTAAAACCACAAACTGTACATTTAATTCTCTACTACACTGCACTAAAAGTTCCTGAAACATTCATTTTAAACTTATAGTAAAAAAAAAACCCACAACCAACAACCAAACCAAACGAGGACACATTGCTGAAAAGCCCTTCTTTACAGTCTGGAGAACCTTCAGCTCCTGGTCATATCAGCAAAGGGGCCAATGTCAGCTGTGTCTAAGGGAATCAGCTTTTTTCTTAATTAATTACTTCATTAGCATCATTAACTTTGCTTCATATCTGGTTGGCCTGGTATTGAATACTCTGCCTAAAATTAAGACATTCCTACAGAGCTCTCTTCATAAGGGAAAAAGAAAAAATAAAGAAGAAGTGGCAATGGAAAGATGTCTGGATGCTCTAAGATGTTTATCCCAGGATTCCCCTGACATGTAGAAGCAGTAGCTCTCACAATCATATATCAAGTCTAGGTGTAATTTGCATGCAACACAGTCCTCCTCCTCCTCTCTCCATGTAAGAAATAGAAAATACAAATAGGAATAAAGTACTGCGCAAGGGAAGAGTGGGTTTGCTCTCCCACAGAGAAGACTTGCACCTCCATGGTACGTGTTTGGTGGAAGTTTGGTCTCTCTGTTTTCTTTCCCCTCTAAGGATGTTAGCCCGTGAGGACAGACATGCTTGTCTTTCTCCTCCCTCACTGATGGCTGAGCCAAGGGTTTGGATCAGAACTGACATTTTGCTCCATCCCCTGGTTTCCAGCACAAGCTGCTTCCACAGCTCTGGGCCTTGTGTCTTCGGAGAGGGGAGCTCTGCCCTGCAAAGAACAGAGAGGGGAGGTTGTCATCTGAAGGTCAGCAGGCACCAGCAACTGCAGTCAATGGAGTTGAATGGTGATGTATGGAGATGGTTCCCTGAGGCTGCTGTGACTGCAGCTCTGAGAACCTGCAGTGAAGTGAGTCTAAGCCATCAGTGGTATGAAATCCTAACCTGTTAAGAGGAGGCTGTAAAGTGGTGTTTGTGGTTCTTCAGCCTCACATATACTTATTGTCCAGACTCATGTGAAGTGCTATGTGGATCCCTGGAAAACTAGTAAACCCCTTTTTAGAGGGGCCTTGGACTGAGCGGGACACTGAGGAGTGCAGGATCTTGTTCAGTGATCACCTCTTGTCTCCCCCCTGCTCTTTGAACAGCAAGAGCTTAGCGGGCACCTGAGAAATTAGTACCTCAACGTGCACAGCTGCATGGAGAAGTGTTCATGTATCTGGCAGCACCCAAGAAGGTCAAGAAATCTTGAGAGAGTTTACAGTGAAGTCATAGCATTACACTATTTTTTGAGATGCTACAGAACCAGCTGTTTCTACAAGTGGTGCTACAAAACCAGCTGCTTCTACAAAGACAACGTCCACTCCCTTTCCAGTCAAGCTAGTTCATCCTGTGACCAGGAGCAAGGCAAAGGCAAAACACTCCTCCCTTTTTACCCGCTCCCGTCTGAGACATCCAAAGTTTCTTCAGGCAACAACAGAGACTGAAACTGAGGAGGCAGAGGATTCTAAATCAGTTGATGGAGCAGGTAACTCTCAAACAGATAAAAAATCAGGCCACTCTCAAGCAGACAGAACAGCAGGCCCTCCTCAATCAGATGACTACGATGACCTTGTCCAGCCTTTCTCCATGAAAGAACTGCACCTCATGAGAAAGGACTTCACCCGCACTGATGCTGAGGGAATTCTTCCTTGGCTGCTCCGATGCTTTGATAGTGCTGCTGAAACCTACAGTGTGGATGAGAGAGAAGCCAAGCAGTTGGGATCCTTGGCCAGAGATGCCGGTATTGATAGAGAGCTTAGTAGTAAGATGGGAACCACCACCCTGTGAGACGACTTCTTTCAGCTGTGAGAGAGAGATACCCCCACAAGGGTGACATCGAATGGCACCAAAGCAGAACACCCACTCTTGAGAAAGCCATCACATATTTGAGAGAAACAGCTGTGTGAGAGGTGATTGATGATAAAGATGGACTTACAAATCCTGATGATGTTCTGTGCCACACACAAATGTTCTGGAGGTTTGCTCAGGCTGTACCAGCAGCACATGCCCATATATCCTCCTCATGGGGTGCTTTGATGATGAAGCAAGACCAAGTGTGCATGAGGTGGCTTTCAAAGCACGACTGTATTGAGACATAATCTCTGATTCCCATCAGTTCCACACCTCAGCCATTGAACAAATGACTGACAGAAAGAAGAAGATGCCTAATATATGGGGAAATAAACTCCAGAATCTCCCTAGAGACAACTGGTCACATGTTGCAGCCATTAAGAAGAGCTGTCCTGCTACAAGGCAGAAGCAAGAGAGACACGACCCACTGCAACACCATCTGTGGTCTCTCAAGCAAAGTTATTTTAAGGAGGACATGAGAATTTGGGACAAGAAACCCACTGAAACTCTCCAGATACGCATGTAAGAGCTACTAAACAGAACAAAGGCAGGAGATTGTTCTTCCAAGAAGGCTGCACCAGTCGTCACCCAGGATGGTGCATCAAACTCTAATGCTCAATATTAGAGTTGCCCTGATGCTAGCCAGGGGGAGGAGAGGGACAAACGGGTTTGCTGGACTCTGTGGATTCGGTGGCCTGGCACATTAGAACCACACAGGTATAAAGCCCTGGAGGACACTGGTGCACAGTGCAACCTAATGCCATTGAATGATAAAGGGACAGAATCCGTCACTACTTCTGGAGTGACAGGAGGTTCTCAACAACTGCCTGTTGTGGAGGCTGATGGGAGCCTCACTGGTAAGGAGTGGCAAATGCACCCTGGAGTGACTGGCCCAAATGCTCCATGCATCATGGGCATAGACTCTCTCAAGAAAGGATACTTCTGTGACCTGAAAGGGTACTGGTGGGCCTTTGGTAGAGCAGCTATAGAGACTGAGGACACTGAACAGTTACATAAGTCTTCTGGATGCTGGTTTTGCTGTAAAAAGAAGCAAGATCCAAGGAACTTCAAGAGAGACCCAGTTCCAGGGAATCAAGTGGCAAGATGGACGTCGCCAGATCCCAATGGATGTGATTAACAAAATAACAGCTGTGCCCCCCCCATTGCCTAAAAAGGACACTCAAACCTTTTTAGGGACTGTTGGTTTCTGGAGAATGCATATTCCATGTCACAGTGAAATTGTGAAACCTCTCTCTGAGGTGAACCGAAAGAAGAGTGAGTTTAAACGCGGTCCTGACCAACAGAAAGGTTTTGAGCAGATCAGAAAGAAGGTTGTGCAGGCCATGGCCCTTGGACCAGTTCAAACAGGGCCAGACATCAAATATGTGCTCTACACCACAGCTGGACACAAGGGTCCCAACTGGAGCCTCTGGCAGAAAGCACCAGGGGACACTCAAGGTCGACCCTTGGGATTCTGGAGCTGGAGCTACAGAGGTTCCCAGGCCAACTACACGACACCTGAGAAGGAGACACTTGCAGCATATGAAGGAGTTAGAGCCGCTTCAGAAGTGATGGGCACTGAAGCTCCTCCTGGCGCCCAGATTCCCAGTGCTGAGATTCCTGTGCCAGAGTCACCTTTCTCCTGTCTATCATGCCACTGATGTGACTTGGAGTAAATGGACTGTTTCATCAGCCAGCGAGCTCCAGTAAAAAGACCAAATCATCCAGGTACTGTAGAAGCAACTACGGACTGGCCAGAAGGCACAAACTTTGGAATGCCAGCACAAGAAGTGGTGAGACGGGCTCAAGAAGCTCCACCATATGATCATCTAGCAGAGACTGAGAAACAATTTGTTCTTTTCACCCATGGCTCCTTTTGTCTTGTAGGGAACCAACAGAAGTGGAAAGCTGCCCTGTGGGGTCCTACACAACCAGTTGCACAAGCAGCTGAAGGAGAAGGTGAATCAAGTCAGTTTTCAAAGGTCAAAGCCATCCAGCTGGCTTTGGAGATGGCTGAATAAGAGGGGTGGCCGAGACTCTTACCTCTACACTCACTTGTGGATGGCAGCAAATGCCTTGTGGGGTTGGCTAAAGCAGGGGCAGCAGAACAACTGGCAGCAAAAAGGTCAACCTGTTTGGGTTGCTGACCTGTGGAAAGACACTGCAGCTGGGCTAGAGAAGCTGGTGGTAAAAGTGTGTCATGTAGATGCACAAGTGCCTCTGAGTCAAGCTCTTTTCAGTGATGACCAGTGATAGGACAAGGAGTAATGGATACAAATTGCAGCATAGGAGGTTTAAGGTGAATATGAGAAAAAAATTTTTTACTGTGAGAGTGACAGAGCCCTGGGACAGGCTGCCCAGAGAGGTTGTGGAGTCTCCTTCACTGGAGACATTCAAAACCCGCCTGGACGCCTTCCTGTGTGATGTGCTCTGGGTGACCCTGCACTGGCAGGGGGGTTGGGCTAGATGATCTTTCGAGGTCCCTTCCAACCCCTAGGATTCTATGATTCTATGATTCTATGAACATCACAATCAACGAGCAGATGAGGCTGCTCAAGTGTTCCAAACAGACTTAGACTGGGAACATGAGGGTGAGCTCTTTCTGGCTTGATGGGCCCATGATGCTTCAGCTGATCAGGGCAGAGATGCAACATAGAAATGGGCTTGTGAACGAGGGGTGGACATAACCATGGACACTGTTGTGCAGGTGATCCACAACTGTGAGATGTGTGCTCCTATTAAGCAGGTGAAACGGTTGAAGCCTTTGTGGTATGAGAGGAGGTGGTCACAGTACAGGTATGGGGAGGCCTTTTGAGTACATCACACTGCCTCAGAGACAGCAGGGTAAGCGCTGTGTGCTTATGATGGTGGAAACAAGGACAGGATGAGAAACATCTCCTGTGCCTCATGCCACAGCCAGGAACACTATCCTGGGCCTTGAGAAACAAATCTTGTGGAGACGTGGTATACTCCAGAGAGAAGTGAGTCAGACAATGGGATCCATTTCAAAAACAGTCTTGTGACTGACTGGGCTAAAGAGCCTGGTATTGAGTGGATCTACCATATCCCGTACTATGCACAAGCCTCAGGGAAAGTTGAAAGCTACAATGGTTTGTTGAAAGCTTCTCTGAAGGCAACGGGTGCTGGAACTATCAAAAACCAGGACAAAAATCTGGCAAAGGCCACCTGGGTAGTTAATACCAGAGGATCCATCAGTCGGGCTGGTCCTGCTCAGTCAGACCTTTTACACACTGCAGATGGGGATAAAGTCCCTGTGGTGTGTGAAAGGAGCCTGCAGGGTAAAAGTGTTTGGGTCTATCCTGCTTCAGGCAAAGGTAAACCTGTCCGGGGTGTTGCTTTTGCTCAGGGACCTGCACATACCTGGTGTGTGAGGATGGAGGATGGTGAAGCACAATGTGTACCTCAAGGTAATGTGACTCTGGGGGAGAGTCCTTAATTTGACAGCTGGCAAAATATAGAGCCCATATGTAACTGCAGTCAATGGAGTTGAATGGTGATGTATGGAGATGGGTCCCCTGAGGCTGCTGTGACTGCAGCTCTGAGAACCTGCAGTGAAGCCAGTCTAAGCCATCAGTGGTTATGAAATCCAAACCTGTTAAGAGGAGGCTGTAAGGTGGAGTTTGTGG
This sequence comes from Apus apus, assembly GCF_020740795.1. Lineage (NCBI taxonomy): Eukaryota > Metazoa > Chordata > Aves > Apodiformes > Apodidae > Apus > Apus apus. Next base: position 18,090,296 of record NC_067294.1, read on the forward strand.
TTCTTCAGCCTCACATATTCTTATCATCCAGACTCATGCAAAGTGCTAGGAACATCCCTGGAAAACCGGTAAACCCCTGTTTAGAGGGGCCTTGGACTGAGCGGGACACTGAGGAGAGCAGGATCTTTTTCAGTGATCACCTCTTGTCTCCCCCCTGCTTTTTGAACAGCAAGAGCTTAGCGGGCACCTGAGAAATTAGTACCTTAACATGCACAGCTGCATGGAGAAGAGAAGTGTTGGTACATCTGGCAGCACCCAAGAGGGTCAAGAAATCTTGAGATAATGTATAGTAAAGTCATAGTACTATAGTATTCCTGGGGATGGAAGGAAGCGTAAATAGCATCGAGCAAAGACTCATTCAGGCTGAGAAAGGCCTCCAAGGTTATCAAGTGCAAGCATCAATCTCAGCCCAGACACCCCCAGCCACTTGGGTACCTGAGGACAAGCTGGAATACAAGGGGGGTTATTTTCTGCCAAATTACTTTGTCCTTTGACGCAACATCTTAAAGATCATAGATACGCTAAGGTTGAAGAAGACCACTCAGATCAACAAGTCCAACCGCCAGCCTGACACCACCGTGCCCACTAACTCATGTCCTGAAATGCCATGTCTACACATTCTTTAAACACATCCATGAATGGTGAGTCCACCACGTTCCTGGGCAGCCCATTCTCAAGCTTGACCCCTCTTTCAGTAAAGACAGGCCATGTAAGCCTCCCCTTCATCAAAAGAAGTCATGAGAAGTCATCCCTTCAGCCTGCTCCTCTCCAGACTAAACAATATCAGTTCTGTCAGCCACTCCTCACCAGACTTTTTGTCCAGATGTTTCAACACCTCCTCAATGTCCTTCTGGCATTGAGGAGCTCAAAAATTACCTCAGGACTCAAGGTGCACCTCCACTAGTGCTGAGTCTAGGGGCATGATCCCTTCCCTACTCCTGCTAGCCACACCATTGCTGATCCAAGCCTGGATGCTGTTGGCCTTCTTGGCTGCTTGAGCACATTCCTGGCTTATGTTTGTATGGATGTCAGGTGACACCCCGAGGTCCTTTTCCGCCCAGCAGCTTTACAGACAGTGTTCCCCAAGCCTGTAGCATCACTTGGAGTTGTTCTGAGCCAAGTGCAGGAGTCGGCACTTTGGGAACTGCACCTTTTCCTCATCCTTGGTGGCAATGTCCCTCCCCTGCACCCAAAAACAGGATGGAGAGTCTCCCTGGCTCTCTTTTTGTTGTTGATGTCTTTGTAAGTGCAACTGGGAAGGCACACCTCCCACTGGACCAGGTTCTCCAAGCCCCATCCACACTGGACTTGAACACTTCCAGAAGAGGGACCTCCAGACCTTCACAGGGCAACCAGGTCCAGTGACTCACCACCATCCCAGCTAAGAATTCCTTCGTAATGTTCCAACCTAAATTGTCCCTCTTCCTGTTTAAAGCCACCAGCCATCATGAAGTCCTGCCCCAGCTTTCTTGTACATGCCCTTCATGTACTAAAAGGTCCTCTAGAGGTCTCCCCAGAACCTTCTCTTCTCCAGGCTGAACAACTAATTAACCTTGTCCTGTTGTACATGCGCTTGTCAATAGACCCTCCCCAGCTTTCCCGTAGCCTGCTCAGGCACTGGAATGTGCTCCAGAGGACTCCCCAGAGCCTTCGCTTTGGTAAAGCCTTCTCCACATTGAACAACTAAACACCATCACTATCTCAGCCTGTCCTCATGGAAGAGGTGCTCCAGACCTGTGATCACCTTCAGTGATGACACCTGGACACACGACGTACCGACGATGCTCCCTCCAAGCTTCCTCTGCCTCCCAACAATCTCTCTTTCCATCGAGATCCCTCTAACCTAAATCTATCCTTTTCCTGTTTAAAGTCAGTACCGCTTATAGAAAATCCCTCCCCAGCAAGCCCCTAGTGCCTTTAAGGTACTGGCAGGTGCTCTAAAGTCTAGCCAGAGCCTTCTGTTCTCCAGGCTGAACACCCCCACCTTTTGCAGCCTGTCTTCAGAGGAAAGGTGCTCCAGCCCTCTGATCATTTCAGTGACGACAAACCAACATCCCACATCCCCCACACATCTCCATCCCACTCCCACCGCCGCCCACCACCCCCTGCTCCCGGCCAGGACCCTCACCTGTGCGGCCCAGTCGCCTTCCTCGCCGAGGTTGGTGGCCTCCTGCGAGCACACCGAGCTGCGCTGGTCGGGCGGGCCGGGGGGCAGCCCGGCGGGGAAGCAGGGCAAGAGCGGCCTGAGGAAGCGAAAGTCGCTGTTGACGGTGCCGCCGGCGAAGCAGATGTCGTAGACGTAGCTGCGGGGCAGGGAGCCCGCCGTGCTCTCCGTCACAGCCGTCGGGAAGGTGGGCAAGGGCTCGGCCCTGGCCCGCCGCAGCCTCAGCACCACGGCGGCCACGGCGCTGGCCACGAAGAGCGCCGACACGCAGGCCAGCGAGGCGATGAGGTAGAGGGTGAGGGGCCCGTCGGGCTCGGCGGCCGGCGCCTCCTCGCTCCGCCGCCAGTGCGCGTCGGAGAAGCCGTCCACCAGGGCGATGGCCAGGGTGGCGCTGGCGGAGCGCGGCGGCTGCCCGCGGTCTCGCACCAGCACCACGAGCCTCTGGCGGGCCGCGTCCCTCTCCGCCACGGCCCGCGCCGTGCGCACCTCGCCGCTGTGCAGCCCCACGCGGAACAGCCCCGGCTCCGTCGCCTTGGCCAGCTCGTACGACAGCCACGCGTTCTGCCCCGCGTCCGCGTCCACCGCCACCACCTTGGCCACCAGCTCGCCCGCCGCCGCCCCGCGCGCCACCAGCTCGCCCGCCAACGCGCTGCTGCCGGGGGGCGGGTGCAGCACCACGGGCGCGTTGTCGTTCTCGTCGCGCACCACCACGCGCAGCACCGCCTGCGCGCTCAGCGGCGGCGAGCCGCCGTCGGCAGCGCGCACCGCCACCTCCAGGCCGCGCACCTCCTCGTAGTCCAGCGCCCGCAGCACGTACACGTCCCCGCTCACAGCGTTGACCGACACGGCGGGCTGCTCCTTGCCCTCCTGCCGCACCAGCGCGTAGCTGACGCGGGCGTTCTCCCCCGCGTCGGCGTCCGTGGCCTTCACGCTGCCGATCCGGACCATCGGGCTGTTGTTCTCCGTCACCCACAGCGTGTACACCTGCTGCGCGAACTCGGGCGCGTTGTCGTTCACGTCCGAGATCCGCACGAAGATGCTTGCCCGCGAGCTCAGCCGCGGCCTGCCCCAGTCCAGCGCCGTGATGCTGATGTTATACTCCGCCGTCCTCTCCCTGTCCAGCGCCGCGTTGGTTCGCAGCTCGTAGTAGCTGTCGAACGTGGGGCTGAGGCTGAACGGCAGGTCCCCGGCGATCGAGCACTCCGTCCTGCCGTTGTCCCCGGAGTCCCGGTCCCGCACGCTGAACAGGGCCACCACGGTGCGCGGCGCCGCGTCCTCGGCGATGGAGGCGCTGACGGACGTGAGCGCTATCTCCGGGGCGTTGTCGTTCACGTCCAGGACCTCTATTTGCACTTTGCAGCGTGAAGAGAGTCCTCCGCCGTCGGTGGCTCTCACCTCCATCTCGTGGTTTCTGGCTTCCTCGAAGTCGACGTTGCCCGCCACCCGAATCTCCCCCGTGGCAGGGTTCAGCTCGAAGAGCTGCCGGGACTGCTGCGGTATCCGGGCAAAAGAGTAACGCACCTTCCCGTTGGAGCCTTCGTCGGGATCCGTGGCCACCACTCTGACCACCAGCTGCTCCGGGGGGCTGTTCTCGGCCAGCCGCACATCGTAGACCTCCCGGGCGAAGACCGGCTTGTTGTCATTGGCATCGAGCACCACGATCCGGACCCGAGCCGTGCCCGAGCGGGGTGGCGAGCCCCCGTCGGTGGCCGTGAGCACTAAATTCAGCTCTCGCTGCTCTTCGCGGTCCAGCTGCCTCTCTAGGACAAGCTCCGCGTATTTGGCCCCATCCTTTCTAGTTCCGACAGCGAGGGAGAAATGCGAATTGGAGCCGAGGCTGTAGTTCTGCAAACCGTTCATGCCCACGTCCCGGTCGTGGGCGCTTTCCAGAAGGAAACGAGACCCTGGAGATTCCGTTTCAGGAATCTCTAAGACCATTTCCTTCACCGGGAACACCGGAGAATTGTCGTTCACGTCACGAACCTCCACCTCCCCGCGGATCAGCTGCATCGGAATCTCAAGGAATACCTTAAAGAAGAGCGTGCAGGTCTCGCTCTGCGGACAGAGCTGCTCTCGGTCCAGCGACTCCTTCACCGTCAGGACGCCGCTGCTCGGATCCAGGCGGAAAAGCTGCTCGTTCCCCTCGGACACAACGCGGGCCTTGCGAGCCGCCAGCTGGCTCGCAGCCACCCCCAGCTCCTTGCCAATGTCGGCGACAAAGGACTCCCTCTCCATTTCCTCCGCCACAGAGTAGCGGAGGCGCTCGGCCCCGCTCTGACACACGCAAACGCACAGAAGAAACAAGAGCACTTGCCTCTCGCTGCCTCCGCTCCGTCTCCCGCTCGCCATCCCTCTCCACCAAAGCCATCCTCCCTCCTCCGCGGCTCCCAGCATTTTTTCTCAGCGGCGTCCGAGGCAGAGCGCTCTGGCTCAGGGGTGGCGGCAGAAGGGGCTCGGAAAGCCCCCGAGCACCCCGGCTCCGTGCCCCGCCGCCCTTCCCCAGCAGCTCCCGCGGCTGCTTTTTGTCTCCCGCTGCCTGCACAGCCGGGGCGGGCGGAGGAACCTGCGGCTCCGTGGCCAACACCCCCACCCAGCGTCGCAAGGCGGAATCTTCCCTCTGCCTTTTTCGGGCCAGCGCTGCTGCCGCAACGATGATGCTGTTCTGGGACACACCATCCTTAGGCTGTTTAATTCGCAGTCTGTAGCACACCCCATCCAAACGACACACCACTCCAGGGGATCTTTAAGGTCCTTTCCAACTCAAACCATTCCACGATTCTACAGTCCTTTCTTCTTTGGTGTTACCGCACAGGCTTAGAAATACTTGTAAGTTCCCAGCACTGTGAGATCAAACCTGAAATTTCGGACTTGTGTAAGGATCGAAGGCCAACAACTAGTTAACATGAAAGGCGAGGAGAGGTCACTAATGAAAGCCCCAGATACACAAACTCTGAGGAGCCAGAGCGAAGGGAGACAACAGCAAAGACCAGGGATCTAACGGCACTCATCGATGGGCCATTAGCAGAACCGTTCACGTGTAAACGGCAAGAGGTTCAACCAGAAACTTGTTAATGATCAGGGGAAAAAAGAAAATATGATCATGGATTATCGAAAAGGGTCTCTGAATAAAAAGTTACTTGATCCAAGTATGTTTTATGGTGGAATTCTAAGAATATGAAATATTGATATGGGATGTCTAGATGCAGGATCTTATTCAGTAGAAGGAGTGATCAAGAGTTGACTCGAGACGACCAGCCGTGAGGAAACGGGTAGGAGAGGGGCGAGTGAGGGAAATACCACTGCTACAGAATCATTTTTGGTTCCTTTTCCAAGAGAGCATCCAGCCTCCTCTCCCACTCTGCATTCAGCCCAGTTAACCCCTTCCCCATCACTCTGATCAATGCAAACGTTGCTTTCTCGCCGTATTAACTCGGTGCGTACCAACCAACGGGCTCTGCCTGACCCACCCCACACCTGCGGTGAAATCCTCCCAAATCCCCCAGGGATGGATCTCCGGGACCGCCTCCCTGCCTCCAGTCTCCAGTTCTGCCTTGGGCTGCATTTTCACGCGGTTCTCCATGTTGCAATTCCCAGCACATCCCTTAGAAAGGCTCCCAACAGGGCAACCGAGATCTTTCAGCTGAGCTCGCAGCTGATGGCAGCCACGCAGCATCCGACTGGTGCTCACTGGTCTCTCCCTCCTTGGGAGCTTTCTCCTCCCCGCCCCTCCAACACACGCCCAGCAATGGCCTCAGCTGGGCTCAGAAAACCGCCCTGCACCTCGCTCCGGGCCTGATCCCAGCTCTCTCTCATATCCCCTGCATACAGCCCACTCAGAACGCATGGATGTGTTCCCGAAATGCTGCTGCTAGGTGGCTATTTCCTCGGCAATGACTGCGAGGAGTGACCTTCGAGACAGCACACTCACCAAGGGAGTTCGAAGTGGGTTTTATTGGTTTTTCTCACCAGGCAATTGACTCTTACACATGTGTGAGCAACAGGAAATATCACATGATTTATCGAGCAATAATAGCGAGAAGTGAAGGCAAAGAAACCAGGAATCTTCTTGACGCCCTGTGTTCTACAGTGCCTGAAGTTTGTTGAAAGCGTTTTAGCCTATTTTACTTGAAAAACACAAACTGCATTTAATTCTCTACTATGCTGCACTAAAAACTCCTGAAACATTCATTTCAAACTTATAGTAAGAAAAAAACCCACAACCAACAACCAAACCAAACGAGGACACATTGCTGAAAGCCCTTCTTTACAGTCTGCAGAACTTTCAACTCCTGGTCAAATCTGCAAAGGGGAACCAATGTCAGCTGTGTCTAAGGGAATCAGCTTTTTTTTTTTTTTTAATTAATTACTTCATTAGCATCATTAACTTCGCTTCATATCTGGTTGGCCTGGAATTGCATAGTCTGCATAAAATTAAGAAATTACTACAGAGCTCTCTTCAAAACGGAAAATGAAAACTGAAGAAGTGGCAATGGAAAGATGTCTGGATGATCTAATATGTTTATCCCAGGATTCCCCTGACATGTAGAAGCAGGAGCACTCTCACAATCATACATCAAGTCTGGGTGTAATCAGCATGCAACACAGTCCTCCTCTTCCTCTATGCACAGAAGAAATAGAAAATACAAATAGGAATAAAGTACTGCTCAAGGGAAGAGTGGGTTTGCTCTCCCACAGAGAAGACTTGCACCCCCATGGTATGTGTTTGGTGGAAGTTTGGTCTCTCTGTTTTCTTTCCCCTCTGAGGATGTTAGCCCGTGAGGACAGACATGCTTGTCTTTCTCCTCCCTCACTGATGGCTGAGCCAAGGGTTTGGATCAGAACTGACATTTTGCTCCATCCCCTGGTTTCCAGCACAAGCTGCTTCCACAGCTCTGGGCCTCGTGTCTTCGGAGAGGGGAGCTCTGCCCTGCAAAGAACAGAGAGGGGAGGTTGTCATCTGAAGGTCAGCAGGCACCAGCAACTGCAGTCAATGGAGTTGAATGGTGATGTATGGAGATGGTTCCCCTGAGGCTGCTGTGACTGCAGCTCTGAGAACCTGCAGTGAAGTGAGTCTAAGCCATCAGTGGTTATGAAATCCTAACCTGTTAAGAGGAGGCTGTAAGGTGGTGTTTGTGGTTCTTCAGTCTCACAAACACTTGTTGTACAGACTCATGTAAGGTGCTAGGGGGATCCCTGGAAAACTCGTAAACCCCTGTTTAGAGGGGCCTTGGACTGAGCGGGACACTGAGGAGAGCAGGATCTTGTTCAGTGATCACCTCTCGTCTCCCCCCTGCTCTTTGAACAGCAAGAGCTCGCCGGGCATCTCAGAAATTTAAGTGCACAGCTGCATGGAGAAGAGAATTGTTCATACATCTGGCAGCACTCAAGAAGGTCAGGAAACCTTGAGAGGGTTTACAGTAATGTCATAGCATTATTGTATTTTTTCAGATGAAAGAAACCTTAAATCCTGGTTTGAGCCAGGATGAAGTCAATTTTCCTTTTACTGATTTTTGGTTTTTTCCTTCATAAGCTTTCTTTTAACTAGTAGCAGAGTGTGAGGAAGGTCAGAGATCACAGAAGACAACTTCCTTCCTGCTTCTTCTTCTTCCCTGCTCCTCCATCCATGCCCAGCATCTGGGGAGTACTCCGTCCATCCATCACCGTTTACCCCCAGGCTCAAGCTCTCCTAACCCTCATAACTCTGTGCTTTCTTCAGCAGCACTCTGGGATTTCTCGGGACGGTTCACAGCTCAGGAGATGCTGTGGGAGTCGCTCGGGATGGGGGGAGGTCAGAGGGTTTTGCAGGTATCTGAAATATTTGTATATAATTGTATATATATTCTTATATCATTAGTGTTTAATTAAAGCTGTGTAGTTTAGTTTTCAATCCAGAAAAGTCTCTCTCTTTTTCTCTCTCTCCTTCTGTATGTGAGTGGGAGAGGGAGGGGTTGAGAGCATTGTAGTCAAACCCACGTAAAACGGTGAAAACAATTGTTTGGCGACCAACGTGGGGCTCGATTTTAAGCCCAGATTATACATTTTCATTAATTGGGAGTGTTCAAAATTCCCTCTCTGATGGGAGGAATCCCTCAGATACCAATGGGCAACAGTTCTGCTGAATTTCATGATGTATTGAAAACTGGACAGACACTTTCTGCCATGAACCTGTTGGACCTTTTTCCAAACATGCAATGTACATGTGGTGTGCAGCCCAGAGCATTCTGCTCTGTGGAGCTGCTCTTGTGATTGTTGCATGGTTTATCGACACAGCTGTAGCCATAATCAAACATATAATCACTAGCCTAGTGATCCTGGGGGTTGTGATACTGATCTTTTTGGGGGCACTGTATGTGTAGTTATGGTACCACTCCTAAAGTGAACAGAACAGTCCTTGTTGCTAATGCCAGTAGCAGGTGCAATTGTTTTCGGTTTCATTTTCTTTCAAGCTGAATCTCCCAGCTCCTGATCTGAATAGCATTGTTGCAGTAGGGGTGCTTCTGCTCAGTGTTTATGATGTATTGTGGAGATGTAGGGTGAGGTATTTCTCCATTCACTGCCAAACCGCACAGGCAATGCTCCTGCCACTGCTGCTGCTGCCACCCGTGATGCTGCCACCACCACTGCTGCTGATGCCACCACTTGTACTGCTACAAAACCAGCTGCTTCTACAAAGACAACGTCCACTCCCTTTCAAACCAAGCTAGTTCATCCTGTGACCAGGAGCAAGGCAAAGGCAAAACACTCCTCCCTTTTTACCTGCTCCTGTCTGAGACATCCAGAGTTTCTTCAGGCAACAATAGAGACTGAAACTGAGGAGGCAGAGGATTCTAAATCAGTTGATGGAGCAGGTACCTCTCAAACAGATAAAAAATCAGGCCGCTCTCAAGCAGACAGAACAGCAGGCCCTCCTCAATCAGATGACTACGATGACCTTGTCCAGCCTTTCTCCATGAAAGAACTGCACCTCATGAGAAAGGACTTCACCCGCACTGATGCTGAGGGAATTCTTCCTTGGCTGCTCCGATGCTTTGATAGTGCTGCTGAAACCTACAGTGTGGATGAGAGAGAAGCCAAGCAGTTGGGATCCTTGGCCAGAGATGCTGGTATTGATAGAGCGCTTAGTAGTAAGATGGGAACCACCACCCTGTGGGACCGACTTCTTTCAGCTGTGAGAGAGAGATACCCCCACAAGGGTGACATCGAATGGCACCAAAGCAGAACACCCACTCTTGAGAAAGCCATCACATATTTGAGAGAAATAGCTGTGCGAGAGGTGATTGATGATAAAGATGGACTTACAAATCCTGATGATGTTCTGTACCACACACAAATGTTCTGGAGGTTTGCTCAGGCTGTACCAGCAGCACGTGCCCATATATCCTCCTCATGGGGTGCTTTGATGATGACGGAAGACCAAGTGTGCGTGAGGTGTCCTTCAAAGCACGACAGTATGGAGACATAATCTCTGATTCCCATCAGTTCCACACCTCAGCCATTGAAAAAAGGACTGACAGAAAGAAGAAGATGCCAAACACATGGGGAAATAAACTCCAGAATCCCCCTAGAGAGAACTGGTCACGTGTTGCAGCCATTAAGAAGAGACATCCTGCTACAAGGCAGAAGCAAGAGAGACAGGACCCATTGCGACGCCATCTGTGGTCCCTCTTGCAAAATTATTTTAAAGAGGACATAAGAATTTGGGACAAGAAACCCACTGATATTCTCCAGGTACGCACGTAAGAGCGACTAAACAAAACAAGGCAGGTGATGATTCTTCCAAGAAGAAGGCTGCACCAGTCATGACCAAGGATGGTTCATCAACCTCTAATGCTCAATATTAGAGGTGCCCTGCCTCCAGCCAGGGGGAGGAGAGAGACAAACAAATTTACTGGACTGTGTGTATTCAGTGGCCTGGCATGTTAGAACCACAAAGGTATAAAGCCCTGGTGAATAAATGTGCCAATTGTCACTTCAAGAGTGCATAGACGACAATATCACACCAACAGAGACTCGGTGATTCCCTTTCATGAGCTGATCTGGCAATTGGAGAGCCAGGGAGTGATCAGCAGGACTCACTCACCCTTCAAAGGTCCTGTCTGGCCAGTGGGAAAGCCTGATGGCCAGTGGAGGCTGACAGTGGACTATCATGGCCTGAATGAGGTGACACCGCCACTCAGTGCTGCTGTGCTGGACATGCTAGAAGTTCAGTACGAGCTGGAGTCTAAAGCAGCCAGGTGGTGTTGCCACTATGGACATTGCTCATGCCTTCTTCTCTGTTCCTCTAGCGCCAGAGTGCAGGCCACAGTTGGCTTTCACCTGGAGGGGAGTCCAGTACACCTGGAATCGACTGCCCCAGGGGTGGAAACACAATTCAGCCATTTGCCATGGACTGATTCAGTCTGCACTGGAGAAGGGTGGAGCTCCAGAACACCTGCAGTACACCCATGACATCATTGTGTGGGGTGATTTGAGAGGAGAAGTCTTTGAGAAAGGTAAAAAGATCATCCAAATTCTTCTGGATGCTGGTTTTGCTGTAAAAAGAAGCAAGGTCAAGGCACCTTCACGAGATCCAGTTCCTGGGAATCAAGTACAAGATGGATGTCTCCAGATCCCAACGGATTTGATGAACGAAGTAATGCCCCCACCATTGCCTAAAAAGGACACTCAAACCTTTTTAGGGACTGTTGGTTTCTGGAGAATGCATATTCCATGTCACAGTGAAATGGTGAAACCTCTCTCTGAGGTGACCCGAAAGAAGAGTGACTTTAAATGGGGCCCTGACCAACAGAAAGGTTTTGAGCAGATCAAGAAGGAGGTTGTGCAGGCAATGGCCCTTGGACCAGTTCAAACAGGGCCAGACATCAAACATGTGCTCTACACCACAGCTGGACACAAGGGTCCCAACTGGAGCCTCTGGCAGAAGCACCAGGGGAGACTCGAGGTCGACCCTTGGGATTCTGGAGCTGCAGCTACAGAGGTTCCCAGGCCAACTACACGACACCTGAGAAGGAGACACTTGCAGCATATGAAGGAGTTAGAGCTGCTTCAGAAGTGATGGGCACTGAAGCTCCTCCTGGCACCCAGATTCCCAGTGCTGAGATTCATGTTCCAGAGTCACCTTTCTCCTGTCCATCATGCCACTGATGTCACTTGGAGTAAATGGACTGCTTTCATCAGCCAGCGAGCTGCAATAGGAAGACCTAATCATCCAGGTACTGTAGAAGCAATTACAGACTGGCCAGAGGGCACAAACTTTGGAATGCCAGCACAAGAAGTGGTGAGACGGGCTCAAGAAGCTCCACCATATGATCATCTACCACAGACTGAGAAACAATTTTCACCCATGGCTCCTCTCGTCTTGCAGGGAATCATCAAAAGTGGAAAACTGCCGTGTGGAGTCCTACACGACTAGTTGCACAAGCAGCTGAAGGAGAAGGTGGATCAAGTCAGTTAGCAGAGGTAAATCCACCCAGCTGGCTTTGGACGTTGCTGAGTGAGAGGGTTGGCCAAGACTCTGTCTCTACACTCACTCGTGGGTGGCAGCAAATGCCTTGTGGGGTTGGCTAAAGCAGGGGCAGCAGAACAACTGGCAGCAAAAAGGTCAACCTCTTTGGGTTGCTGACCTGTGGAAAGACATTGCAGCTGGGATAGAGAAATTGGTGGTAAAAAATGTGTTGTGTAGGTTCACACGTGCCTCTGAGTCGAGCCACTGAGGAACATCGACACAACCAACGAGCAGATGAGGCTGCTCAAGTGTTCCAAATAGACTTAGACTGGGAACATAAGAGTGAGCTCTTTCTGGCTCTATGGGCCCTTGACACTTCAGGTGATCAGGGCAGAGATGCAACCTACAAATGGGCTTGTGAACGAGGGGTGGACTTACCCATGGACACTATTGTGCAGGTGATCCACAACTGTGAGACATGCGCTGCGATTAAGCAGGTGAAACAGTTGAAAACTTTGTGATATGAGGGGGGGTGGTCACAGTACAGGTATGGAGAGGCCTTTTGACTACATCACACTGCCTCAGAGACAACAGGGTAAGCGCTGTGTGCTTATGATGGTGGAAACAATGACAAGATGGTTGGAAACATCTCCTGTGCCTCAAGCCACAGCCTGGAACACTATCCTGGGCCTTGAGAAACAAATCTTGTGGAGATGTGGTATACTCCAGAGAGAAGTGAGTCAGACAATGGGATCCATTTCAAAAACAGTCTTGTGTCTGACTGGGCTAAAGAGCCTGGTATTGAGTGGATCTACCATATCCCGTACTATGCACAAGCCTCAGGGACAGGTGGAAGCTACAATGGTTTGTTGAAAGCTGCCCTGAAGGCAACGGTTGCTGGAACTATAAATAACTGGGACAAAAATCTGGCAAAGGCCACCTGGGTAGTTAATACCAGGGGATCCATCAATTGGGCTGGTCCTGCTCAGTCAGACCTTTTACACACTGCAGATGGGGATAAAGTCCCTGTGGTGTGTGAAAGGAGCCTGCAGGGTAAAAGTGTTTGGGTCTATCCTGCTTCAGGCAAAGGTAAACCTGTCCGGGGTGTTGCTTTTGCTCAGGGATCTGGATAGACCTGGTGTGTGATGATGGAGGATGGAGAAGTACAATGTGCACCTCAAGGTAATGTGACTCTGGGGGAGAGTCCTTAATTTGACAGCTGGCAAAATATAGAGCCTATATGTAATGTACAGTATGGAATAAGAGGTGGTATGGAGATGGTTCCCCTGAGGTTGCTGAAACTGCAGCTCTGAGAACCTGCAGTGAAGCCAGTCTAAGCCATCAGTGGTTATGAAATCCAAACCTGTTAAGAGGAGGCTGTAGGGTGGTATTTGTGGTTCTTCAGCCTCACATATTCTTATCATCCAGACTCACACAAAGTGCTAGGAACATCCCTGGAAAACTGTTAAACCCCTGTTTAGAGGGGCCTTGAACTGAGCAGGACACTGAGGAGAGCAGGATCTTTTTCAGTGATCACCTCTTGTCTCCCCCCTGCTCTTTGAACAGCAAGAGCTTAGCGGGCATCTCAGAAATTTAAGTGCACAGCTGCATGGAGAAGAGAGGTGTTCGTACATTTGGCAGCACCCAAGAAGGCCAATAAATCTTGAGATAATGTATAGTAAAGTCATAGTACTATAGTATTCCTGGGGATGGAAGGAAGCGTAAATAGCATAGAGGCAAAGACTCATTAAGGCTGAGAAAGGCCTCCAAGGTTATCAAGTGCAAGCATCAATCTCAGCCCAGACACCCCCAGCCACTTGGGTACCTGAGGACAAGCTGGAATGCAAGGGGGCTTATTTTCTACCAAATTACTTTGTCCTTTGACGCAACATCTTAGAGATCATAGATACGCTAAGGTTGAAGAAGACCACTCAGATCAACAAGTCCAACCGCCAGCCTGACACCACTGTGCCCACTAACTCATGTCCTGAAATGCCATTTCTACACATTCTTTGAACACATCCAAGAATGGTGAGTCCACCAAGTTCCTGGGCCACCTGTTGTAAAGCTTGGCCCCTCTTTCAGTAAAGACAGGCCATGTAAGCCTCCCCTTCATCAAAAGAAGTCATGAGAAGTCATCCCTTCAGCCTGCTCCTCTCCAGAATAAACAATATCAGTTCTGTCGGCCACTCCTCACCAGACTTTTTCTCCAGATTCTTCACCAGCTCCTCAATGTCCTTCTGGCAGTGAGGGGCCAAAAATTACCCCAGGAACTCAAGATGCAGCCCCACCAGTGCTGAGTCTAGGGGCATGATCCCTTCCCTACTCCTGCTAGCCACACCATTGCTGATCCAAGCCCGGATGCTGTTGGCCTTCTTGGCTACTTGAGCACACTCCTGGCTTATGTTCATATGGATGTCAGGTGGCACCCCCAGGTCCTTTTCCCCCCAGCAGCTTTCTAGCCACAGTTCCCCAAGCCTGTAGCATCACTTGGTGCTCATGTCCCTTCCCCTACACCCAAAAAAAGAATGGAGAGTCTCCTTGGCTCTCTTTTTGTTGCTGATGTATTTGTAAAAACATTACCTCTTAGGACAGCGGCCACACTAAGCTCCTGCTGGGCTTTTGCCTTTCCCATGTTCTCTCTAATGAGACCTAAGGAGATCCCTCTATTCTTCTAGAGTCACCTGCCCCTTCTTCAAAAGATGTTACATACTCGTTTTCCTTCTGACACCCAGAAAAATCTCCTGGTTCAGCCAGGCCAGTCCTCTTCCTTGGCAGCTTGTCTAACAGCACAGGGTTACAGCCTGATCCTGAAGATCATCCCATCTTCCTGAATCCCTTTCCCTTCAGGACTGTCTCCCAAAGGACTCTCTCAACTAGTGGCCTGAAAAGACAAAAGTCTGCCCTCCAGAAGGCCATTAGAGTGGTTTTGCTGACCCCCCTCCTTCCTTCAGCAACAATGAAAAACTCAATCATTTCATGGTCGTTGAGCTCGAGGTGGCCTCTGACCACCACAGCTTCCACGCCTCCTGTTCAGTGAGCCTGGTTTTATCCCTTTCCTCTTCAAACCTAGTTTAACTCCACCTGTCCCCAGCAAGCCCTGTGCCATGAAAACCTCCCCTTGATCAAAAGAAGTCAAAATCACACCAATGGCACCAGCCTCCAAGCCACGTGTTAACCAGGGCTGTTTTCCTGCTCCTCTCAGTGTTCCTCCCTGTCGCTGAAGGCACTGAGGAGAACATGGCTTGTGCTGCTGATCCTTGAGCTAATCACCCCCGTGCCCTGAAGTCCCTTTGATCACTTCTGGCCTTCTCTCTGCAACCTCATCACTGCCAACCTGCATAACCAATACTGGGTAATAATCAGAGGGCATCACCAGACAATGGAGTTTTGTACTAACATCTCTGACCCGGGACTTAGGGAGGCAGCACACTGGGTGGGTCTGGCTGGCATACTAGGACCTCTGTTCTCCTCAGAAAGGAATGGCCTATGACAATTGCTCTCTGTTTTTATGAGCAGAGGCAGTCATACTCACCCAAGCCATCTCCTCATCTGGACCTTCATGAACATTCTCATGTACCTGGGTCTCAAGTTCTTGAGCCACATGTCTGCTGTATAAGGGCAAGTGGGAAGGAACACCTCCCACTGGACCAGGTTCTCCAAGCCCCATCCACACTGGACTTGAACACTTCCAGTGACAGGACATCCACACCTTCACTGGGCAGCCAGGGACAGTGACTCACCACCATCCCACCTAAGAATTCCCTCCTAATGTCCAACCTGTATTGTCTTCTTGTTTAAAGCCACCAGACATCTTAAAGACATACCACTCACGTACTAAAAGATGCTCTAGAGGTCTCCCCAGAACCTTCTCTTCTCCAGGCTGAACAACTAATTAACCTTGTCCTGTTGTACATGCCCTTGTCAATAGACCTTCCCCAGCTTTCCCGTAGCCCGCTCAGGCACTGGAATCTGCTCCACAGGACCCCCCAGAGCCTTTGCTTTGGTAAAGCCTTCTCCAGATTGAACAGCTAAACACGACCACTACCTCAGGCTGTCCTCATGGAAGAGGTGCTCCAGACCTGTGATCACCTTCAGTGATGACACCTGGACACACGACGTACCGACGATGCTCCCTCCAAGCTTCCCCTGCCTCCCAACAATCTCTCTTTCCATCGAGATCCCTCTAACCTAAATCTATCCTTTTCCTGTTTAAAGTCAGTACCGCTTATAGAAAATCCCTCCCCAGCAAGCCCCTAGTGCCTTTAAGGTACTGGCAGGTGCTCTAAAGTCTAGCCAGAGCCTTCTGTTCTCCAGGCTGAACACCCCCACCTTTTGCAGCCTGTCTTCAGAGGAAAGGTGCTCCAGCCCTCTGATCATTTCAGTGATGACAAACCAACATCCCACATCCCCCACACATCTCCATCCCACTCCCACCGCCGCCCACCACCCCCTGCTCCCGGCCAGGACCCTCACCTGTGCGGCCCAGTCGCCTTCGTCGCCGAGGTTGGTGGCCTCCTGCGAGCACACCGAGCTGCGCTGGTCGGGCGGGCCGGGGGGCAGCCCGGCGGGGAAGCAGGGCAAGAGCGGCCTGAGGAAGCGAAACTCGCTGTTGACGGTGCCGCCGGCGAAGCAGATGTCGTAGACGTAGCTGCGGGGCAGGGAGCCCGCCGTGCTCTCCGTCACAGCCGTCGGGAAGGTGGGCAAGGGCTCGGCCCTGGCCCGCCGCAGCCTCAGCACCACGGCGGCCACGGCGCTGGCCACGAAGAGCGCCGACACGCAGGCCAGCGAGGCGATGAGGTAGAGGGTGAGGGGCCCGTCGGGCTCGGCGGCCGGCGCCTCCTCGCTCCGCCGCCAGTGCGCGTCGGAGAAGCCGTCCACCAGGGCGATGGCCAGGGTGGCGCTGGCGGAGCGCGGCGGCTGCCCGCGGTCTCGCACCAGCACCACGAGCCTCTGGCGGGCCGCGTCCCTCTCCGCCACGGCCCGCGCCGTGCGCACCTCGCCGCTGTGCAGCCCCACGCGGAACAGCCCCGGCTCCGTCGCCTTGGCCAGCTCGTACGACAGCCACGCGTTCTGCCCCGCGTCCGCGTCCACCGCCACCACCTTGGCCACCAGCTCGCCCGCCGCCGCCCCGCGCGCCACCAGCTCGCCCGCCAACGCGCTGCTGCCGGGGGGCGGGTGCAGCACCACGGGCGCGTTGTCGTTCTCGTCGCGCACCACCACGCGCAGCACCGCCTGCGCGCTCAGCGGCGGCGAGCCGCCGTCGGCAGCGCGCACCGCCACCTCCAGGCCGCGCACCTCCTCGTAGTCCAGCGCCCGCAGCACGTACACGTCCCCGCTCACAGCGTTGACCGACACGGCGGGCTGCTCCTTGCCCTCCTGCCGCACCAGCGCGTAGCTGACGCGGGCGTTCTCCCCCGCGTCGGCGTCCGTGGCCTTCACGCTGCCGATCCGGACCATCGGGCTGTTGTTCTCCGTCACCCACAGCGTGTACACCTGCTGCGCGAACTCGGGCGCGTTGTCGTTCACGTCCGAGATCCGCACGAAGATGCTTGCCCGCGAGCTCAGCCGCGGCCTGCCCCAGTCCAGCGCCGTGATGCTGATGTTATACTCCGCCGTCCTCTCCCTGTCCAGCGCCGCGTTGGTTCGCAGCTCGTAGTAGCTGTCGAACGTGGGGCTGAGGCTGAACGGCAGGTCCCCGGCGATCGAGCACTCGGTCCTGCCGTTGTCCCCGGAGTCCCGGTCCCGCACGCTGAACAGGGCCACCACGGTGCGCGGCGCCGCGTCCTCGGCGATGGAAGCGCTGACGGACGTGAGCGCTATCTCCGGGGCGTTGTCGTTCGCGTCCAGGACCTCCACGTGCACTTTGCAGCGTGAAGAGAGTCCTCCGCCGTCGGTGGCTCTCACCTCCATCTCGTGGTTTTTGGCTTCCTCGAAGTCGAGGTTGCCCGCCACTCGAATCTCCCCCGTGGCAGGGTTCAGCTCGAAGAGCTGCCGGGACTGCTCCGGTATCCGGGCAAAAGAGTAACGTACCTTCCCGTTGGAGCCTTCGTCGAGATCTGTGGCCACCACTCTGACCACCAGCTGCTCCGGGGGACTGTTCTCGGCCAGCCGCACCTCGTACACCTCCCGAGCGAAGACCGGGATGTTGTCATTGGCATCGAGCACCAGGATCCGGACCCGAGCCGTGCCCGAGCGGGGAGGCGAGCCCCCGTCGGTGGCCGTGAGCACTAAATTCAGCTCTCGCTGCTCTTCGCGGTCCAACTGCCTCTCTAGGACCAGCTCTGCGTATTTGGCTCCGTCCTTCCTAGTTCGGAAAGCGAGGGAGAAATGCGAATTGGAGCCGAGGCTGTAGTTCTGCAAACCGTTCATGCCCACGTCCCTGTCCTGGGCGCTTTCTAGAAGGAATCGGGAACCTGGAGACGCCGCTTCAGGAATCTCTAAGACCATCTCCTTCACCGGGAACACGGGAGAATTGTCGTTCACGTCACGAACCTCCACCTCCCCTCGGATCAGCTGCATCGGATTCTCAAGGAATACCTTAAAGAAGAGCGTGCAGGTCTCGCTCTGCGGACAGAGCTGCTCTCGGTCCAGCGACTCCTTCACCGTCAGGACGCCGCTGCTCGGATCCAGGCGGAAAAGCTGCTCGTTCCCCTCGGACACAACGCGGGCCTTGCGAGCCGCCAGCTGGCTCGCAGCCACCCCCAGCTCCTTGCCAATGTCGGCGACAAAGGACTCCCTCTCCATTTCCTCCGCCACAGAGTAGCGGAGGCGCTCGGCCCCGCTCTGACACACGCAAACGCACAGAAGAAACAAGAGCACTTGCCTCTCGCTGCCTCCGCTCCGTCTCCCGCTCGCCATCACTCTCCACCAAAGCCATCCACCCTCCTCCGCGGCTCCCAGCATTTTTTCTCACCGGCGTCCGAGGCAGAGCGCTCTGGCTCAGGGGTGGCGGCAGAAGGGGCTCGGAAAGCCCCCGAGCACCCCGGCTCCGTGCCCCGCCGCCCTTCCCCAGCAGCTCCCGCGGCTGCTTTTTGTCTCCCGCTGCCTGCACAGCCGGGGCGGGCGGAGGAACCTGCGGCTCCGTGGCCAACACCCCCACCCAGCGTCGCAAGGCGGAATCTTCCCTCTGCCTTTTTCGGGCCAGCGCTGCTGCCGCAACGATGATGCTGTTCTGGGACACACCATCCTTAGGCTGTTTAATTCGCAGTCTGTAGCACACCCCATCCAAACGATACACAGCTCCAGGGGATCTTTAAGGTCTCTTCCAACTCAAACTATTCCATGACTCTACAGTCCTTTCTCCTTTGGTGTTACCGCACTGGCTTAGAAATCCCTAAGAGGTCCCTGTACTTAGAGCTCAAGCTGAAACCCCGGACCTGTGTAAGGACCGACGGCCAACAACTAGTTAATATCAAAGGCGAGGAGAGGTCACTAATGAAAGCCCCAGATATACAAACGCTGAGGAGCGGGAGCGAAGGGAGACAACAGCAAAGACCAGGGATCTAACGGCACTAATCGATGGGCCATTAGCGGAACCATTCACGTGTAAACGGCAAGAGGTTCAACCAGAAACTTGTTAATGATCAGGGGAAAAAAGAAAATATTATCATGGATTATCGCAAAGGGTCTCTGAAGAAAAAGTAACTTGATTCAAGTATGTTTTATGGGGGAATTTTAAGAGTATGCAGGGCTTATTAATATGGGATGTCTAGATGCAGGATCTTATTCAGTAGAAGCAGTGACCAAGAGTTGACTCGAGACGACCAGCCGTGAGGAAACGGGTAGGGGAGGGGCGAGTGAGGGAAATACCACTGCTACAGAATCATTTTTGGTTCCTTTTCCAGGAGAGCATCCAGCTTCCTCTCCCACTCTGCATTCAGCCCAGTTAACGCTTTCCCCATCACTCTGATCAACGCAAACGTTGCTTTCTCGCCGTATTAACTCGGTGCGCACCAACCAACGGGCTCTGCCTGACCCACCCCACACCTGCGGTGAAATCCTCCCAAATCCCCCAGGGATGGAGCTGGGAGACCGCCTCCCTGCCTCATGTCTCCAGTCCTGCCTTGGGCTGCATTTTCACGCTGTTCTCCATGTTGCAATTCCCAGCACATCTCTTTGAAAGGCTCCCAACAAGGCAACCGAGATCTTTCAGCTGAGCTCGCAGCTGATGGCAGCCACGCAGCATCCGACTGGTGCTCACTGGTCTCTCCCTCCTTGGGAGCTTTCTCCTCCCCGCCCCTCCAACACACGCCCAGCAATGGCCTCAGCTGGGCTCAGAAAACCGCCCTGCACCTCGCTCCGGGCCTGATCCCAGCTCTCTCTCATATCCCCTGCATACAGCCCACTCAGAACGCATGGATGTGTTCCCGAAATGCTGCTGCTAGGTGGCTATTTCCTCGGCAATGGCTGCGAGGAGTGACCTTCGAGACAGCACACTCACCAAGGGAGTTCAAAGTGGGTTTTATTGGTTTCTCTCACCAGGCAATTGACTCTTACACATGTGTGAGCAACAGGAAATATCACATGATTTATCGGGCAATACCGAGGAGTGAAGGCAAAGAAACCACGAATCTTCTTGACGCCCTGTGTTCTACAGTGCCTGAAGTTTGTTGAAAGCGTTTTAGCCTATTTTACTTGAAAAACACAAACTGTGCATTTAATTCTCTACTACGCTGTGCTAAAAGTTCCTGAAACGTTCATTTCAAACTTATGGTAAGAAAAAAAACAAAACCAAGATCAAAACCAAAAGAGGACACATTGCTGAAAAGCCATTCCATACCGTTAGGAGAACCTTCAGCTCCTGGTCAAATCTGCAAAGGGGACCAATGTCAGCCGTGTCTAAGAAAATAACTTTTTTAAAAAAAATGTATTGATTTCTTCATAAGCGTAAGTTGGCCTGATATTGAATAGTCTGCCTAAAATTAAGACATTCCTACAGAGCTCTCTTCATAAGGGAAAAAGAAAAAATAAAGCAGAAGTGGCAATGGAAAGATGTCTGGATGCTCTAAGGTGTTTATCCCAGGATTCCCCTGACATGTAGAAGCAGTAGCTCTCACAATCATATATCAAGTCTAGGTGTAATCAGAATGCAACACAGTCCTCCTCCTCCTCTATCCACATAAGAAACAGAAAATACAAATAGGAATAAAGTACTGCTCAAGGGTTTGCTCTCCCACAGAGAAGACTTGCACCTCCATGGTACGTGTTTGGTGGAAGTTCGGTCTCTCTGTTTTCTTTCCCCTCTGAGGATGTTAGCCCGTGAGGACAGACATGCTTGTCTTTCTCCTCCCTCACTGATGGCTGAGCCAAGGGTTTGGATCAGAACTGACATTTTGCTCCATCCCCTGGTTTCCAGCACAAGCTGCTTCCACAGCTCTGGGCCTTGTGTCTTCAGAGAGGGGAGCTCTGCCCTGCAAAGAACAGAGAGGGGAGGTTGTCATCTGAAGGTCAGTAGGCACCAGCAACTGCAGTCAATGGAGTTGAATGGTGATGTATGAAGATGAGTCCCCTGAGGCTGCTGTGACTGAAGCTCTGAGAACCTGCAGTGAAGCGAGTCTAAGCCATCAGTGATTATGAAATCCTAACCTGTTAAGAGGAGGCTGTAAGGTGGTGTTTGTGGTTCTTCAGCCTCACATATACTTATTTTCCAGACTCATGTGAAGTCGTAGGTGGATCCTTGTAAAACTAGTAAACCCCTGCTTAGAGGGGCCTTGGACTGAGCAGGACACTGAGGAGAGAAGGATCTTTTTCAGTGATCACCTCTTGTCTCACCCCTGCTCTTTGAACAGCAAGAGCTTAGCGGGCACCTGAGAAATTAGTACCTTAACATGCACAGCTACATGGAGAAGTGTTTGTACATCTGGCAGCACCCAAGTAGGTAAAGAAATCTTGAGAGGGTTTACAGTAAAGTCATAGCATTATAGTATTTGAGGGGATGGAAGGAACCTTAAATAACTGTTTTGGTTTGAGCCAGGATGAAGGCAATTTTCCTTTTACTGATTTTTGTTTTTTTCCTTCATAAGCTTTCTTTTAACTAGTAGCAGAGTGTGAGGAAGGTCAGAGATCACAGAAGACAAGTTCCTTCCTGCTTATTCTTCTTCCTTTCTCCTCCATCCATTCCCAGCATCTGGGGAGTACTCCGTCCATCCATCACCATTGACCCCCAGGCTCAATCTCTCCTAACCCTCATAACTCTGTGCTTTCTTCAGCAGCAGTCTGGGATTTCTCAGGACTGTTCACAGCTCAGGAGATGCTGTGGGAGTTGCTCTGGGTGGGGGGAGGTCAGGGGTTTTTGCAGATATCTGAACATATTTGTATATAATTGTATATACATTCTTATATAATTAGTGTTTAATTAAAGCTGTGTAGTTTAGTTTTCAATCCAGAAAAGTCTCTGTCTTTTTCTCTCTCTCCTTCCCTATGTGAGTGGGAGAGGGAGGGGTTAAAAGAATTGTAGTCAAACCCACGTCAAACAGTGACAACAATTCTTTGGCACTCAACCTGGAGCTCAATTTTAAGCCCAGATTATACATTTTCATTAACTGGGAGTGTTCAAAATTCCTTCTCTGATGGGAGGAATCTCTCGGATACGAATGGGCAACAGTTCTGCTGAATTTCATGATGGATTGAAAACTGGACAGACACTTTCTGCCATGAACCTGTTGGACCTTTTTCCAAACATGCAATGTACATGTGGTGTGCAGCCCAGAGCATTCTGCTCTGTGGAGCTGCTCTTGTGATTGTTTCATGGTTTATCGACAGAGCTGTAGCCAAAATCAACCATATAATCACCAGCCTAGTGATCCTAGGGGTTATGATACTGATCTTTACGGGGGCACTGCATGTGTAGTTATGGTACCACTCATAAAGGGAACGGAACAGTCCATGTTGTTAATGCCAGTAGCAGGTTCAATTTTTTTTGTTTGTTTCATTTTCTTTCAAGCTGAATCTCCCAGCTCCTGATCTGAATAGCATTGTTGCAGTAGGGGTGCTTCTGCTCAGTGTTTATGATGTATTGTGGATACATAGGGTGGGGTGTTGCTCCACTCACTGCCAAACCCCACAGGCACTGCTGCTGCCACTGCTGCTGCTGCCACCCGTGATGCTGCCACCACCACTGCTGCTGATACCACCACTTGTACTGCTACATAACCAGCTGTTTCTACAAGTGGTGCTACAAAAACAGCTGCTTCTACAAATATAATGTCCACTCCCTTTCCAGTCAAGCTAGTTCATCCTGTGACCAGGAGCAAGGCAAAGGCAAAACGCTCCTCCCTTTTTACCCGCTCCCATCTGAGACATCCAGATTTTCTTCAGGCAACAATAGAGACTGAAACAGAGGAGGCAGAACATTCTAAATCAGTTGATGGAGCAGGTAACTCTCAAACAGATAAAAAATCAGGCCACTCTCAAGCAGACAGAACAGCAGGCCCTCCTCAATCAGATGACTACGATGACCTTGTCCAGCCTTTCTCCATGAAAGAACTGCGCCTCATGAGAAAGGACTTCACCCGCACTGATGCTGAGGGAATTCTTCCTTGGCTGCTCCGATGCTTTGATAGTGCTGCTGAAACCTACAGTGTGGATGAGAGAGAAGCCAAGCAGTTGGGATCCTTGGCCAGAGATGCCGGTATTGATAGAGCACTTAGTAGTAAGATGGGAACCACCACCCTGTGAGACGACTTCTTTCAGCTGTGAGAGAGAGATACCCCCACAAGGGTGACATCGAATGGCACCAAAGCAGAACACCCACTCTTGAGAAAGCCATCACATATTTGAGAGAAACAGCTGTGTGAGAGGTGATCGATGATAAAGATGGACTTACAAATCCTGATGATGTTCTGTGGGACAAACAAATGTTCTGGAGGTTTGCTCAGGCTGTACCAGCAGCACATGCCCATATATCCTCCTTCATGGGGTGCTTTGATGATGACGCAAGACCAAGTGTGCGTGAGGTGGCTTGCAAAGCACGACTGTATGGAGACATAATCTCTGATTCCCATCAGTTCCACACCTCAGCCATTGAACAAATGACTGACAGAAAGAATAAGATGCCAAACAGATGGGGAAATAAACTCCAGAATCTCCCTAGAGACAACTGGTCACATGTTGCAGCCATTAAGAAGAGTTGTCCTGCTACAGGGCAGAAGCAAGAGACACAGGACCCACTGCGACGCCACCTGTGGTCTCTCTAGCAAAGTTATTTTAAAGAGGACATGAGAATTTGGGACGAGAAACCCACTGATACTCTCCAGATACGCATGTAAGAGCTACTAAACAGAACAAAGGCAGGAGATTGTTCTTCCAAGAAGGCTTCACCAGTCGTCACCCAGGGTGGTGCATCAAACTCTAATGCTCAATGTTAGAGGTGCCCTGCTGCCAGCCAGGGGGAGGAGAGGGACAAACGGGTTTGCTGGACTCTGTGGATTTGGTGGCCTGGCACATTAGAACCACACAGGTATAAAGCCCTGGAGGACACTGGTGCACAGTGCAACCTAATGCCATTGAATGATAAAGGGACAGAATCCGTCACTACTTCTGGAGTGACAGGAGGTTCTCAACAACTGCCTGTTGTGGAGGCTGATGGGAGCCTCACTGGTAAGGAGTGGCAAATGCACCCTGGAGTGACTGGCCCAGATGCTCCGTGCATCATGGGCATAGACTCTCTCAAGAAAGGATACTTCTGTGACCTGAAAGGGTACCGGTGGGCCTTTGGTAGAGCAGCTGTAGAGACTGAGGACACTGAACAGTTACATAATTCTTCTGGATGCTGGTTTTGCTGTAAAAAGAAGCAAGATCAAAGGACCTTCACGAGAGATCCAGTTCCTGGGAATCAAGTGGCAAGACGGACGTCGCCAGATCCCAATGGATGTGATTAACAAAATAACAGCTGTGCCCCCCCCATTGCCGAAAAAGGACACTCAAACCTTTTTAGGGACTGTTGGTTTCTGGAGAATGCATATTCCATGTTACAGTGACACTGGAGCTGGGCTAGAGAAGCTGGTGGTAAAAGCGTGTCATGTAGATGCACACGTGCCTCTGAGTCGAGCTTTTTTCAGTGATGACCAGTGATAGGACAAGGAGTAATGGATACAAATTGCAGCACAGGAGGCTTAAGGTGTATATCAGAAAATTTTTTTTTACTGTGAGAGTGACAGAGCCCTGGGACTGGCTGCCCAGAGAGGCTGTGGAGTCTTCTTCACTGGAGACATTCAAAACCTGCCTGGACGCCTTCCTGTGTGATGTGCTCTGGGTGATCCTGCACTGGCAGGGGGGTTGGACTAGATGATCTTTCGAGGTCCCTTCCAACCCCTAGGATTCTATGATTCTATGATTCTATGAACATCACAATCAACGAGCAGATGAGGCTGCTCAAGTGTTCCAAACAGACTTAGACTGGGAACATGAGGGTGAGCTCTTACTGGCTCAATGGGCCCATGATGCTTCAGGTCATCAGGGCAGAGATGCAACATAGAAATGGGCTTGTGAACGAGGGGTGGACATAACCATGGACACTATTGTGCAGGTGATCCACAACTGTGAGACGTGCGCTGCGATTAAGCAGGTGAAATGGTCGAAGCCTTTGTGGTATGAGGGGAGGTGGTCACTGCTGTCTGCTTTTAATGGTGGAAACAAGGACAGGATGATTGGAAACATCTCCTGTACCTCATGCCACAGCCAGGAATACTATCCTGGGCCTTGAGAAGCAAATCTTGTGGAGACGTGGTACTGCAGAAAGAACTGACTCAGACAATGGGACTCATTTCAAAAACAGTCTTCTGTCTGACAGGGCTACAGAGCCTGGTATTGAGTGGATCTACCATATCCCGTACTATGCACAAGCCTCAGGGAAAGTTGGAAGCTACAATGGTTTGTTGAAAGCTTCCCTGAAGGCAACGGGTGTTGGAACTTTCAAAAACTGATACAAAAATCTGACAAAGGCCACCTGGATAGTTAATACCGGGGGATCCATCAATCGGGCTGGTCCTGCTCAGTCAGACCTTTTACATGCTGCAGATGGGGATAAAGTCCCTGTGGTGTGTGAAAGAAGCCTGCAGGGTAAAAGTGTTTGGGTCTATCCTGCTTCAGGCAAAGGTAAACCTGTCCGGGGTGTTGCTTTTGCTCAGGGATCTGCACATACGTGGTGTGTGAGGATGGAGGATGGTGAAGCACAATGTGTACCTCAAGGTAATGTGACTCTGGGGGAGAGTCCTTAATTTGACAGCTGGCAAAATATAGAGCCTATATGTAATGTACAGTATGGAATAACAGGTGGTATGGAGACGGTTCCCCTGAGGCTGCTGTGACTGCAGCTCTGAGAACCTGCAGTGAAGCGAGTCTAAGCCATCAGTGGTTATGAAATCCAAACCTGTTAAAAGGAGGCTGTAAGGCAGAGTTTGTAGTTCTTCAGCCTCACATATTCTTATCATCCAGACTCACACAAAGTGCTAGGAACATCCCTGGAAAACTAGTAAACCCCTGTTTAGAGGGGCCTTGGACTGAGCGGGACACTGAGGAGATCAGGATCTTTTTCAGTGATCACCTCTTGTCTCCCCCCTGCTTTTTGAACAGCAAGAGCTTAGTGGGCACCTGAGAAATTAGTACCTTTAAGGGCACAGCTGCATGGAGAAGAGAAGTGTTGGTACATCTGGCAGCAACCAAGAGGGTCAAGAAATCTTGAGATAATGTATAGTAAAGTCATAGTACTAGAGTATTCTTGGGGATGGAAGGAAGCGTAAATAGCATAGAGGAAAAGACTCATTCAGGCTGAAAAAGGCCTCCAAGGTTATCAAGTGCAAGCATCAATCTCAGCCCAGACACCCCCAGCCACTTGGGCATCTGAGGACAAGCTGGACTGCAGGGGGGCTTATTTTCTACCAAATTACTTTGTCCTGTGATGCAACATCTTAGAGATCATAGATACACTAAGGTTGAAGAAGACCACTCAGACCAACAAGTCCAACCGTCAGCCCGACACCACCGTGCCCACTAACTCATGTCCTGAAATGCCATTTCTACACATTCTTTAAACACGTCCATGAATGGTGAGTCCACCATGTTCCTGGGCCGCCTATTGTAAAACTTAGCCCCTCTTTCAGTAAAGACAGGCCATGTAAGCCTCCCCTTCATCAAAAGAAGTCATGAGAAGTCATCCCTTCAGCCTGCTCCTCTCCAGACTAAACAATATCAGTTCCATTGGCCACTCCTCATCAGATTTTTTCTCCAAATGTTTCAACACCTCCTCAATGTCCTTCTGGCAGTGAGGAGCTCAAAAATTACCTCAGGACTCAAGGTGCAGCTCCACTAGTGCTGAGTCTAGGGGCATGATCCCTTCCCTACTCCTGCTAGCCACACCATTGCTGATCCAAGCCTGGATGCTGTTGGCCTTCTTGGCTACTTGAGCACACTCCTGGCTTATGTTCATATGGATGTCAGGTGGCACCCCCAGGTCCTTTTCCGCCAGGCAGCTTTCTAGCCACAGTTCCCCAAGCCTGTAGCATCACTTGGAGTTGTTGTGAGCCAAGTGCAGGAGTCGGCACTTCAGGAACTCCTCCTTTTCCTCATCCATGGTGGCAATGTCCCTCCCCTGCACCCAAAAACAGGACAGAGAGTCTCCCTGGCTCTCTTTTTGTTGTTGATGTATTTCTAAGAGCAACTGGGAAGGGACACCTCCCACTGGACCAGGTTCTCCAAGCCCCATCCACACTGGACTTGAACACTTCCAGCGACAGGACCTCCACACCTTCACTGGGCAGCCAGGGACAGTGACTGAACACCATACCAGCTAAGAATTCCTTCCTAATATCCAACCTGTATTGTCCATCCTCTTATTTAAAGCCAACAGACATCATAAAGTCCTGCCCCAGCTTTCTTATACATGTCCCTCACGTACTAAAAGGTCCTCTAGAGGTCTCCCCAGAACCTTCTCTTCTCCAGGCTGAACAACTAATTAACCTTGTCCTGTTGTACATGCCCTTGTCAATAGACCCTCCCCAGCTTTCCCATAGCCTGCTCAGGCACTGGAATCTGCTCCACAGGACTCCCCACAGCCTTCGCTTTGGTAAAGCCTTCTCCACATTGAACAACTAAACACCACCACTACCTCAGCCTGTCCTCATGGAAGAGGTGCTCCAGACCTCTGATCACCTTCAGTGATGACACCCGGACACACAACGTCCCGACGATGCTCCCTCCAAGCTTCCCCCGCCTCCCAACAATCTCTCTTTCCATCGAGGTCCCTCTAACCTAAGTCTATCCTTTTCCTGTTTAAAGTCATTTATAGAAAATCCCTCCCCAGCAAGCCCCTAGTGCCTTTAAGGTACTGGCAGGTGCTCTAAAGTCTAGCCAGAGCCTTCTGTTCTCCAGGCTGAACACCCCCACCTTTTGCAGCCTGTAATCAGAGGAAAGGTGCTCCAGCCCTCTGATCATTGTCAGTGACGACACACTCAACCACCACCTGCCCCACTCTGTCCCTCCCCGCTCCCACTGCCTCCCGCCACCCCCTGCTCCCGGCCAGGACCCTCACCTGTGCGGCCCAGTCGCCTTCGTCGCCGAGGTTGGTGGCCTCCTGCGAGCACACCGAGCTGCGCTGGTCGGGCGGGCCGGGGGGCAGCCCGGCGGGGAAGCAGGGCAAGAGCGGCCTGAGGAAGCGAAACTCGCTGTTGACGGTGCCGCCGGCGAAGCAGATGTCGTAGACGTAGCTGCGGGGCAGGGAGCCCGCCGTGCTCTCCGTCACAGCCGTCGGGAAGGTGGGCAAGGGCTCGGCCCTGGCCCGCCGCAGCCTCAGCACCACGGCGGCCACGGCGCTGGCCACGAAGAGCGCCGACACGCAGGCCAGCGAGGCGATGAGGTAGAGGGTGAGGGGCCCGTCGGGCTCGGCGGCCGGCGCCTCCTCGCTCCGCCGCCAGTGCGCGTCGGAGAAGCCGTCCACCAGGGCGATGGCCAGGGTGGCGCTGGCGGAGCGCGGCGGCTGCCCGCGGTCTCGCACCAGCACCACGAGCCTCTGGCGGGCCGCGTCCCTCTCCGCCACGGCCCGCGCCGTGCGCACCTCGCCGCTGTGCAGCCCCACGCGGAACAGCCCCGGCTCCGTCGCCTTGGCCAGCTCGTACGACAGCCACGCGTTCTGCCCCGCGTCCGCGTCCACCGCCACCACCTTGGCCACCAGCTCGCCCGCCGCCGCCCCGCGCGCCACCAGCTCGCCCGCCAACGCGCTGCTGCCGGGGGGCGGGTGCAGCACCACGGGCGCGTTGTCGTTCTCGTCGCGCACCACCACGCGCAGCACCGCCTGCGCGCTCAGCGGCGGCGAGCCGCCGTCGGCAGCGCGCACCGCCACCTCCAGGCCGCGCACCTCCTCGTAGTCCAGCGCCCGCAGCACGTACACGTCCCCGCTCACAGCGTTGACCGACACGGCGGGCTGCTCCTTGCCCTCCTGCCGCACCAGCGCGTAGCTGACGCGGGCGTTCTCCCCCGCGTCGGCGTCCGTGGCCTTCACGCTGCCGATCCGGACCATCGGGCTGTTGTTCTCCGTCACCCACAGCGTGTACACCTGCTGCGCGAACTCGGGCGCGTTGTCGTTCACGTCCGAGATCCGCACGAAGATGCTTGCCCGCGAGCTCAGCCGCGGCCTGCCCCAGTCCAGCGCCGTGATGCTGATGTTATACTCCGCCGTCCTCTCCCTGTCCAGCGCCGCGTTGGTTCGCAGCTCGTAGTAGCTGTCGAACGTGGGGCTGAGGCTGAACGGCAGGTCCCCGGCGATCGAGCACTCGGTCCTGCCGTTGTCCCCGGAGTCCCGGTCCCGCACGCTGAACAGGGCCACCACGGTGCGCGGCGCCGCGTCCTCGGCGATGGAGGCGCTGACGGACGTGAGCGCTATCTCCGGGGCGTTGTCGTTCGCGTCCAGGACCTCCACGTGCACTTTGCAGCGTGAAGAGAGTCCTCCGCCGTCGGTGGCTCTCACCTCCATCTCGTGGTTTTTGGCTTCCTCGAAGTCGAGGTTGCCCGCCACTCGAATCTCCCCCGTGGCAGGGTTCAGCTCGAAGAGCTGCCGGGACTGCTCCGGTATCCGGGCAAAAGAGTAACGTACATGCCCGTTGGAGCCTTCGTCGGTATCCGTGGCCACGACTCTGACCACCAGCTGCTCCGGGGGGCTGTTCTCGGCCAGCCGCACCTCGTACACCTCCCGAGCGAAGACCGGCTTGTTGTCATTGGCATCGAGCACCACGATCCGGACCCGAGCCGTGCCCGAGCGGGGTGGCGAGCCCCCGTCGGTGGCCGTGAGCACTAAATTCAGCTCTCGCTGCTCTTCGCGGTCCAGCTGACGCTCTAGGACAAGCTCTGCGTATTTGGCCCCATCCTTTTTAGTTCCGACAGCGAGGGAGAAATGCGAATTGGAGCCAAGGCTGTAGTTCTGCAAAGCGTTCATGCCCACGTCCCTGTCCTGGGCGCTTTCCAGAAGGAAACGAGAACCTGGAGATTCCGTTTCAGGAATCTGTAAGACCATTTCCTTCACCGGGAACACGGGAGAATTGTCGTTCACGTCACGAACCTCCACCTCCCCTCGGACCAGCTGCATCGGATTCTCAAGGAATACCTTAAAGAAGAGCGTGCAGGTCTCGCTCTGCGGACAGAGCTGCTCTCGGTCCAGCGACTCCTTCACCGTCAGGACGCCGCTGCTCGGATCCAGGCGGAAAAGCTGCTCGTTCCCCTCGGACACAACGCGGGCCTTGCGAGCCGCCAGCTGGCTCGCAGCCACCCCCAGCTCCTTGCCAATGTCGGCGACAAAGGACTCCCTCTCCATTTCCTCCGCCACAGAGTAGCGGAGGCGCTCGGCCCCGCTCTGACACACGCAAACGCACAGAAGAAACAAGAGCACTTGCCTCTCGCTGCCTCCGCTCCGTCTCCCGCTCGCCATCACTCTCCACCAAAGCCATCCACCCTCCTCCGCGGCTCCCAGCATTTTTTCTTAGCGGCGTCCGAGGCAGAGCGCTCTGGCTCAGGGGTGGCGGCAGAAGGGGCTCGGAAAGCCCCCGAGCACCCCGGCTCCGTGCCCCGCCGCCCTTCCCCAGCAGCTCCCGCGGCTGCTTTTTGTCTCCCGCTGCCTGCACAGCCGGGGCGGGCGGAGGAACCTGCGGCTCCGTGGCCAACACCCCCACCCAGCGTCGCAAGGCGGAATCTTCCCTCTGCCTTTTTCGGGCCA
The DNA here is from genome assembly GCF_020740795.1 of Apus apus. Classification (NCBI taxonomy): domain Eukaryota; kingdom Metazoa; phylum Chordata; class Aves; order Apodiformes; family Apodidae; genus Apus; species Apus apus. The sequence continues at coordinate 18,121,103 of NC_067294.1, forward strand.
GCGCTGCTGCCGCAACGATGATGCTGTTCTGGGACACACCATCCTTAGGCTGTTTAATTCGCAGTCTGTAGCACACCCCATCCAAACGACACACCGCTCCAGGGGATCTTTAATGTCTCTTCCAACTCAAACCATTCCACGGTTCTACAGTCCTTTCTCCTTTAATGTTACCGCACAAGCTTAGAAATACTTGTAAGTTCCCAGCACTGTGAGATCAACCTGAAATTTCGGACTTGTGTAAGGATCGAAGGCCAACAACTAGTTAACATGAAAGGCGAGGAGAGGTCACTAATGAAAGCCCCAGATACACAAACGCTGAGGAGCGGGAGCGAAGGGAGACAACAGCAAAGACCAGGGATCTAACGGCACTAATCGATGGGCCATTAGCGGAACCGTTCACGTGTAAACGGCAAGAGGTTCAACCAGAAACTTGTTAATGATCAGGGGAAAAAAGAAAATATGATCATGGATTATCGAACAGGGTCTCTGAATAAAAAGTTACTTGATCCAAGTATGTTTTATGGTGGAATTCTAAGAATATGAAATATTGATATGGGATGTCTAGATGCAGGATCTTATTCAGTAGAAGTAGTGACCAAGAGTTGACTCGAGACGACCAGCCGTGAGGAAACGGGGAGGGGAGGAGACAGTGAGGGAAATAGCTCTGCTACAGAATCATTTTTGGTGCCTTTTCCAAGAGAGCATCCAGCCTCCTCTCCCACTCTGCATTCAGCCCAGTTAACGCTTTCCCCATCACTCTGATCAACGCAAACGTTGCTTTCTCGCCGTATTAACTCGGTGCGCACCAACCAACGGGCTCTGCCTGACCCACCCCACACCTGCGGTGAAATCCTCCCAAATCCCCCAGGGATGGATCTCCGGGACCGCCTCCCTGCCTCATGTCTCCAGTCCTGCCTTAGGCTGCATTTTCACGCGGTTCTCCATGTGGCAATTCCCAGCACATCTCTTCGAAAGGCTCCCAACAGGGCAACCGAGATCTTTCAGCTGAGCTCGCAGCTGATGGCAGCCACGCAGCATCCGACTGGTGCTCACTGGTCTCTCCCTCCTTGGGAGCTTTCTCCTCCCCGCCCCTCCAACACACGCCCAGCAATGGCCTCAGCTGGGCTCAGAAAACCGCCCTGCACCTCGCTCCGGGCCTGATCCCAGCTCTCTCTCATATCCCCTGCATACAGCCCACTCAGAACGCATGGATGTGTTCCCGAAATGCTGCTGCTAGGTGGCTATTTCCTCGGCAATGACTGCGAGGAGTGACCTTCGAGACAGCACACTCACCCAAGGGAGTTCGAAGTGGGTTTTATTGGTTTCTCTCATTAGGCAATTGACTCTTACACATGTGTGAGCAACAGGAAATATCACATGATTTATCGAGCAATAATAGCGAGAAGTGAAGGCAAAGAAACCAGAAAGCTTCTTGATGCCCTGTGTTCTACAGTGCCTGAAGTTTGTTGAAAGCGTTTTAGCCAATTTTCCTTTAAAAACACAAACTGTGCATTTAATTCTCTACTACGCTGCACTAAAAACTCCTGAAACGTTCATTTCAAACTTATAGTAAGAAAAAAAACCACAAGCAACAACCAAACCAAACGGGGATACATTGCTGAAAAGCCCTTCTTTACAGTCTGGAGAACTTTCAACTTTTGGTCAAATCTGCAAAGGGGGCCAATGTCAGCTGTGTCTAACGGAATCAGCTTTTTTGTGTTGTTTTTTTTTTATTAAGTACTTCAGAAGCATCATTAACTTTGCTTCAAATCTGGTTGGCCTGGTGTTGCATAGTCTGCATAAAATCAAGACATTACTACAGAGCTCTCTTCAAAACGGAAAAGAAAAACTAAAGACGTGGCAAAGGAAAGATGTCTGGATGCTCTAAGATGTTTATCTCAGGATTCTCCTGACATGTATAAGCAGTAGCTCTCACAATCATACATCAAGTCTAGGTGTAATCAGCATGCAACACAGTCCTCCTCCTCCTCTATCCACATAAGAAATAGAAAATACAAATAGGAATAAAGTACTGCTCAAGGGAAGAGTGGGTTTGCTCTCCCACAGAGAAGACTTGCACCTCCATGCTACATGTTTGGTGGAAGTTTGGTCTCTCTGTTTTCTTTCCCCTCTGAGGATGTTGCCCCATGAGGACAGACATGCTTGTCTTTCTCCTCCCTCACTGATGGCTGAGCCAAGGGTTTGGATCAGAACTGACATTTTGCTCCATCCCCTGGTTTCCAGCACAAGCTGCTTCCACAGCTCTGGGCCTCGTGTCTTCGGAGAGGGGAGCTCTGCCCTGCAAAGAACAGAGAGGGGAGGTTGTCATCTGAAGGTCAGCAGGCACCAGCAACTGCAGTCAATGGAGTTGAATGGTGATGTATGGAGATGGTTCCCCTGAGGCTGCTGTGACTGCAGCTCTGAGAACCTGCAGTGAAGTGAGTCTAAGCCATCAGTGGTTATGAAATCCTACCCTGTTAAGAGGAGGCTGTAAGGTGGTGTTTGTGGTTCTTCAGCCTCACATATACTTATTTTCCAGACTCATGTGAAGTGCTAGGTGGATCCCTGGAAAACTACTAAACCCCTGTTTAGAGGGGCCTGGAACTGAGCAGGACACTGAGGAGAGGAGGGTCTTGTTCAGTGATCACCTCTTGTCTCCCCCCTGCTCTTTGAACAACAAGAACTTAGCGGGAATCTCAGAAATTTAAGTGCTCAGCTGCATGGAGAAGAGAGGTGTTCGTGCATCTGGCAGCACCCAAGAAGGCCAATAAATCTTGAGGGGGTTTATAGTGAACTCATAGTATTATTGTATATTTTTGGGATGGAAGGAACCTTAAATACCTGTCCTGGTTTGATCCAGGATGAAGCCAAGTTTACTGATTTTTTCCTTCACAAGCTTTCTTTTAACTAGTAGCAGAGTTTGAGGAAGGTCAGAAATCCCAGAACACAATTTCCTTCCTGCTTCTTCTTCCCTTCTCTTCCATCCATGGCTGGTGTCTGTGGAGGACTCCATCCATCCATCACCGTCAACACCCAGGCTCAAGGTCTCCTAAACCTCATCACCCTGTTCTTTCTCCAGCAGCACTCTGGGAATTTTCAGGACTGTTCGTACATAAGGAGGTGCTGTGGGAGATGTTGGGGGTGGAGGCCAGAGGCTTTTGCAGATATCTGAACATATTTGTGTATAATTGTATATATATTCTTATATCATTAGTGTTTAATTAAAGCTGTGTAGTTTAGTTTTAAATCCAGAAAAGTCTCTCTCTTTTTCTCTCTCTCCTTCCCTATGTGAGTGGGAGAGCACTTAGTAAGAAGATGGGAACTACCACCCCGTGGGACCAAATTCTTTCAGCTGTGAGAGAGAGGTACCCCCACAAAGGTGACAACAAATGGCACTGAAGCAGAACACCCACTCCTGAGAAAGCCATCACATATTTGAGAGAAACAGCTGTGTGAGAGGTGATTGATGATAAAGATGGACTTACAAATCCTGATGATGTTCTGTGCCACACACAAATGTTCTGGAGGTTTGCACAGGCTGTACCAGCAGCACATGCCCATATATCCTCCTTCATGGGGTGCTTTGATGATGAAGCAAGACCAAGTGTGCGTGAGGTGGCTTTCAAAGCACGACAGTATGGAGACATAATCTCTGATTCCCATCAGTTCCACACCTCAGCCATTGAACAAATGTCTGACAGAAAGAATAACATGCAAAACAGATGGGGAAATAAACTCCAGAATCTCCCTAGAGACAACTGGTCACATGTTGCAGCCATTAAGAAGTGATGTCTTGCTACAAGGCAGAAGCAAGAGAGACAGGACCCACTGCGATGCCATCTGTGGTCTCTCTTCCAAAATTATTTTAAAGAGGATATGAGAATTTGGGACAAGAAACCCACTGATACTCTCCAGATACGCATGTAAGAGCTACTAAACAGAACAAAGGCAGGAGATTATTCTTCCAAGAAGGCTGCACCAGTCGTCACCCAGGATGGTGCATCAAACTCTAATGCTCAATATTAGAGGTGCCCTGCTGCCAGCCAGGGGGAGGAGAGGGACAAACGGGTTTGCTGGACTCTGTGGATTTGGTGGCCTGGCACATTAGAACCACACAGGTATAAAGCCCTGGAGGACACTGGTGCACAGTGCAACCTAATGCCTTGAATGATAAAGGGACAGAATCCGTCACTACTTCTGGAGTGACAGGAGGTTCTCAACAACTGCCTGTTGTGGAGGCTGATGGGAGCCTCACTGGTAAGGAGTGGCAAATGCACCCTGGAGTGACTGGCCCAAATGCTCCATGCATCATGGGCATAGACTCTCTCAAGAAAGGATACTTCTGTGACCTGAAAGGGTACCGGTGGGCCTTTGGTAGAGCAGCTGTAGAGACTGAGAACACTGAACAGTTACATAAGTCTTCTGGATGCTGGTTTTGCTGTAAAAAGAAGCAAGATCAAAGGACCTTCACGAGAGATGCAGTTCCTGGGAATCAAGTGGCAAGATGGATGTCACCAGATCCAAACTGATGTGATTAACAAAATCACAGCTATGGCCCCACCACTGACTAAAAAGGACACTCAAACCTTTTTAGGGACTGTTGGTTTCTGGAGAATGCATATTCCTTGTCACAGTGAAATTGTGAAACCTCTCTCTGAGGTGACCCGAAAGAATCATAGAATCATAGAATCATAGCATCATAGAATCCTAGGGGTTGGAAGGGACCTCAAAAGATCATCTAGTCCAACTCCCCTGCCAGAGCAGGATCATCTAGAGCACATCACACAGGAATGCGTCCAGGTGGGTGCATCCAGAAGAGTGAGTTTAAACGGGGTCCTGATCAACAGAAAGCTTTAGAGCAGATCAGAAAGGAGGTTGTGCAGGCAATGTCCCTTGGAACAGTTCAAAGAGGAGCAGACATCAAACATGTGCTCTACACCGCAGCCGGACACAAGGGTCCCAACTGGAGCCTCTGGCAGAAGCACCAGGGGAGACTCGAGGTCGACCCTTGGGATTCTGGAGCCGCAGCTACAGAGGTTCCCAGGCCAACTACACGACACCTGAGAAGGAGACATGTGTAGCATATGAAGGAGTTAGAGCTGCTTCAGAAGTGATGGGCACTGAAGCTCCTCCTGGCACCCAGATTCCCAGTGCTGAGATTCATGTGCCAGAGTCACCTTTCTCCTGTCCATCATGCCACCGATGTGACTTGGAGTAAATGGACTGTTTCATCAGCCAGCGAGCTCCAGTAGGAAGACCAAATCATCCAGGTATTGTAGAAGCAACTACGGACTGGCCAGAGGGCACACACTTTGGAATGCCAGCACAAGAAGTGGTGAGACGGGCTCAAGAAGCTCCACCATATGATCATCTACCACAGACTGAGAAACAATTTGTTCTTTTCACCCATGGCTCCTGTTGTCTCATAGGGAACCACCAGAAGTGGAAAGCTGCCCTGTGGAGTCCTACACAACCAGTTGCACAAGCAGCTGAAGGAGAAGGTGAATCAAGTCAGTTTTCAAAGGTCAAAGCCTTCCAGCTGGCTTTGGACATTGCTGAAAAAAAGGGGTGGCCGAGACTCTTATCTCTACACTGACTCGTGGGTGGCAGCAAATGCCTTGTGGGGTTGGCTAAAGCAGGCGCAGCAGAACAACTGGCAGCAAAAAGCTCAACCTGTTTGGGTTGCTGACCTGTGGAAAGACACTGCAGCTGGGCTAGAGAAGCTGGTGGTAAAAGTGTGTTGTGTAGATGCACAAGTGCCTCTGAGTCAAGCTTTTTTCAGTGATGACCAGTGATAGGACAAGGAGTAATGGATACAAATTGCAGCATAGGAGGTTTAAGGTGAATATGAGAAAAAAATTTTTTACTGTGAGAGTGACAAAGCCCTGGGACAGGCTGCCCAGAGAGGTTGTGGAGTCTTCTTCACTGGAGACATTCAAAACCCGCCTGGACGCCTTCCTGTGTGATGTGCTCTAGGTGACCCTGCTCTGGCAGGGGGGTTGGACTAGATGATCTTTCGAGGTCCCTTCCAACCCCTAGGATTCTATGATTCTATGATTCTATGAACATCACAATCAACGAGCAGATGAGGCTGCTCAAGTGTTCCAAACAGACTTAGACTGGGAACATGAGGGTGAGCTCTTTCTGGCTTGATGGGCCCATGATGCTTCAGGTCATCAGGGCAGAGATGCAACATACAAATGGGCTTGTGAACGAGGGGTGGACATAACCATGGACACTATTGTGCAGGTGATCCACGACTGTGAGACGTGTGCTGCAACTAAGCAGGTGAAACGGTTGAAGCCTTTGTGGTATGAGGGGAGGTGGTCACAGTACAGGTATGGAGAGGCCTGGCAAATTGCCTACATCACACTGCCTCAGAGACAACAGGGTAAGTGCTGTCTGCTTTTAATGGTGGAAAGAAGGACAGGATGGTTGGAAATATCTCCTGTGCCTCATGCCACAGCCAGAAATACTATCCTGGGCCTTGAGAAGCAAACCTTGTGAGACATGGGAGACATGGGACTGCAGAAAGAACTGACTCAGACAACGGCACTCATTTCAAATACAGTCTTGTGTCTGACTGGGCTAAAGAGCCTGGTATTGAGTGGATCTACCATATCCCGTACTATGCACAAGCCTCAGGGAAAGTTGGAAGCTACAATGGTTTGTTGAAAGCTGCCCTGAAGGCAACGGGTGCTGGAACTATCAAAAACCAGGACAAAAATCTGGCAAAGACCACCTGGGTAGTTAATACCAGGGGATCCATCAATCGGGCTTGTCCTGCTCAGTCAGACCTTTTACACACTGCACATGGGGGTAAAGTCCCTGTGGTGTGTGAAAGGAGCCTGCAGGGTAAAAGTGTTTGGGTCTATCCTGCTTCAGGCAAAGGTAAACCTGTCCGGGGTGTTGCTTCTGCTCAGGGACCTGCACATACCTGGTGTGTGAGAATGGAGGATGGTGAAGCACAATGTGTACCTCAAGGTAATGTGATTCTGGGGGAGAGTCCTTAATTTGACAGCTGGCAAAATATAGAGCCCATATGTAACTGCAGTCAATGGAATTGAATGGTGATGTATGGAGATGGGTCCCCTGAGGCTGCTGTGACTGCAGCTCTGAGAACCTGCAGTGAAGCGAGTCTAAGCCATCAGTGGTTATGAAATCCAAACCTGTTAAGAGGAGGCTGTAAGGTGGTGTTTGTGGTTCTTCAGCCTCACATATTCTTATCATCCAGACTCATGCAAAGTGCTAGGAACATCCCTGGAAAACCGGTAAACTCCTGTTTAGAGGGGACTTGGACTGAGTGGGACACTGAGGAGAAAAGGATCTTTATCAGTGATCACCTCTTGTCTCCCCCCTGCTTTTTGAACAGCAAGAGCTTAGCGGGCACCTGAGAAATTAGTACCTTAACATGCACAGCTGCATGGAGAAGAGAAGTGTTCATACATCTGGCAGCACCCAAGAGCGTCAAGAAATCTTGAGATAATGTATAGTAAAGTCATAGTACTATAGTATTCCTGGGGATGGAAGGAAGCGTAAATAGCATAGAGGCAAAGACTCATTAAGGCTGAAAAAGGCCTCCAAGGTTATCAAGTGCAAGCATCAATCTCAGCCCAGACACCCCCAGCCACTTGGGTATCTGAGGACAAGCTGGACTGGAGGGGGGCTTATTTTCTGCCAAATTACTTTGTCCTTTGACGCAACATCTTAAAGATCATAGATACGCTAAGGTTGAAGAAGATCACTCAGATCAACAAGTCCAACCGTCAGCCTGACACCACCGTGCCCACTAACTCATGCCCTGAAATGCCATTTCTACACATTCTTTGAACACATCCAAGAATGGTCAGTCCACCACGTTCCTGGGCAGCCTGTTGTAAAACTTGGCCCCTCTTTCAGTAAAGACAGGCCATGTAAGCCTCCCCTTCATCAAAAGAAGTCATGAGAAGTCATCCCTTCAGCCTGCTCCTCTCCAGACTAAACAATATCAGTTCCATCGGCCACTCCTCATCAGATTTTTTCTCCAAATGTTTCAACACCTCCTTAATGTCTTTCTGGCAGTGAGGAGCTCAAAAATTACCTCATGACTCAAGGTGCAGCTCCACCAGTGCTGAGTCTATGAGCACGATCCCTTCCCTACTCCTGCTAGCCACACCATTGCTGATCCAAGCCTGGATGCTGTTGGCCCTCTTGGCTACTTGAGCACACTCCTGGCTTATGTTCATATGGATGTCAGGTGGCACCCCCAGGTCCTTTTCCCCCCGGCAGCTTTACAGACAGTTCCCCAAGCCTGTAGCATCACTTGGAGTTGTTGTGAGCCAAGTGCAGGAGTCGGCTCTTCAGGAACTCATCCTGTTCCTCATCCTTGGTGACAATGTCCCTCCCCTGCACCCAAAAAAAGGACGGAGAGTCTCCTTGGCTCTCTTTTTGTTGCTGATGTATTTGTAAAAACATTTTTATTGACGCTTACAACAGTGGCCAGACTAAGTTCCCACTCGGCTATTGCCTTTCCCATGTTCTCTCTGCATGACCTAATGAGATCCCTCTACTCTTCTAGAGTCACCTGCCCCTTCTTCAAAAGATGTTACATGCTTGTTTTCCTTCTGACACACAGAAAAATCTGGTTCAGCCAGCCCGGTCCTCTTCCCCTGCAGCTTGTCTTACAGCACATGGGAACAGCCTGATCCTGCACCTCTAAGACTTCCTTCCTGAAGGTTATCCAGTCTTCTTGAAACCTTTCCCTTCAGGACTGTCTCCCAAAGGACTCTCTCAACCAGTGGCCTGAACAGTCAAAAGTCTGCCCTCCAGAAGGCCATTAGAGTGGTTTTGCTGACCCCCCTCCTTCCTTCACCAACAATTGAAAACTCAATCATTTCATGGTCATTGAGCTCAAAGTGGCCTCTGGCAACCACAGCTCCCACCAGTCATTCCCTTAGCCTCCTGTTCAGTGACCCATTCCTCTGCAAACCTAGTTTAACTCCACCTGTCCCCAGCAAGCCCTGTGCCATGTAAACCTCCCCTTGATCAAAAGAAGTCAAAATCACACCAATGGCATCAGCCTCCGAGCCATGTATTAACCAGGGCTGTTTTCCTTTTCCTCTCAGTGTTCTTCCCTGTCGCTGAAGGCACTGACGAGAACACGACCTGTGCTCCTGATCCTGGAGCTAATCACCCCCATGCCCTGAAATCCCTTTCATTGCTTCTGGCCTTCTCTCTGCAACCTCATCACTGCCAACCTGCATAACCAATACTGGGTAATAATCAGAGGGCATCACCAGACAATGGAATTTTGTACTAACATCTCTGACCCGGGACTTAGGGAGGCAGCAGACTGGGTGGCTCTGGCTGGCATACTAGGACCTCTGTTCCCCTCAGAAAGGAATGGCCTATGACAATTGCCCTCCATTTTTCTCAGCAGAGGCAGTCATGCTCACCCAAGCCATCTCCTCATCTGGACCTTCATGAACATTCTCATGTACCTGGGTCTCAAGTTCCTGAGCCACATGTCTGCTGTATAAGGGCAAGTGGGAAGGAACACCTCCCACTGGACCAGTTTCTCCAAGCCCCATCCACACTGGACTTGAACACTTCCAGCGACAGGACATCCACACCTTCACTGGGCAGCCAGGGACAGTGACTGAACACCATCCCAGCTAAGAATTCCTTCCTAATATCCAACCTGTATTGTCCATCCTCTTATTTAAAGCCAACAGACATCATAAAGTCCTGCCCCAGCTTTCTTATACATGTCCCTCACGTACTAAAAGGTTCTCTAGAGGTCTACCCAGAACCTTCTCTTCTCCAGGCTGAACAACTAATTAACCTTGTCCTGTTGTACATGCCCTTGTCAATAGACCCTCCCCACCTTTCCCGTAGCCCGCTCAGGCAATGAATCTGCTCCACAGGACTCCCCAGAGCCTTCACTTTGGTAAAGCCTTCTCCACATTGAACAACTAAACACCACCACTACCTCAGCCTGTCCTCATGGAAGAGGTGCTCCGGACCTCTGATCACCTTCAGTGATGACACCCGGACACACAACGTCCCGACGATGCTGCCTCCAAGCTTCCCCCGCCTCCCAACAATCTCTCTTTCCATCGAGGTCCCTCTAACCTAAATCTATCCTTTTCCTGTTTAAAGTTAGTACCACTTAGAAAAAACTCCCTCCCCAGCAAGACCCTAGTGCCTTTAAGGTACTGGCAGGTGCTCTAAAGTCTAGCCAGAGCCTTCTGTTCTCCAGGCTGAACACCCCCACCTTTTGCAGCCTGTCTTCAGAGGAAAGGTGCTCCAGCCCTCTGATCATTGTCAGTGATGACACACTCAACCACCACCTGCCCCACTCTGTCCCTCCCCGCTCCCACCGCCTCCCGCCACCCCCTGCTCCCGGCCAGGACCCTCACCTGTGCGGCCCAGTCGCCTTCGTCGCCGAGGTTGGTGGCCTCCTGCGAGCACACCGAGCTGCGCTGGTCGGGCGGGCCGGGGGGCAGCCCGGCGGGGAAGCAGGGCAAGAGCGGCCTGAGGAAGCGAAAGTCGCTGTTGACGGTGCCGCCGGCGAAGCAGATGTCGTAGACGTAGCTGCGGGGCAGGGAGCCCGCCGTGCTCTCCGTCACAGCCGTCGGGAAGGTGGGCAAGGGCTCGGCCCTGGCCCGCCGCAGCCTCAGCACCACGGCGGCCACGGCGCTGGCCACGAAGAGCGCCGACACGCAGGCCAGCGAGGCGATGAGGTAGAGGGTGAGGGGCCCGTCGGGCTCGGCGGCCGGCGCCTCCTCGCTCCGCCGCCAGTGCGCGTCGGAGAAGCCGTCCACCAGGGCGATGGCCAGGGTGGCGCTGGCGGAGCGCGGCGGCTGCCCGCGGTCTCGCACCAGCACCACGAGCCTCTGGCGGGCCGCGTCCCTCTCCGCCACGGCCCGCGCCGTGCGCACCTCGCCGCTGTGCAGCCCCACGCGGAACAGCCCCGGCTCCGTCGCCTTGGCCAGCTCGTACGACAGCCACGCGTTCTGCCCCGCGTCCGCGTCCACCGCCACCACCTTGGCCACCAGCTCGCCCGCCGCCGCCCCGCGCGCCACCAGCTCGCCCGCCAACGCGCTGCTGCCGGGGGGCGGGTGCAGCACCACGGGCGCGTTGTCGTTCTCGTCGCGCACCACCACGCGCAGCACCGCCTGCGCGCTCAGCGGCGGCGAGCCGCCGTCGGCAGCGCGCACCGCCACCTCCAGGCCGCGCACCTCCTCGTAGTCCAGCGCCCGCAGCACGTACACGTCCCCGCTCACAGCGTTGACCGACACGGCGGGCTGCTCCTTGCCCTCCTGCCGCACCAGCGCGTAGCTGACGCGGGCGTTCTCCCCCGCGTCGGCGTCCGTGGCCTTCACGCTGCCGATCCGGACCATCGGGCTGTTGTTCTCCGTCACCCACAGCGTGTACACCTGCTGCGCGAACTCGGGCGCGTTGTCGTTCACGTCCGAGATCCGCACGAAGATGCTTGCCCGCGAGCTCAGCCGCGGCCTGCCCCAGTCCAGCGCCGTGATGCTGATGTTATACTCCGCCGTCCTCTCCCTGTCCAGCGCCGCGTTGGTTCGCAGCTCGTAGTAGCTGTCGAACGTGGGGCTGAGGCTGAACGGCAGGTCCCCGGCGATCGAGCACTCCGTCCTGCCGTTGTCCCCGGAGTCCCGGTCCCGCACGCTGAACAGGGCCACCACGGTGCGCGGCGCCGCGTCCTCGGCGATGGAGGCGCTGACGGACGTGAGCGCTATCTCCGGGGCGTTGTCGTTCACGTCCAGGACCTCCACATGCACTTTGCAATGCGTGGAGAGACCCCCGCCGTCGGTGGCTCTCACCACCATCTCGTGGTTTTTGGCGTCCTCGAAGTCGAGGTTGCCAGCCATCCGAATCTCCCCCGTGGCAGGGTTCAGCTCGAAGAGTTTCAGGGACAGTTCCGGCATCTCGGTAAAGGCGTAACGCACCTTCCCGTAGGAGCCTTCGTCGGGATCCGTGGCCACCACTCTGACCACCAGCTGCTCCGGGGGGCTGTTCTCGGCCAGCCGCACCTCGTACACCTCCCGAGCGAAGACCGGCTTGTTGTCATTGGCATCGAGCACCAGGATCCGGACCCGAGCAGTGCCCGAGCGGGGTGGCGAGCCCCCGTCGGTGGCCGTGAGCACTAAATTCAGCTCTCGCTGCTCTTCGCGGTCCAGCTGACGCTCTAGGACGAGCTCCGCGTACTTGGCTCCAGTTTTCTCGTTAACAACAGCGAGGGAGAAATGCGAATTGGAGCCGAGGCTGTAGTTCTGCAAACCGTTCATGCCCACGTCCCTATCCTGGGCCCTTTTCAGACGGAAACGGGACCCGGGTGATTCCGTTTCAGGAATCTCTAAGACCATTTCCTTCTCCGGAAACACGGGGGAATTGTCGTTCACGTCACGAACCTCCACCTCCCCGCGGATCAGCTGCATCGGATTCTCAAGGAATACCTTAAAGAAGAGCGTGCAGGTCTCGCTCTGCGCACAGAGCTGCTCTCGGTCCAGCGACTCCTTCACCGTCAGGACGCCGCTGCTCGGATCTAGGCGGAAAAGCTGCTCGTTCCCCTCGGACACAACGCGGGCCTTGCGAGCCGCCAGCTGGCTCGCAGCCACCCCCAGCTCCTTGCCAATGTCGGCGACAAAGGACTCCCTCTCCATTTCCTCCGCCACAGAGTAGCGGAGGCGCTCGGCCCCGCTCTGACACACGCAAACGCACAGAAGAAACAAGAGCACTTGCCTCTCGCTGCCTCCGCTCCGTCTCCCGCTCGCCATCCCTCTCCACCAAAGCCATCCACCCTCCTCCGCGGCTCCCAGCATTTTTTCTCACCGGCGTCCGAGGCAGAGCGCTCTGGCTCAGGGGTGGCGGGAGAAGGGGCTCGGAAAGCCCCCGAGCACCCCGGCTCCGTGCCCCGCCGCCCTTCCCCAGCAGCTCCCGCGGCTGCTTTTTGTCTCCCGCTGCCTGCACAGCCGGGGCGGGCGGAGGAACCTGCGGCTCCGTGGCCAACACCCCCACCCAGCGTCGCAAGGCGGAATCTTCCCTCTGCCTTTTTCGGGCCAGCGCTGCTGCTTTGCACTTTGCTGCTCCACTCTCCACTCCCAGTGCCAAACCGTAGGCGAAAAGGCCCGTGTAAACGCTCTCTCTCCTCCCCGCACCGCAGCTCTGCTCTGGCCATCACTTCTCAGCTCGCAACCGCCAACTCTTCCTGCACAGCTCCTGGTTTCTTCTCTGCTGTGTCGGCGTTGCGAGATGGGCCACTTGCACAGGCTGCACGGTGGGAACGTCCTTGTCTTGGTCAGATGCTCCTCAGCAGAGGACATCTTACACTTGGGGCTGGTGAGAGAAGCACCGCTGTTGGAAAGGAGAGCTGGGGCCAGAGAGCTGACAGGGAAAAGGCCCAGAAGAAAAACCCTCAGCCCATCTCACCATCACCCAGGAATGATGCTCCTGCCCTGGGACACGCCATCCTAAGGCTGTTTAATTCGCATTCTGTAGCACACCTCATCCAAACGACACACCACTCCAGAAGATCTTTAAGGTCCTTTTCAACTCAAACCGTTCAACGGTTCCACAGTCCTTTCTCCTTTAATTTTATAAAAGAGGGTTAGTAATATTTTTAAGGTCTCTGTATTCAGAGATCAAACCTGAACCCCCGGACCTGTGTAAGGACCGACGGCCAACAAGTAGTTAATATCAAAGGCGAGGAGAGGTCACTAATGAAAGCCCCAGATACACAAACGCTGAGGAGCGGGAGCGAAGGGAGACAACAGCAAAGACCAGGGATCTAACGGCACTAATCGATGGGCCATTAGCGGAACCGTTCAAGTGTAAACGGAAGAGGTTCAATCAAAAAGTTGTTAGCGATGAGAGGAAAAAAGAAAACATTACAGGAGAGGGTATGACAGGAAAAAGTAAGTTGATTAAGTATGTTTTATGGGGGAATTCTAAAAATATGCAACGGATATTAATATGGGATGTCTAGAGATAGGATCTCATTCAGTAAAAGGGAGTGATCAAGAGTGGACTAGAGACGACCAGCCGTGAGGAAGCGGGTAGGGGAGGGGCGAGTGAGGGAAATACCACTGCTACAGAATCATTTTTGGTGCCTTTTCCAAGAGAGCATCCAGCCTCCTCTCCCACTCTGCATTCAGCCCAGTTAACGCTTTCCCCATCACTCTGATCAATGCAAACGTTGCTTTCTCGCCGTATTAACTCGGTGCGTACCAACCAACGGGCTCTGCCTGACCCACCCCACACCTGCGGTGAAATCCTCCCAAATCCCCCAGGGATGGATCTCCGGGACCGCCTCCCTGCCTCATGTCTCCAGTTCTGCCTTGGGCTGCATTTTCACGCGGTTCTCCATGTGGCAATTCCCAGCACATCCCTTCGAAAGGCTCCCAACAGGGCAACCGAGATCTTTCAGCTGAGCTCGCAGCTGATGGCAGCCACGCAGCATCCGACTGGTGCTCACTGGTCTCTCCCTCCTTGGGAGCTTTCTCCTCCCCGCCCCTCCAACACACGCCCAGCAATGGCCTCAGCTGGGCTCAGGAAACCGCCCTGCACCTCGCTCCGGGCCTGATCCCAGCTCTCTCTCATATCCCCTGCATACAGTCCACTCAGAACGCATGGATGTGTTCCCGAAATGCTGCTGCTAGGTGGCTATTTCCTCGGCAATGACTGCGAGGAGTGACCTTCGAGACAGCACACTCACCAAGGGAGTTCAAAGTGGGTTTTATTGGTTTCTCTCATCAGGCAATTGACTCTTACACATGTGTGAGCAACAGGAAATATCACATGATTTATCGAGCAATAATAGCGAGAAGTGAAGGCAAAGAAACCAGGAATCTTCTTGATGCCCTGTGTTCTACAGTGCCTGAAGTTTGTTGAAAGTGTTTTAGTCAATTTTACTTGAAAAACACAAACTGTGCATTTAATTCTCTACTACGCTGCACTAAAAGTTCCTGAAACATTCATTTTAAACTTATAGTAAGAAAAAAACCAAAAGCAACAACAAAACCAGACGGGGATACATTGCTGGAAAGCCCTTCTTTGCAGTCTGGAGAACTTTCAGCTCCTGGTCATATCAGCAAAGGGGGCCAATGTCCACTGTGTGTAAAGGAATCAGCTTTTTCTAAACTTTTTATTAATTACTTCATAAGCATCATTAACTTTGCTTCATATCTGGTTGGCCTGGTATTGAATACTCTGCCTAAAATTAAGACATTCCTACAGAGCTCTCTTCATAAGGGAAAAAGAAAAAATAAAGAAGAAGTGGCAAAGGAAAGATGTCTGGATGCTCTAAGGTGTTTTTCCCAGGATTTCCCCTGACATGTAGAAGCAGTAGCTCTCACAATCATACATCAAGTCTAGGTGTAATTTGCATGCAACACAGTCCTTCTCCTCCTCTATCCATCTAAGAAATAGAAAATACAAATAGGAATAAAGTACTGCTCAAGGGAAGAGTGGGTTTGCTCTCCCACAGAGAAGACTTGCACCTCCATGGTACGTGTTTGGTGGAAGTTTGGTCTCTCTGTTTTCTTTCCCCTCTGAGGATGTTAGCCCGTGAGGACAGACATGCTTGTCTTTCTCCTCCCTCACTGATGGCTGAGCCAAGGGTTTGGATCAGAACTGACATTTTGCTCCATCCCCTGGTTTCCAGCACAAGCTGCTTCCACAGCTCTGGGCCTTGTGTCTTCGGAGAGGGGAGCTCTGCCCTGCAAAGAACAGAGAGGGGAGGTTGTCATCTGAAGGTCAGCAGGCATCAGCAACTGCAATCAATGGAGTTGAATGGTGATGTATGGAGATGGTTCCCCTGAGGCTGCTGTGACTGAAGCTCTGAGAACCTGCAGGGAAGCAAGTCTAAGCCATCAGTGGTATGAAATCCTAACCTGTTAAGAGGAGGCTGTAAGGTGGTGTTTGTGGTTCTTCAGCCTCACAAATACTTGTTGTCTAGACTCATTTGAAGTGCTAGGTGGATCCCTGGAAAACTAGTAAACCCTTGTTTAGAGGGGCCTTGGACTGAGCGGGACACTGAGGAGTGCAGGATCTTGTTCAGTGATCACCTCTTGTCTCACCCCTGCTCTTTGAACAGCAAGAGCTTAGCGGGCATCTCAGAAATTAGTAACTCAACATGCACAGCTGCATGGAGAAGTGTTCATGTATCTGGCAGCACCCAAGAAGGTCAAGAAATCTTGAGAGAGTTTACAGTGAAGTCATAGCATTATAGTATTTTTTGAGATGCTACAGAACCAGCTGTTTCTATAAGTGGTGCTACAAAAACAGCTGCTTCTACAAAGATAACGTCCACTCCCTTTCCAGTCAAGCTAGTTCATCCTGTGACCAGGAGCAAGGCAAAGGCAAAACACTCCTCCCTTTTTACCCGCTCCTGTCTGAGACATCCAGAGTTTCTTCAGGCAACAATAGAGACTGAAACTGAGGAGGCAGAGGATTCTAAATCAGTTGATGGAGCAGGTACCTCTCAAACAGATAAAAAATCAGGCCACTCTCAAGCAGACAGAACAGCAGGCCCTCCTCAGTCAGATGACTACGATGACCTTGTCCAGCCTTTCTCCATGAAAGAACTGCACCTCATGAGAAAGGACTTCACCCGCACTGATGCTGAGGGAATTCTTCCTTGGCTGCTCCGATGCTTTGATAGTGCTGCTGAAACCTACAGTGTGGATGAGAGAGAAGCCAAGCAGTTGGGATCCTTGGCCAGAGATGCTGGTATTGATAGAGTACTTAGTAGTAAGATGGGAACTACCAGCCTGTGGGACCGACTTCTTTCAGCTGTGAGAGAGAGGTACCCCCACAAGGGTGACATGGAATGGCACCAAAGCAGAACACCCACTCTTGAGAAAGCCATCACATATTTGAGAGAAACAGCTGTGCGAGAGGTGATCGATGATAAAGATGGACTTACAAATCCTGATGATGTTCTGTGCCACACACAAATGTTCTGGAGGTTTGCTCAGGCTGTACCAGCAGCACATGCCCATATATCCTCCTCATGGGGTGCTTTGCTGATGAAGCAAGACTAAGTGTGCGTGAGGTGGCTTTCAAAGCACGACTGTATGGAGACATAATCTCTGATTCCCATCAGTTCCACACCTCAGCCATTGAACAAATGACTGACAGAAAGAAGAAGATGCCAAATAGATGGGGAAATAAACTCCAGAATCTCCCTAGAGACAACTGGTCACATGTTGCAGCCATTAAGAAGAGTTGTCCTGCTACAAGGCAGAAGCAAGAGAGACAGGACCCACTGCAACACCATCTGTGGTCTGTCTAGAAAAGTTATTTTAAAGAGGACATGAGAATTTGGGACAAGAAACCCACTGATATTCTCCAGATACGCATGTAAGAGCTACTAAACAGAACAAAGGCAGGAGATTGTTCTTCCAAGAAGGCTGCACCAGTCGTCACCCAGGGTGGTGCATCAAACTCTAATGCTCAATATTAGAGGTGCCCTGATGCCAGCCAGGGGGAGGAGAGGGACAAACGGGTTTGCTGGACTCTGTGGATTCGGTGGCCTGGCACATTAGAACCACACAGGTATAAAGCCCTGGAGGACACTGGTGCACAGTGCAACCTAATGCCATTGAATGATAAAGGGACAGAATCCGTCACTACTTCTGGAGTGACAGGAGGTTCTCAACAACTGCCTGTTGTGGAGGCTGATGGGAGCCTCACTGGTAAGGAGTGGCAAATGCACCCTGGAGTGACTGGCCCAAATGCTCCGTGCATCATGGGCATAGACTCTCTCAAGAAAGTATACTTCTGTGACCTGAAAGGGTACCGGTGGGCCTTTGGTAGAGCACCTGTAGAGACTGAGGACACTGAACAGTTACATAACTCTTCTGGATGCTGGTTTTGCTGTAAAAAGAAGCAAGATCCAAGGACCTTCAAGAGAGACCCAGTTCCTGGGAATCAAGTGGCAAGATGGATGTCACCAGATCCCAATGGATGTGATTAACAAAATAACAGCTGTGCCCCCCCCATTGCCTAAAAAGGACACTCAAACCTTTTTAGGGACTGTTGGTTTCTGGAGAATGCATATTCCATGTCACAGTGAAATTGTGAAACCTCTCTCTGAGGTGAACCGAAAGAA
The DNA here is from genome assembly GCF_020740795.1 of Apus apus. Taxonomy (NCBI): domain Eukaryota; kingdom Metazoa; phylum Chordata; class Aves; order Apodiformes; family Apodidae; genus Apus; species Apus apus. The sequence continues at coordinate 18,139,224 of NC_067294.1, forward strand.
GAGTGAGTTTAAACGCGGTCCTGACCAACAGAAAGGTTTTGAGCAGATCAGAAAGAAGGTTGTGCAGGCCATGGCCCTTGGACCAGTTCAAACAGGGCCAGACATCAAATATGTGCTCTACACCACAGCTGGACACAAGGGTCCCAACTGGAGCCTCTGGCAGAAAGCACCAGGGGACACTCAAGGTCGACCCTTGGGATTCTGGAGCTGGAGCTACAGAGGTTCCCAGGCCAACTACACGACACCTGAGAAGGAGACACGTGCAGCATATGAAGGAGTTAGAGCCGCTTCAGAAGTGATGGGCACTGAAGCTCCTCCTGGCGCCCAGATTCCCAGTGCTGAGATTCCTGTGCCAGAGTCACCTTTCTCCTGTCCATCATGCCACTGATGTCACTTGGAGTAAATGGACTGTTTCATCAGCCAGCGAGCTCCAGTAAAAAGACCAAATCATCCAGGTACTGTAGAAGCAACTACGGACTGGCCAGAAGGCACAAACTTTGGAATGCCAGCACAAGAAGTGGTGAGACGGGCTCAAGAAGCTCCACCATATGATCATCTACCACAGACTGAGAAACAATTTGTTCTTTTCACCCATGGCTCCTGTTGTCTTGTAGGGAACCACCAGAAGTGGAAAGCTGCCCTGTGGAGTCCTACACAACCAGTTGCACAAGCAGCTGAAGGAGAAGATGAATCAAGTCAGTTTTCAAAGGTCAAAGCCATCCAGCTGGCTTTGGAGATGGCTGAACAAGAGGGGTGGCCGAGACTCTTACCTCTACACTCACTTGTGGATGGCAGCAAATGCCTTGTGGGGTTGGCTAAAGCAGGGGCAGCAGAACAACTGGCAGCAAAAAGGTCAACCTGTTTGGGTTGCTGACCTGTGGAAAGACACTGCAGCTGGGCTAGAGAAGCTGGTGGTAAAAGTGTGTCATGTAGATGCACAAGTGCCTCTGAGTCAAGCTCTTTTCAGTGATGACCAGTGATAGGACAAGGAGTAATGGATACAAATTGCAGCATAGGAGGTTTAAGGTGAATATGAGAAAAAAATTTTTTACTGTGAGAGTGACAGAGCCCTGGGACAGGCTGCCCAGAGAGGTTGTGGAGTCTCCTTCACTGGAGACATTCAAAACCCGCCTGGACGCCTTCCTGTGTGATGTGCTCTGGGTGACCCTGCACTGGCAGGGGGGTTGGGCTAGATGATCTTTCGAGGTCCCTTCCAACCCCTAGGATTCTATGATTCTATGATTCTACAAACATCACAATCAACGAGCAGGTGAGGCTGCTCAAGTGTTCCAAACAGACTTAGACTGGGAACATGAGGGTGAGCTCTTTCTGGCTTGATGGGCCCATGACACTTCAGCTCATCAGGGCAGAGATGCAACATAGAAATGGGCTTGTGAACGAGGGGTGGACATAACCATGGACACTATTGTGCAGGTGATCCACGACTGTGAGACGTGTGCTGCAACTAAGCAGGTGAATCGGTTGAAGCCTTTGTGGTGTGAGGGGAGGTGGTCACAGTACAGGTATGGAGAGGCCTGGCAAATTGCCTACATCACACTGCCTCAGAGACAACAGGGTAACTGCTGTCTGCTTTTAATGGTGGAAACAAGGACAGGATGGTTGGAAATATCTCCTGTGCCTCATGCCACAGCCAGGAATACTATCCTGGGCATTGAGAAGCAAACCTTGTGAGACATGGGAGACATGGGACTGCAGAAAGAACTGACTCAGACAACGGCACTCATTTCAAATACAGTCTTGTGTCTGACTGGGCTAAAGAGCCTGGTATTGAGTGGATCTACCATATCCTGAAGGCAACGGGTGCTGGAACTATCAAAAACCAGGACAAAAATCTGGCAAAGGCCACCTGGGTAGTTAATACCAGGGGATCCATCAATCGGGCTTGTCCTGCTCAGTCAGACCTTTTACACGCTGCAGATGGGGATAAAGTCCCTGTGGTGTGTGAAAGAAGCCTGCAGGGTAAAAGTGTTTGGGTCTATCCTGCTTCAGACAAAGGTAAACCTGTCCGGGGTGTTGCTTTTGCTGAGGGACCTGCACATACCTGGTGTGTGAGGATGGAGGATGGTGAAGCACAATGTGTACCTCAACATAATGTGACTCTGGGGGAGAGTCCTTAATTTGACAGCTGGCAAAATATAGAGCCCATATGTAACTGCAGTCAATGGAATTGTATGGTGATGTATGGAGATGGGTCCCCTGAGGCTGCTGTGACTGCAGCTCTGAGAACCTGCAGTGAAGCCAGTCTAAGCCATCAGTGGTTATGAAATCCAAACCTGTTAAGAGGAGGCTGTAGGGTGGTGGTTGTGGTTCTTCAGCCTCACATATTCTTATCATCCAGACTCATGCAAAGTGCTAGGAACATCCCTGGAAAACCAGTAAACCCCTGTTTAGAGGGGCCTTGGACTGAGTGGGACACTGAGGAGAGCAGGATCTTTATCAGTGATCACCTCTTGTCTCCCCCCTGCTTTTTGAACAGCAAGAGCTTAGCGGGCACCTGAGAAATTAGTACCTTAACATGCACAGCTGCATGGAGAAGAGAAGTGTTGGTACATCTGGCAGCAACCAAGAGGGTCAAGAAATCTTGAGATAATGTATAGTAAAGTCATAGTACTATAGTATTCCTGGGGATGGAAGGAAGCGCAAATAGCATAGAGGCAAAGACTCATTAAGGCTGAAAAAGGCCTCCAAGGTTATCAAGTGCAGGCATCAATCTCAGCCCAGACACCCCCAGCCACTTGGGTATCTGAGGACAAGCTGGACTGCAGGGGGGCTTATTTTCTGCCAAATTACTTTGTCCTTTGACGCAACATCTTAAAGATCATAGATACACTAAGGTTGAAGAAGATCACTCAGATCAACAAGTCCAACCCCCAGCCTGACACCACCGTGCCCACTAACTCATGTCCTGAAATGCCATTTCTACACATTCTTTAAACACATCCATGAATGGTCAGTCCACCACGTTCCTGGGCAGCCTGTTGTAAAGCTTGGCCCCTCTTTCAGTAAAGACAGGCCATGTAAGCCTCCCCTTCATCAAAAGAACTCATGAGAAGTCATCCCTTCAGCCTGCTCCTCTCCAGACTAAACAATATCAGTTCCATCGGCCACTCCTCATCACAATTTTTCTCCAAATGTTTCAACACCTCCTCAATGTCTTTCTGGCATTGAGGAGCTCAAAAATTACCTCAGGACTCAAGGTGCAGCTCCACCAGTGCTGAGTCTATGAGCACGATCCCTTCCCTACTCCTGCTAGCCACACCATTGCTGATCCAAGCCTGGATGCTATTGGCCCTCTTGGCTACTTGAGCACACTCCTGGCTTATGTTCATATGGATGTCAGGTGGCAACTCCAGGTCCTTTTCCCCCCGGCAGCTTTACAGACAGTTCCCCAAGCCTGTGGCATCACTTGGAGTTGTTGTGAGCCAAGTGCAGGAGTCGGCTCTTCAGGAACTCATCCTGTTCCTCATCCTTGGTGGCAATGTCCCTCCCCTGCACCCAAAAAAAGGACGGAGAGTCTCCTTGGCTCTCTTTTTGTTGCTGATGTATTTGTAAAAACATTTTTATTGCCTCTTACAACAGTGGCCACACTAAGTTCCCACTCGGCTATTGCCTTTCCCATGTTCTCTCTGCATGACCTAATGAGATCCCTCTACTCTTCTAGAGTCACCTGCCCCTTCTTCAAAAGATATTACATTCTTGTTTTCCTTCTGACACACAGAAAAATCTGGTTCAGCCAGCCCGGTCCTCTTCCCCTGCAGCTTGTCTTACAGCACATGGGAACAGCCTGATCCTGCACCTCTAAGACTTCCTTCCTGAAGGTTATCCAGTCTTCTTGAAACCTTTCCCTTCAGGACTGTCTCCCAAAGGACTCTCTCAACCAGTGGCCTGAACAGTCAAAAGTCTGCCCTCCAGAAGGCCATTAGAGTGGTTTTGCTGACCCCCCTCCTTCCTTCACCAACAATTGAAAACTCAATCATTTCATGGTCATTGAGCTCAAAGTGGCCTCTGGCAACCACAGCTCCCACCAGTCATTCCCTTAGCCTCCTGTTCAGTGACCCATTCCTCTGCAAACCTAGTTTAACTCCACCTGTCCCCAGCAAGCCCTGTGCCATGTAAACCTCCCCTTGATCAAAAGAAGTCAAAATCACACCAATGGCACCAGCCTCCGAGCCATGTATTAACCAGGGCTGTTTTCCTTTTCCTCTCAGTGTTCTTCCCTGTTGCTGAAGGCACTGACGAGAACACGACCTGTGCTCCTGATCCTTGAGCTAATCACCCCCATGCCCTGAAATCCCTTTCATTGCTTCTGGCCTTCTCTCTGCAACGTCATCACTGCCAACCTGCATAATCAATACTGGGTAATAATCAGAGGGCATCACCAGACAATGGAATTTTGTACTAACATCTCTGACCCGGGACTTAGGGAGGCAGCAGACTGGGTGGCTCTGGCTGGCATACTAGGACCTCTGTTCCCCTCAGAAAGGAATGGCCTATGACAATTGCCCTCCATTTTTCTCAGCAGAGGCAGTCATGCTCACCCAAGCCATCTCCTCATCTGGACCTTCATGAACATTCTCATGTACCTGGGTCTCAAGTTCCTGAGCCACATGTCTGCTGTATAAGGGAAAGTGGGAAGGAACACCTCCCACTGGACCAGGTTCTCCAAGCCCCATCCACACTGGACTTGAACACTTCCAGTGACAGGACCTCCACACCTTCACTGGGCAGACAGGGCCAGTGACTGAACACCATCCCAGCTAAGAATTCCTTCCTAATATCCAACCTGTATTGTCCATCCTCTTATTTAAAGCCAACAGACATCATAAAGTCCTGCCCCAGCTTTCTTATACATGTCCCTCACGTACTAAAAGGTTCTCTAGAGGTCTCCCCAGAACCTTCTCTTCTCCAGGCTGAACAACTAATTAACCTTGTCCTGTTGTACATGCCCTTGTCAATAGACCCTCCCCACCTTTCCCATAGCCCGCTCAGGCAATGAATCTGCTCCACAGGACTCCCCAGAGCCTTCACTTTGGTAAAGCCTTCTCCACATTGAACAACTAAACACCACCACTACCTCAGCCTGTCCTCATGGAAGAGGTGCTCCAGACCTCTGACCACCTTCAGTGATGACACCCGGACACACGACGTACCGACGATGCTCCCTCCAAGCTTCCCCCGCCTCCCAACAATCTCTCTTTCCATCGAGGTCCCTCTAACCTAAATCTATCTTTTTCCTGTTTAAAGTCAGAACCGCTTATAGAAAATCCCTCCCCAGCAAGCCCCTAGTGCCTTTAAGGTACTGGCAGGTGCTCTAAAGTCTAGCCAGAGCCTTCTGTTCTCCAGGCTGAACACCCCCACCTTTTGCAGCCTGTCTTCAGAGGAAAGGTGCTCCAGCCCTCTGATCATTGTCAGTGATGACACACTCAACCACCACCTGCCCCACTCTGTCCCTCCCCGCTCCCACCGCCTCCCGCCACCCCCTGCTCCCGGCCAGGACCCTCACCTGTGCGGCCCAGTCGCCTTCGTCGCCGAGGTTGGTGGCCTCCTGCGAGCACACCGAGCTGCGCTGGTCGGGCGGGCCGGGGGGCAGCCCGGCGGGGAAGCAGGGCAAGAGCGGCCTGAGGAAGCGAAAGTCGCTGTTGACGGTGCCGCCGGCGAAGCAGATGTCGTAGACGTAGCTGCGGGGCAGGGAGCCCGCCGTGCTCTCCGTCACAGCCGTCGGGAAGGTGGGCAAGGGCTCGGCCCTGGCCCGCCGCAGCCTCAGCACCACGGCGGCCACGGCGCTGGCCACGAAGAGCGCCGACACGCAGGCCAGCGAGGCGATGAGGTAGAGGGTGAGGGGCCCGTCGGGCTCGGCGGCCGGCGCCTCCTCGCTCCGCCGCCAGTGCGCGTCGGAGAAGCCGTCCACCAGGGCGATGGCCAGGGTGGCGCTGGCGGAGCGCGGCGGCTGCCCGCGGTCTCGCACCAGCACCACGAGCCTCTGGCGGGCCGCGTCCCTCTCCGCCACGGCCCGCGCCGTGCGCACCTCGCCGCTGTGCAGCCCCACGCGGAACAGCCCCGGCTCCGTCGCCTTGGCCAGCTCGTACGACAGCCACGCGTTCTGCCCCGCGTCCGCGTCCACCGCCACCACCTTGGCCACCAGCTCGCCCGCCGCCGCCCCGCGCGCCACCAGCTCGCCCGCCAACGCGCTGCTGCCGGGGGGCGGGTGCAGCACCACGGGCGCGTTGTCGTTCTCGTCGCGCACCACCACGCGCAGCACCGCCTGCGCGCTCAGCGGCGGCGAGCCGCCGTCGGCAGCGCGCACCGCCACCTCCAGGCCGCGCACCTCCTCGTAGTCCAGCGCCCGCAGCACGTACACGTCCCCGCTCACAGCGTTGACCGACACGGCGGGCTGCTCCTTGCCCTCCTGCCGCACCAGCGCGTAGCTGACGCGGGCGTTCTCCCCCGCGTCGGCGTCCGTGGCCTTCACGCTGCCGATCCGGACCATCGGGCTGTTGTTCTCCGTCACCCACAGCGTGTACACCTGCTGCGCGAACTCGGGCGCGTTGTCGTTCACGTCCGAGATCCGCACGAAGATGCTTGCCCGCGAGCTCAGCCGCGGCCTGCCCCAGTCCAGCGCCGTGATGCTGATGTTATACTCCGCCGTCCTCTCCCTGTCCAGCGCCGCGTTGGTTCGCAGCTCGTAGTAGCTGTCGAACGTGGGGCTGAGGCTGAACGGCAGGTCCCCGGCGATCGAGCACTCCGTCCTGCCGTTGTCCCCGGAGTCCCGGTCCCGCACGCTGAACAGGGCCACCACGGTGCGCGGCGCCGCGTCCTCGGCGATGGAGGCGCTGACGGACGTGAGCGCTATCTCCGGGGCGTTGTCGTTCACGTCCAGGACCTCCACGTGCACTTTGCAATGCGTGGAGAGACCCCCGCCGTCGGTGGCTTTCACCACCATCTCGTGGATTTTCGCTTCCTCGAAGTCGAGGTTGCCCGCCACCCGAATCTCCGCCGTGGCAGGGTTCAGTTCGAAAAGCTGCAAGGACCGCTCGGGCGTGTCAGTAAAGGCGTAACGCACCTTCCCGTTGGAGCCTTCGTCGGGATCCGTGGCCACCACTCTGACCACCAGCTGCTCCGGGGGGCTGTTCTCGGCCAGCCGCACCTCGTACACCTCCCGAGCGAAGACCGGCTTGTTGTCATTGGCATCGAGCACCACGATCCGGACCCGAGCCGTGCCCGAGCGGGGTGGCGAGCCCCCGTCGGTGGCCGTGAGCACTAAATTCAGCTCTCGCTGCTCTTCGCGGTCCAACTGCCGCTCTAGGACCAACTCCGCGTATTTGGCTCCAACTTTCCTTGTTCCGACATGGAGGGAGAAATGCGAATTGGAGCCGAGGCTGTAGTTCTGCAAACCGTTCATGCCCACGTCCCTGTCCTGGGCACTTTCCAGAGGGAAACGGGAACCGGGAACTGTCGTTTCCGGAATCTCTACAACAACCTCCTTCTTCGGAAACACGGGGGAATTATCGTTCACGTCACGAACCTCCACCTCCCCGCGGATCAGCTGCATCGGATTCTCAAGGAATACCTTAAAGAAGAGCGTGCAGGTCTCGCTCTGCGCACAGAGCTGCTCTCGGTCCAGCGACTCCTTCACCGTCAGGACGCCGCTGCTCGGATCCAGGCGGAAAAGCTGCTCGTTCCCCTCGGACACAACGCGGGCCTTGCGAGCCGCCAGCTGGCTCGCAGCCACCCCCAGCTCCTTGCCAATGTCGGCGACAAAGGACTCCCTCTCCATTTCCTCCGCCACAGAGTAGCGGAGGCGCTCGGCCCCGCTCTGACACACGCAAACGCACAGAAGAAACAAGAGCACTTGCCTCTCGCTGCCTCCGCTCCGTCTCCCGCTCGCCATCCCTCTCCACCAAAGCCATCCACCCTCCTCCGCGGCTCCCAGCATTTTTTCTTAGCGGCGTCCGAGGCAGAGCGCTCTGGCTCAGGGGTGGCGGCAGAAGGGGCTCGGAAAGCCCCCGAGCACCCCGGCTCCGTGCCCCGCCGCCCTTCCCCAGCAGCTCCCGCGGCTGCTTTTTGTCTCCCGCTGCCTGCACAGCCGGGGCGGGCGGAGGAACCTGCGGCTCCGTGGCCAACACCCCCACCCAGCGTCGCAAGGCGGAATCTTCCCTCTGCCTTTTTCGGGCCAGCGCTGCTGCTTTGCACTTTGCTCTCCATTCTCCACTCCCAGTGCCAAACCGTAGGCGAAAAGGCCCGTGTAAACGCTCTCTCTCCTCCCCGCACCGCAGCTCTGCTCTGGCCATCACTTCTCAGCTCGCAACCGCCAAGTCTTCCTGCACAGCTCCTGGTTTCTTCTCTGCTGTGTCGGCGTTGCGAGATGGGCCACTTGCACAGGCTGCACGGTGGGAACGTCCTTCTCTTGGTCAGATGCTCCTCAGCAGAGGACATCTTACACGTGGGGCGGGTGAGAGAAGCACCGGTGTTGGAAAGGAGAGCTGGGGCCAGAGAGCTGACAGGGAAAAGGCCCAGAAGAAAAACCCTCAGCCCATCTCACCATCACCCAGGAATGATGCTGCTGCTCTGGGACACACCATCCTAAGTCTGTTTAATTCACATTCTGTAGGACACCTCATCCAAACGACACACCACTCCAGGGGATCTTAATGGTCCTTTCCAACTCAAACCATTCTACGGTTCTACAGTCTTTTCTCCTTTAATTTTATAAAAGAGGGTTAGTAATATTTTTAAGGTCTATGTACTCAGAGATCAAACCTGAACCCCCGGAGCTGTGTAAGGACCGACGGCCAACAAGTAGTTAACATCAAAGGCGAGGAGAGGTCACTAATGAAAGCCCCAGGTACACAAACGCTGAGGAGCGGGAGCTAGGGGAGACAACAGCAAAGACCAGGGATCTAACGGCACTAATCGATGGGCCATTAGCGGAACCGTTCACGTGTAAACGGCAAGAGGTTCAACCAGAAACTTGTTAATGATCAGGGGAAAAAAGAAAAGACGATCATGGATTATGGCAAAGGGTCTCTGAAGAAAAAGTAACTTGATTCAAGTATGTTTTATGGGGGAATTTTAAGAGTCTGCAGGGCTTATTAATATGGGATGTCTAGATGCAGGATCTTATTCAGTAGAAGGAGTGATCAAGAGTTGACTCGAGACGACCAGCCGTGAGGAAACGGGGAGGGGAGGGGCGAGTGAGGGAAATATCACTGCTACAGAATCATTTTTGGTGCCTTTTCCAAGAGAGCATCCAGCCTCCTCTCCCACTCTGCATTCAGCCCAGTTAACGCTTTCCCCATCACTCTGATCAATGCAAACGTTGCTTTCTCGCCGTATTAACTCGGTGCGTACCAACCAACGGGCTCTGCCTGACCCACCCCACACCTGCGGTGAAATCCTCCCAAATCCCCCAGGGATGGATCTCCGGGACAGCCTCCCTGCCTCATGTCTCCAGTTCTGCCTTGGGCTGCATTTTCACGCGGTTCTCCATGTGGCAATTCCCAGCACATCCCTTAGAAAGGCTCCCAACTGGGCAACCGAGATCTTTCAGCTGAGCTCGCAGCTGATGGCAGCCACGCAGCATCCGACTGGTGCTCACTGGTCTCTCCCTCCTTGGGAGCTTTCTCCTCCCCGCCCCTCCAACACACGCCCAGCAATGGCCTCAGCTGGGCTCAGAAAACCGCCCTGCACCTCGCTCCGGGCCTGATCCCAGCTCTCTCTCATATCCCCTGCATACAGTCCACTCAGAACGCATGGATGTGTTCCCGAAATGCTGCTGCTAGGTGGCTATTTCCTCGGCAATGGCTGCGAGGAGTGACCTTCGAGACAGCACACTCACCAAGGGAGTTCGAAGTGGGTTTATTGGTTTCTCTCATCAGGCAATTGACTCTTACACATGTGTGAGCAACAGGAAATATCACATGATTTATCGAGCAATAATACCAAGAAGTGAAGGCAAAGAAACCAGGAATCTTCTTGACGCCCTGTGTTCTACAGTGCCTGAAGTTTGTTGAAAGCGTTTTAGCCAATTTTCCTTTAAAACCACAAACTGTGCATTTAATTCTCTACTACACTGCACTAAAAATTCCTGAAATGTTCATTTCAAACTTATAGTAAGAAAAAAACCACAACCAACAACCAAACCAGATGGGGATACATTGCTGAAAAGCCCTTCTTTACAGTTTGGAGAACCTTCAGCTCCTGGTCATATCAGCAAAGGGACCCAATGTCAGCCGTGTCTAAGGGAATCAGCTTTCCCTATTTCTTAATGAATTACTTTATTAGCATCATTAACTTTGCTTCATATCTGGTTGGCCTGGTATTGCATAGTCTGCATAAAATCAAGACATTCCTACAGAGCTCTCTTCATAAGGGAAAAAGAAAAACTGAAGCAGTGGCAAAGGAAAGATGTCTGGATGCTCTAAGATGTTTACGCCAGGATTCCTCTGACATGTAGAAGCAGTAGCTCTCACAATCATACATCAAGTCTAGGTGTAATCAGCATGCAACACAGTCCTCCTCTTCCTCTATGCACGGAAGAAATAGAAAACACAAATAGGAATAAAGTACTGCTCAAGGGAAGAGTGGGTTTGCTCTCCCACAGAGAAGACTTGCACCTCCATGGTACGTGTTTGGTGGAAGTTTGGTCTCTCTGTTTTCTTTCCCCTCTGAGGATGTTAGCCCGTGAGGACAGACATGCTTGTCTTTCTCCTCCCTCACTGATGGCTGAGCCAAGGGTTTGGATCAGAACTGACATTTTGCTCCATCCCCTGGTTTCCAGCACAAGCTGCTTCCACAGCTCTGGGCCTCGTGTCTTCGGAGACAGGAGCTCTGCCCTGCAAAGAACAGAGAGGGGAGGTTGTCATCTGAAGGTCAGCAGGCACCAGCAACTGCAGTCAATGGAGTTGAATGGTGATGTATGGAGATGGTTCCCCTGAGGCTGCTGTGACTGAAGCTCTGAGAACCTGCAGTGAAGTGAGTCTAAGCCATCAGTGGTATGAAATCCTAACCTGTTAAGAGGAGGCTGTAAAGTGGTGTTTGTGGTTCTTCAGCCTCACAAATACTTGTCGTCTAGACTCATGTGAAGTGCTATGTGGATCCCTGGAAAACTAGTAAACCCCTGTTTAGAGGGGCCTTGGACTGAGCGGGACACTGAGGAGAGCAGGATCTTGTTCAGTGATCACCTCTTGTCTCTCACCCCTGCTCTTTGAACAGCAAGAGCTTAGCAGGCATCTCAGAAATTAGTACCTCAACGTGCACAGCTGCATGGAGAAGTGTTCGTACATCTGGCAGCACCCAGGAAGGTCAAAAAATCTTGAGAGAGTTTACAGTGAAGTCATAGCATTACAGTTTTTTTTGAGATGCTACAGAACCAGCTGTTTCTACAAGTGGTGCTACAAAACCAGCTGCTTCTACAAAGACAACGTCCACTCCCTTTCCAGTCAAGCTAGTTCATCCTGTGACCAGGAGCAAGGCAAAGGCAAAACACTCCTCCCTTTTTACCCGCTCCCATCTGAGACATCCAGATTTTCTTCAGGCAACAATAGAGACTGAAACAGAGGAGGCAGAGGATTCTAAATCAGTTGATGGAGCAGGTAACTCTCAAACAGATAAAAAATCAGGCCACTCTCAAGCAGACAGAACAGCAGGCCCTCCTCGGTCAGATGACTACGATGACCTTGTCCAGCCTTTCTCCATGAAAGAACTGCGCCTCATGAGAAAGGACTTCACCCGCACTGATGCTGAGGGAATTCTTCCTTGGCTGCTCCGATGCTTTGATAGTGCTGCTGAAACCTACAGTGTGGATGAGAGACAAGCCAAGCAGTTGGGATCCTTGGCCAGAGATGCCGGTATTGATAGAGCACTTAGTAGTAAGATGGGAACCACCACCCTGTGAGACGACTTCTTTCAGCTGTGAGAGAGAGATACCCCCACAAGGGTGACATCGAATGGCACCAAAGCAGAACACCCACTCCTGAGAAAGCCATCACATATTTGAGAGAAACAGCTGTGTGAGAGGTGATTGATGATAAAGATGGGCTTACAAATCCTGATGATGTTCTGTGCCACACACAAATGTTCTGGAGGTTTGCTCAGGCTGTACCAGCAGCACATGCCCATATATCCTCCTTCATGGGATGCTTTGATGATGAAGCAAGACTAAGTGTGCATGAGGTGGCTTTCAAAGCACGACTGTATGGAGACATAATCTCTGATTCCCATCAGTTCCACACCTCAGCCATTGAACAAATGACTGACAGAAAGAAGAAGATGCCACATAGATGGGGAAATAAACTCCAGAATCTCCCTAGAGACAACTGGTCACATGTTGCAGCCATTAAGAAGAGTTGTCCTGCTACAAGGCAGAAGCAAGAGAGACACGACCCACTGCAACACCATCTGTGGTCTCTCTAGCAAAGTTATTTTAAAGAGGACATGAGAATTTGGGACAAGAAACCCACTGATATTCTCCAGATACGCATGTAAGAGCTACTAAACAGAACAAAGGCAGGAGATTGTTCTTCCAAGAAGGCTGCACCAGTCGTCACCCAGGATGGTGCATCAAACTCTAATGCTCAATATTAGAGGTGCCCTGATGCCAGCCAGGGGGAGGAGAGGGACAAACGGGTTTGCTGGACTCTGTGGATTTGGTGGCCTGGCACATTAGAACCACACAGATATAAAGCCCTGGAGGACACTGGTGCACAGTGCAACCTAATGCCATTGAATGATAAAGGGACAGAATCCGTCACTACTTCTGGAGTGACAGGAGGTTCTCAACAACTGCCTGTTGTGGAGGCTGATGGGAGCCTCACTGGTAAGGAGTGGCAAATGCTCCCTGGAGTGACTGGCCCAAATGCTCCAAGCATCATGGACATAGACTCTCTCAAGAAAGGATACTTCTGTGACCCAAAAGGGTACCGGTGGGCCTTTGGTAGAGCAGCTGTAGAGACTGAGGACACTGAACAGTTACATAAGTCTTCTGGATGCTGGTTTTGCTGTAAAAAGAAGCAAGATCAAAGGACCTTCACAAGAGACCCAGTTCCTGGGAATCAAGTGGCAAGATGGATGTCACCAGATCCCAATGGATGTGATTAACAAAATAAAAGCTGTGCCCCCCCCCTTGCCTAAAAAGGACACTCAAACCTTTTTAGGGACTGTTGGTTTCTGGAGAATGCATATTCCATGTCACAGTGAAATTGTGAAACCTCTCTGAGAGGTGACCCGAAAGACGAGTGAGTTTAAACGCGGTCCTGACCACCAGAAAGGTTTTGAGCAGATCAGAAAGGAGGTTGTGCAGGCCATGGCCCTTGGACCAGTTCAAACAGGGCCAGACATCAAACATGTGCTCTACACCGCAGCCGGACACAAGGGTCCCAACTGGAGCCTCTGGCAGAAGCACCAGGGGAGACTCAAGGTCGACCCTTGGGATTCTGGAGCTGGAGCTACAGAGGTTCCCAGGCCAACTACACGACACCTGAGAAGGAGACACGTGCAGCATATGAAGGAGTTAGAGCTGCTTCAGAAGTGATGGGCACTGAAGCTCCTCCTGGTGCCCAGATTCCCAGTGCTGAGATTCCTGTGCCAGAGTCACCTTTCTCCTGTCCATCATGCCACTGATGTGACTTGGAGTAAATGGACTGTTTCATCACCCAGCGAGCTCCAGTAAAAAGACCAAATCATCCAGGTACTGTAGAAGCAACTACGGACTGGCCAGAAGGCACAAACTTTGGAATGCCAGCACAAGAAGTGGTGAGACGGGCTCAAGAAGCTCCACCATATGGTCATCTAGCAGAGACTGAGAAACAATTTGTTCTTTTCACCCATGGCTCCTGTTGTCTTGTAGGGAACCAACAGAAGTGGAAAGCTGCCCTGTGGGGTCCTACACAACCAGTTGCACAAGCAGCTGAAGGAGAAGGTGAATCAAGTCAGTTTTCAAAGGTCAAAGCCATCCAGCTGGCTTTGGAGATGGCTGAATAAGAGGGGTGGCCGAGACTCTTACCTCTACACTGACTCGTGGGTGGCAGCAAATGCCTTGTGGGGTTGGCTAAAGCAGGCGCAGCAGAACAACTGGCAGCAAAAAGGTCAACCTGTTTGGGTTGCTGACCTGTGGAAAGACACTGCAGCTGGGATAGAGAAACTGGTGGTAAAAGTGTGTCATGTAGATGCACAAGTGCCTCTGAGTCGAGCTCTTTTCAGTGATGACCAGTGATAGGACAAGGAGTAATGGATACAAATTGCAGCATAGGAGGTTTAAGGTGAATATCAGAAAAAAATGTTTTCCTGTGAGAGTGACAGAGCCCTGGGACAGGCTGCCCAGAGAGGCTGTGGAGTCTTCTTCACTGGAGACATTCAAAACCAGCCTGGACGCCTTCCTGTGTGATGTACTGTAGGTGACCCTGCACTGGCAGGGGGGTTGGACTAGATGATCTTTCGAGGTCCCTTCCAACCCCTAGGATTCTATGATTCTATGATTCTATGAACATCACAATCAACGAGCAGATGAGGCTGCTCAAGTGTTCCAAACAGACTTAGACTGGGAACATGAGGGTGAGCTCTTTCTGGCTTGATGGGCCCATGACACTTCAGCTGATCAGGGCAGAGATGCAACATAGAAATGGGCTTGTGAACGAGGGGTGGACATAACCATGGACACTATTGTGCAGGTGATCCACAACTGTGAGACGTGTGCTGCAATTAAGCAGGTGAAACGGTTGAAGCCTTTGTGGTGTGAGGGGAGGTGGTCACAGTACAGGTATGGAGAAGCCTGGCAAATTGCCTACATCACACTGCCTCAGAGACAACAGGATAACTGCTGTCTGCTTTTAATGGTGGAAACAAGGACAGGATGGTTGGAAATATCTCCTGTGCCTCATGCCACAGCCAGGAATACTATCCTGGGACTTGAGAAGCAAATCTTGTGGAGACATGGTACTGCAGAAAGAACTGACTCAGAAAATGGGACTCATTTCAAAAACAGTCTTGTGACTGACTGGGCTAAAGAGCCTGGTATTGAGTGGATCTACCATATCCTGTACTATGCACAAGCCTCAGGGAAAGTTGGAAGCTACAATGGTTTGTTGAAAGCTACCCTGAAGGCAACGGGTGCTGGAACTATCAAAAACCAGGACAAAAATCTGGCAAAGGCCACCTGGGTAGTTAATACCAGGGGATCTATCAATAGGGCTGGTCCTGCTCAGTCAGACCTTTTACACGCTGCAGATGGGGATAAAGTCCCTGTGGTGTGTGAAAGAAGCCTGCAGGGTAAAAGTGTTTGGGTCTATCCTGCTTCAGGCAAAGGTAAACCTGTCTGGGGTGTTGCTTCTGCTCAGGGACCTGCACATACCTGGTGTGTGAGGATGGAGGATGGTGAAGCACAATGTGTACCTCAACGTAATGTGACTCTGGGGGAGAGTCCTTAATTTGACAGCTGGCAAAATATAGAGCCCATATGTAATATATGGTATGGAATAAGGGGTGGTATGGAGATGGATCCCCTGAGGCTGCTGAAACTGCAGCTCTGAGAACCTGCAGTGAAGCCAGTCTAAGCCATCAGTGGTTATGAAATCCAAACCTGTTAAGGGGTGGCTGTAGGGTGGTGTTTGTGGTTCTTCAGCCTCACATATTCTTATCATTCAGACTCACCCAAAGTGCTACGGGGATCCCTGGAAAACTCGTAAACCCCTGTTTAGAGGGGCCTTGGACTGAGCAGGACAGTGAGGAGAGCAGGATCTTTTTCAGTGATCACCTCTTGTCTCCCCCCTGCTTTTTGAACAGCAAGAGCTTAGCGGGCACCTGAGAAATTAGTACCTTAACAAGCACAGCTGCATGGAGAAGAGAAGTGTTCATACATCCGGCAGCACCCAAGAGGGTCAAGAAATCTTGAGATAATATATAGTAAAGTCATAGTACTATAGTATTCCTGGGGATGGAAGGAAGCGTAAATAGCATAGAGGCAAAGACTCATTAAGTTTAAAAAAGGCCTCCAAGTTTATCAAGTGCAGGCATGAATCTCAGCCCAGACACCCCCAGCCACTTGGGTATCTGAGGACAAGCTGGAATGCAAGGGGGCTTATTTTCTGCCAAATTACTTTGTCCTTTGATGAAACATCTTAGAGATCATAGATACACTAATGTTGAAGAAGACCACTCAGATTAACAAGTCAAATCATCACCGTGCCCACTAACTCATGTCCTGAAATGCCATTTCTACACATTCTTTGAACACATCCAAGAATGGTGAGTCCACCAAGTTCCTGGGCCACCTGTTGTAAAGCTTGGCCCCTCTTTCAGTAAAGACAGGCCATGTAAGCCTCCCCTTCATCAAAAGAAGTCATGAGAAGTCATCCCTTCAGCCTGCTCCTCTCCAGACTAAACAATATCAGTTCTGTTGGCCACTCCTCATCAGAATTTTTCTCCAGATTCTTCACCAGCTCCTCAATGTCCTTCTGGCAGTGAGGGGCCAAAAATTATCCCAGGAACTCAAGGTGCCGCACCACCAGTGCTGAGTCTAGGGGTACAATCCCCTCCCTACTCCTGCTAGCCACACCATTGCTGATCCAAGCCTGGATGCTGTTGGCCTTCTTGGCTGCTTGAGCACACTCCTGGCTTATGTTTGTATGGATGTCAGGTGGCACCCCCAGGTCCTTTTCCCCCCAGCAGCTTCCTAGCCACAGTTCCCCAAGCCTGTAGCATCACTTGGTGCTCATGTCCCTTCCCCTGCACCCAAAAAAGAATGGAGAGTCTCCTTGGCTCTCTTTTTGTTGCTGATGTATTTGTAAAAACATTACCTCTTAGGACAGTGGCCACACTAAGCTCCCGCTGGGCTTTTGCCTTTCCCATATTCTCTCTAATGAGACCTAAGGAGATCCCTCTACTTTTCCAGAGTCACCTGCCACTTCTTCAAAAGATATTACATGCTCGTTTTCCTTCTGACACACAGAAAAATATCCTGGTTCAGCCAGCCCGGTCCTCTTCCCCTGCAGCTTGTCTTACAGCACCTGGGAACAGCCTGATCCCGCACCTCTAAGACTTCCTTCCTGAAGGTTATCCAGTCTTCCTGAAACCTTTCCCTTCAGGACTGTCTCCCAAAGGACTCTCTCAACCAGTGGCCTGAACAGTCAAAAGTCTGCCCTCCAGAAGGCCATTAGAGTGGTTTTGCTGACCCCCCTCCTTCCTTCACCAACAATTGAAAACTCAATCATTTCATGGTCACTGAGCTCAAAGTGGCCTCTGGCAACCACAGCTCCCACCAGTCATTCCCTTAGCCTCCTGTTCAGTGACCCATTCCTCTGCAAACCTAGTTTAACTCCACCTGTCCCCAGCAAGCCCTGTGCCATGAAAACCTCCCCTTGATCAAAAGAAGTCAAAATCACACCAATGGCACCAGCCTCAGAGCCACGTGTTAACCAGGGCTGTTTTCCTTTTCCTCTCAGTGTTCTTCCCTGTTGCTGAAGGCACTGACGAGAACACGATCTGTGCTCCTGATCCTTGAGCTAATCACCCCCATGCCCTGAAATCCCTTTCATTGCTTCTGGCCTTCTCTCTGCAACCTCATCACTGCCAAACTGCATAACCAATACTGGGTAATAATCAGAGGGAATCACCAGACAATGGAGTTTTGTACTAACATCTGTGACCTGGGACTTAGGGAGGCAGCAGACTGGGTGGGTCTGGCTGGCATACTAGGACCTCTGTTCCCCTCAGAAAGGAATGAGAATTGCCCTCCATTTTTCTCAGCAGAGGCAGTCATACTCACCCAAGCCATCTCCTCATCTGGACCTTCATCTACATTCTCATGTACCTGGGTCTCAAGTTCCTGAGCCACATGTCTGCTGTATAAGGGCAAGTGGGAAGGGACACCTCCCACTGGACCAGGTTCTCCAACCCCATCCACACTGGACTTGAACACTTCCAGTGACAGGACCTCCACACCTTCACCGGGCAGCCAGGGCCAGTGACTGAACACCATCCCAGCTAAGAATTCCTTCCTAATATCCAACCTGTATTGTCCTTCCTCTTATTTAAAGCCAACAGACATCATAAAGTCCTGCCCCAGCTTTCTTATACATGTCCCTCACGTACTAAAAGGTCCTCTAGAGGTCTCCCCAGAACCTTCTCTTCTCCAGGCTGAACAACTAATTAACCTTGTCCTGTTGTACATGCCCTTGTCAATAGACCCTCCCCAGCTTTCCCATAGCCCGCTCAGGCAATGGAATCTGCTCTGGAAGACTCCCCAGAGCCTTCACTTTGGTAAAGCCTTCTCCAGATTGAACAACTAAACACCACCACTTTCTCAGCCTGTCCTCATGCAAGAGGTGCTCCAGACCTCTGATCACCTTCAGTGATGACACCCGGACACACAACATCCCGACGATACTTCCGCCAAGCTGCCCCCACCTCCCAACAATCTCTCTTTCCATCGAGGTCCCTCTAACCTAAATCTATCTTTTTCCTGTTTAAAGTCAGTACCGCTTATAGAAAATCCCTCCCCAGCAAGCCCCTAGTGCCTTTAAGGTACTGGCAGGTGATCTAAAGACTAACCAGAGCCTTCTGTTCTCCAGGCTGAACACCCCCACCTTTTGCAGCCTGTCTTCAGAGGAAAGGTGCTCCAGCCCTCTGATCATTGTCAGTGACGACAAACGAACATCCCACATCCCCCACACATCTCCATCCCACTCCCACCGCCTCCCGCCACCCCCTGCTCCCGGCCAGGACCCTCACCTGTGCGGCCCAGTCGCCTTCGTCGCCGAGGTTGGTGGCCTCCTGCGAGCACACCGAGCTGCGCTGGTCGGGCGGGCCGGGGGGCAGCCCGGCGGGGAAGCAGGGCAAGAGCGGCCTGAGGAAGCGAAAGTCGCTGTTGACGGTGCCGCCGGCGAAGCAGATGTCGTAGACGTAGCTGCGGGGCAGGGAGCCCGCCGTGCTCTCCGTCACAGCCGTCGGGAAGGTGGGCAAGGGCTCGGCCCTGGCCCGCCGCAGCCTCAGCACCACGGCGGCCACGGCGCTGGCCACGAAGAGCGCCGACACGCAGGCCAGCGAGGCGATGAGGTAGAGGGTGAGGGGCCCGTCGGGCTCGGCGGCCGGCGCCTCCTCGCTCCGCCGCCAGTGCGCGTCGGAGAAGCCGTCCACCAGGGCGATGGCCAGGGTGGCGCTGGCGGAGCGCGGCGGCTGCCCGCGGTCTCGCACCAGCACCACGAGCCTCTGGCGGGCCGCGTCCCTCTCCGCCACGGCCCGCGCCGTGCGCACCTCGCCGCTGTGCAGCCCCACGCGGAACAGCCCCGGCTCCGTCGCCTTGGCCAGCTCGTACGACAGCCACGCGTTCTGCCCCGCGTCCGCGTCCACCGCCACCACCTTGGCCACCAGCTCGCCCGCCGCCGCCCCGCGCGCCACCAGCTCGCCCGCCAACGCGCTGCTGCCGGGGGGCGGGTGCAGCACCACGGGCGCGTTGTCGTTCTCGTCGCGCACCACCACGCGCAGCACCGCCTGCGCGCTCAGCGGCGGCGAGCCGCCGTCGGCAGCGCGCACCGCCACCTCCAGGCCGCGCACCTCCTCGTAGTCCAGCGCCCGCAGCACGTACACGTCCCCGCTCACAGCGTTGACCGACACGGCGGGCTGCTCCTTGCCCTCCTGCCGCACCAGCGCGTAGCTGACGCGGGCGTTCTCCCCCGCGTCGGCGTCCGTGGCCTTCACGCTGCCGATCCGGACCATCGGGCTGTTGTTCTCCGTCACCCACAGCGTGTACACCTGCTGCGCGAACTCGGGCGCGTTGTCGTTCACGTCCGAGATCCGCACGAAGATGCTTGCCCGCGAGCTCAGCCGCGGCCTGCCCCAGTCCAGCGCCGTGATGCTGATGTTATACTCCGCCGTCCTCTCCCTGTCCAGCGCCGCGTTGGTTCGCAGCTCGTAGTAGCTGTCGAACGTGGGGCTGAGGCTGAACGGCAGGTCCCCGGCGATCGAGCACTCCGTCCTGCCGTTGTCCCCGGAGTCCCGGTCCCGCACGCTGAACAGGGCCACCACGGTGCGCGGCGCCGCGTCCTCGGCGATGGAGGCGCTGACGGACGTGAGCGCTATCTCCGGGGCGTTGTCGTTCACGTCCAGGACCTCCACGTGCACTTTGCAATGGGCAGAGAAACCCCCGCCGTCGGTGGCTCTCACCACCAACTGATGTGTTTTCGCTTCCTCGAAGTCGAGGTTGCCCGCCACCCGAATCTCCCCCGTGGCAGGGTTCAGCTCGAAGAGCTTCACGGTCCGCTCCGGTGTCTGGGTGAAGGCGTAACGTACATGCCCGTTGGAGCCTTCGTCGGGATCCGTGGCCACCACTCTGACCACCAGCTGCTCCGGGGGGCTGTTCTCGGCCAGCCGCACCTCGTACACCTCCCGAGCGAAGACTGGGGTGTTGTCATTGGCATCGAGCACCACGATCCGGACCTGAGCCGTGCCCGAGCGGGGTGGCGAGCCCCCGTCGGTGGCCGTGAGCACTAAATTCAGCTCTCGCTGCTCTTCGCGGTCCAACTGACGCTCTAGGATTAGTTCCGTGTATTTAAAGCCTTCTTTCCCTGTTCCGACATGGAGGGAGAAATGCGAATTGGAGCCGAGGCTGTAGTTCTGCAAACCGTTCATGCCCACGTCCCTGTCCTGGGCGCTTTCCAGAGGGAAACGGGAACCGGGAGCTGTCGTTTCCAGAATCTCTAAAACCACCTCCTTCTTCGGAAACACGGGGGAATTGTCGTTCACGTCACGAACCTCCACCTCCCCTCGGATCAACTGCATCGGATTCTCAAGGAATACCTTAAAGAAGAGCGTGCACGTCTCGCTCTGCGGACAGAGCTGCTCTCGGTCCAGCGACTCCTTCACCGTCAGGACGCCGCTGCTCGGATCCAGGCGGAAAAGCTGCTCGTTCCCCTCGGACACAACGCGGGCCTTGCGAGCCGCCAGCTGGCTCGCAGCCACCCCCAGCTCCTTGCCAATGTCGGCGACAAAGGACTCCCTCTCCATTTCCTCCGCCACAGAGTAGCGGAGGCGCTCGGCCCCGCTCTGACACACGCAAACGCACAGAAGAAACAAGAGCACTTGCCTCTCGCTGCCTCCGCTCCGTCTCCCGCTCGCCATCACTCTCCACCAAAGCCATCCACCCTCCTCCGCGGCTCCCAGCATTTTTTCTCACCGGCGTCCGAGGCAGAGCGCTCTGGCTCAGGGGTGGCGGCAGAAGGGGCTCGGAAAGCCCCCGAGCACCCCGGCTCCGTGCCCCGCCGCCCTTCCCCAGCAGCTCCCGCGGCTGCTTTTTGTCTCCCGCTGCCTGCACAGCCGGGGCGGGCGGAGGAACCTGCGGCTCCGTGGCCAACACCCCCACCCAGCGTCGCAAGGCGGAATCTTCCCTCTGCCTTTTTCGGGCCAGCGCTGCTGCTTTGCACTTTGCTCTCCATTCTCCACTCCCAGTGCCAAACCGTAGGCGAAAAGGCCCGTGTAAACGCTCTCTCTCCTCCCCGCACCGCAGCTCTGCTCTGGCCATCACTTCTCAGCTCGCAACCGCCAAGTCTTCCTGCACAGCTCCTGGTTTCTTCTCTGCTGTGTCGGCGTTGCGAGATGGGCCACTTGCACAGGCTGCACGGCGGGATTGTCCTTCTCTTGGTCAGATGCTCCTCAGCAGAGGACATCTGATACGTGGGGCTGGTGAGAGAAGCACCGGTGTTGGAAAGGAGAGCTGAGGCCAGAGAGCTGACAGGGAAAAGGCCCAGAAGAAAAACCCTCAGCCCATCTCACCATCACCCAGGAATGATGCTGCTGCTCTGGGACACGCCATCCTAAGTCTGTTTAATTCACATTCTGTAGCACACCTCATCCAAACGACACACCACTCCAGAAGATCTTTAAGGTCCTTTCCAACTCAAACCATTCCACGGTTCTGCAGTCCTTTCTCCTTTAATGTTACCGCACAAGCTTAGAAATACTTGAGAGTTCCCCGTGCTCAGAGATCAAGGCTGAACCCCCGGACCTGAGTAAGGATCGACGGCCAACAACTAATTAACATCAAAGGCGAGGAGAGGTCACTAATGAAAGCCCCAGATACACAAACGCTGATGAGCGGGAGCAAAGAGAGACAACAGCAAAGACCAGGGATCTAACGGCACTAATCGATGGGCCATTAGCGGAACCATTCACGTGTAAACGGCAAGAGGTTCAACCAGAAACTTGTTAATGATCAGGGGAAAAAAGAAAATATGAGCATTGATTAAAAAAAGAAAAGTAGAAAACAAAACACAACTTGCACTACTTGTTTTTGGTTGAATACTTTTAGTTCATTCTTTACTACAAAAGGAACCACCCTATATTTTTATGTAGACAGTCTCCTAACTTCCTGGTTTTTACACCTCTCATTTCCTGGGTCACAGTCTCAGAAGATACTCACCCGGCGAAGTCCTAGAAATTCGATTATGCCTTCGTTTTTTAAAAAATAAAGCTTCCGTGACCATAACAGCAGGAGAAATTAACAGTCAGGGCTGACCTTAGGATTCTCCAGAATTTTAACTAATAAGAGGACTTCGCGCAGATGCTGCCATTTTAGGTGATTTCTTTTCACCGCCCTTTGATTTGGAAGCATGATATCATCCAAAAAAGACTAGCTTACATCCAAGGCCAGGTCAGCTCTTTTTTGCTTTCCAGGGACGTGCCCATCTCTCGACTTCCTATGATTATCACCAGTACAGAGGCTCGGTGGAAAGCCAACCACAGGCCAAATGCAGCAGCAGATGCGTTGGCTTCTCTCCTCAGTTGTGCTATGTGAAAATAACAGGGATAGCTGAAATCCACTCGCTTTGTGCCCTTGCCAGTGCTCCTGCTCAGCTTTTAGCACATCCCAGAGAGGAAGGTGTATTTGCTTCTCCGTAACCTAATCCTTGGCACCACTACACAGCAGGGAACAGACACAAGCTGAGAAGAGCTTCCACAGACACTTTCAAGCCTGACAGCAGTAACCCGGTGACTGTTCCTGCCCTCCTTTCAGAAGATAAATGGTGTCCTTCAGCCTCAGGTGTAGAAGGCTCTAAGAGGAACGGTGATCCTTAACACAGCTCTTGGCTATCGCAGTGTTTTTGCACTTCAGAAAATGCTGCTCTTACACTGAAGCTTCACATTTTAGAGAAATGGGAAGTAAAGAGGGTCACTTACCGTGCAGCACTGGATAGCTCGTGCTGGTGTTTTCTGTTGGGCACGGCAATAAAATGGACATGTATGAGTGGAAAACCAGAAAGAGTATGTGCACTGCCAAAGTCACACTGTGTTATAGGGCAGCCCAAGGAAACATAGCCCTAATAGAATGTAATTTGTATAAATGTGTCAGAGAATTCGTTTATCCACTTAAGAACACTGTGATGTTCCAGGCTTCCTTGGTTGTTCTGTTTTTTTTTTTGTTTGGGTTTTTTGTTTGTTTTCTGATGACGTCTTTATCCTAAGAAGGCAGCTTAAACTGATGGAAAAGCTGTTCTCCTCTTTACTCTGAGATTTACATCTCACCTCTAGAAAAGAGGTACAACAACATATTCTGCTCAGTTCCTGGTATGTCTCGGTACTTCGGAACATACTGCTTCTAAAAGAGGATTCTCCCGGCACTTCTGCAGCCTGAGCAGTTTCAGTTTCTAAAATCCCCTCTTTCGTTTTTCAGCTGGGCATTCAGGTCCGCCGAGTGAAATCACGGAGGCCTCATGTCGGGTTTTGTTCCTCCCTGGATAAAGGCTTCTCCCCCACCCCGGGAGCCACTGCTCATCCATTCCAGCACATTCCGAGGATCGCGTCCCTTGGGAGGAGCAGCTGCAAAGTTGCCCGCAGACCAAAAAAACAGATGCTTCCCCGGAGTCGCTGTAGTTTCCATGCCCGAGTGCGAAGTGAGAGTAAGGTTCCTGTGCTCTCTCTCCCAGCCACCTCCCAGGACGGGTTTCTTCTCCAACATTCAGACAGCGCCTGAATTCCCAGCCCTCCTGTGGAACTGCTGCCCTGTGCTCTCCGCTGGATGCAAACGTGAGGAAAGCCGGGAGAATCTTTCCCACCCTTCCAGCTCTCCGGCATGTTGTAAATACCACTGGTACATACCCAACTTGTGGTTCCTTTTCCAAGAGAGCATCCAGCCTCCTCTCCCACTCTGCATTCAGCCCAGTTAACGCTTTCCCCATCACTCTGATCAACGCAAACGTTGCTTTCTCGCCGTATTAACTCGGTGCGTACCAACCAACGGGCTCTGCCTGACCCACCCCACACCTGCGGTGAAATCCTCCCAAATCCCCCAGGGATGGAGCTGGGAGGCCGCCCCCCTCCTTCACATCTCGCTTCTGCCTCGTTAGGCGTTTCCAGGTTTCTTGATGCGGCAGTTCCCAGCATATCCCTTGGAAAAGCTTTGAAACAGGGCGCGTTCCAGTGCAACCGGGATGTTTCCGCTGAGCTCGCAGCTGATGGCGGCCACGCAGCATCTGACTGGTGCTCACTGGTCTCTCGCTGCTTGGGAGCTCCCTCCCCCGCCCCTTCCCAGCAGCACCAACACACGCCGAGCACTGGCCAACAGCGGCACTGGGCGTCCAACGCAGGAAATGCACATGGGCGCATATCCACACCCCCCCCCCCCCCTCCGCCCCCAGCATAGAATCATGGAACAATTCAGGTTGGAAAAGCTCCTTGAGATCACCAAGTCCAACCATCATCCCGACTCTACAAAGTTCTCCCCTAAACCACATCCACCAACACCACATCCAAACCACCCTTAAACACCTCCAGGGATGGTGACTCCACCACCTCCCTGGGCAGCCTGTTCCAGGGTCTGACCACTCATGCTGTGAATTTTTTTTTTTCCTAATGTCCAGACTAAGCCTGCCCTGTTGCAGCTTGAAGCCCTTCCCTCTTGTTCTATCGCTAATTACCTGTGAGAAGAGACCAGCACCAACCTCTCTAAGATGTCCTTTCTGGTAGTTGTAGAGACTGATGAGGTCTCCCCTCAGCTTCCTCTTCCTCAGACTAAACACTCCCAGCCCCTACAAGCGCTTTTTGCATCTAATTTGTCCCTTAGGTTCTGGCTATTGCTCGGGCAAATGATGCAACACATTTCCCACCTGAAGTCTTTGGCCAACAAACATACTTTCTTAGTCCTTTTTGAGACATGTGGTTTGGCACTAATAATGCAGGTGAGTATGGAAGGTGTCCTACATGAACTTTCTGTCAAATGTGCCTAACAAAGATGGGGGCTTGTGGGCAAACGTAGCAAGCATTGCTCATGTATCAAAAGTCAGAGCGACAACTGAGGTGTTTTCAAGCACAGGCTGGTTGCTGAAGTCTCAGAGTTGTGGATCTTTTCTATTTCACATGAAGACCTGACTGTTGTACATCTTCTCCTATAGCAATCTGAAGCCAAGGACCAATCCAGTGTTAATGACGGCAGGAACCTCCACCTCTCCTTGGATCAGCTGCAAGAGATTTTCAAGGAATATCTTAAAGAAGAGAGTGCAGATTTTGCTCTGCAGACAGATCGCTGATTTCCTCTTGGTCCAGTGACTCCCTTGCTGTCAGGGACTCTGGAGTTTTTATTTAGGTACAAATACTGCTCATTCCTCTCGGAGTGTGGGCTACATTTTGTCTGAGGCAGCAGTATTTCCTTTCCACTAATATGAGTTGTGAGGTTATCTGCCACAAAATCCACCCTGCATACCTTCCAAATCTGATATTTTAAAAATTATTATTATTATTTTCATATTTTTTAGTCCAATTTCAGTAGGATTCCTTCCACGGATTCCTGCAGTGACTGTTTTGATTGACTAGAAGGAGTCAAACAAATGGAAAGTCACATGGTGAACAGTCAAGCAGCATAAGGTGGTCAGGCAATTCAAGTCCACTGTGTGAACAGTCTTGGCTTTCCTTGAGCTTTTCATGAAGCAACAAGAGAAGAAGATGATTTTCTCAGTGACATTTGGATAGCCTTGGAAAAGAGAATTCAGGGACAGAACTCGTTTCTTGAACAAGGGCAAAAACCTTGTGAAGAAATAAATGTTTCCAGAGTTGGCTACCTGAAGACAGTGAGAAGTAGTGATTGAAGGAAAACTGTTCAGCAATATAATAAGAAAATGAGAAACAGCCAGAGTGTCTGTTGTTCTGGGCACAAAAATAGCATGTTTTGCCATTAATGGACAGGCCAGGAAGGAAAGGATATGGGAAGAGGTTGGCCTTGGACAGGCTAATTTTGAAATTCTAGCTGGTCATCTGAGGAGAGAAACAGGGATTCAGCTAAGAGGCAGGTTTGGAAGTGAAGGAGAGAAAGGGAGAGCAGGAGGGAGCACAGCAATGGTTTGAAGAGGGAAAGTTGCTCTGCAAGAGGGGCCAAGAGAGGACAAGCATCAACTTGTTTCATTGACAAGGCTGGCCAAGGACAGTAAGGACAGAGACATACATGTAGGATCCATCCTGAAGGCAACTGAGGAGGAGGAGCTTATTGGTGTAGCACCTGTAAGAAAAGAATCAGAATGAGAAATCAGTAAAGGGAAAGTGGGGTCCAATCAGTCAAAATGAAAAGGACATCGGGAATTCTGGAGGAAAGGAGGAAGGGCAGTAGCTGCAGTTTGAAGTCAAAGCAAGTACGTGGATCAGAAAAGGAGTGAAAAGGAGCATTAAAAAAGAAAAGAAACAGGCAGGAGAGGAAGGTAGTAGGAAGAAAGGCTGAGATACAGTCCTTTAGGTTGATGTCTGTCTTTCACCCATTCTCAGTGTCTGGATTAGGATCTAGATATCCTGTTTTCCATCTTTTTCCCTCAGTGTGTGTCTCTTTCCACTTGGGGAGCAAGGAAATGATTGGAAAGTAACAGCATACCAGAGGGAACCCTCTATCTCAGCCAGTTTAACAGGAAGAAGTGCCCAGGGAAAGCAAGTATCAGTGCCCAACTTCCTGTCTCCTGATGCCAGGCTTGGTCCATCTTCAAGCCAGGTTCCCAATCCTGTAACCCTTGGATGGCATGAACATAGTAAGAAGGTGGAAACACCTGGCCCAGTACCACCTGAAAGGGAGGTCAATGGGGAAGTGATTCAAGCACTACTTTCTGGACAGTGTGTTCACTGCCTGGAAAGAAAAGAGAGCTTCTGAACTGAGGCTTTCAAAGACATACACACCAAGGGAGTTGTCATGTTTAGTCATGTCACAGGTGAACAATGATGGGTCAACATGAGGGCACCACCCTTCATGTCTAGTGCTTCTGCAGGCACAGTGACCAGCTCAGTGCCTCACTAAGTGGCCAGCACTGTTCATAAACCAAACATAGCCCTAGGAGAGGGGCTGTATGACCCCAGCATATGAGAAATCTGGCCTGTGCTTTACAGAAGCAGCAGACTTCCTCTTTTGGAAGGACATCTGGGGTAGAAAAGGGGTTTTATGTCCTCTGCTTAACATCCTCTGCCCTCAGCTGCAGGTCCCTTCCTCTGACATTATGGCTGCAGCAGCAACTGCAGACCAGGCACCCTCCAGGATCATGGAATGACCCTTGTGTCTTTAACACAACTAAATAATTGCCCGAAATACAGGCTGAACACTGAATTTCCTGGGACATCTTTTACACAAAGTAGCGAGATTTAGGCTCTTAGTATCCTAACATACCCTTGTATCTTGACTATTTTATTGCATACCTGTTGTATCTTGCCAAAGCTGAGCTGTGAAAAGCCATCTTTCTGTCTGATGATGTTTTGACACGCTCGGTGCTGCTGACCAATGATCTGCAGAGACCCTGAAAGAAAGGAAACTTCCAGAGCAGAAAACATCCATTCTGGTGG
Organism: Apus apus; assembly: GCF_020740795.1. Lineage (NCBI taxonomy): Eukaryota > Metazoa > Chordata > Aves > Apodiformes > Apodidae > Apus > Apus apus. The sequence goes on from NC_067294.1 coordinate 18,167,025, forward strand.
GAGAAATAATAATATTATTATTATTAATAATAATGACAATAATGATAATAATAATAGTAATAAAGGTTTCTTAATTGTTTAGGCAGCAGACATACACCAATATTGCATTAACTAATAGAGTGGACACACTGGCAACAAAAAACTTAATAGCAAGTTAAAGATAGATGCACACACACAATTCCTAATCAATAACTATAAAGCATCCAGTTATGAAAACAATGCATTTAGCAGGTACTGCTGCAAAATGCAAGACGGTTAATTTACTTTTCAAAGAGTTTATACCTGGACAGGTGCAGCTCAGCTCTGGTGTCAAGATTCTTCTGTTGCTGAGTTCATAAATCTGGGGTGGGGAAAAAAAGGAGGTAATCTGTTTTTATATTAAAGATGCTGGATTCCATCAATGGTGGAGAGGGTTAACAGACAACAACCTGTAGTCCCTGAGCGCTGTCATATGTAAAAATATTCTCTGCTCAAACTCAGCTAAAAAGGTGTTGAGCCTTGGGCACACCTTGAGATCAGTTTTTTGCCCAGCACCAGCAAGTCTGCCGGTGCCCGGAGCTCTGCCCGGGGATGGGCAGCGGGATCGGATCCCGTTGCCCCGTCCCAGGCCGGATGGGCAGTGGATCTCCTGCTGCAATCCCCGCTCCGCACCAGCGGAGGGCAGCCGCCACCGCGGAAACACAGCGCGGCGAACCCGCAAGTCATGGAAAGGAGGGGCTGGAAAATAGCTTGGAAAACGGGCTCGGCAGCAAACAGGGTTCGGCAGGGCAAGGGACAGAGGCTCCAGGACAGAGGCAGGTCTCTATTATGTATCCATCCATCCATCCATCCATCCATCCATCCATCCATCCATCCATCCATCCATCCCTCTGTGTCTATTTACCATCCATCCATGCTCGTGCACAGGAGCTGGCTCCCGTTGCACTGTTCTGTGCACCAAGGGCAGAGACACACACTCAGATCCAGGGAAACAAGCTCAGAAAGAGAATTTTAAGCTCAACACAGGAGGCTGGAAAGAAAGGGGAGTTCCGAGGTCATTAGGGAGGTGGGAAGGTTGCAAGGGGGGGAACCGGCAGCCGGGACTGAGCTGGGTTTGGGTGGGGATTTAGGTCACAGAGCAGCCAGGGGGATGGTTTATCCCTGGGGGTCCCTGTCGCTGGCTTTCTGTCCTTGCTACAGATGAGGGATGAAGTGCAGCAGTATTGAGCAGTGGGCTGGTGCCCCAGCACTGGGGCTACTGGTCAAGTGAGGACAGTAGGCAGCTTGAACCCTGGGAATCAAGGATTGCTGGAGGAGACACGAGGGCTGAATAATCTCTCGAGTCCCTGCCCTGTCAGGCCAGAATGGGGCTAAAGCAGAAAATATTCATATTATTTTAAATGTGCTTAAAGAACTCTCTCCACATTCATTGATACATGCCTGCCTTCTGTTTTCATCAGGGATTCAAACATCGATTTAGAGATAAAGTTGCCAGGATTTCATATATATAATATTCCTAATCGTGCACCTCAATTCTAAGAGAAATTCACAGGTTTGTCCATGACTAATGCACTAATTTAAAATACCTTAACGAAATACCTCTTTAAAAGTTTGAGCCCAAAATTTATAATAAGATCAGTGATGTTGAGGCATTAGAGATCAGTTCCAGGCAAATCACAGCAAGAAAATCTGATTTTCAAGAGGCAAGCATATAATGCACTACTGTAAAAACTCATTTAATGTACAAGAAAATAGGTTTTGTCTGCCTGTTTTACCCCCTATTTTAATTTTTCTTTTTTTTTTTTTGGTGCAAAACAAATAAAGCAAGCCTGCAATACTCACCAGCAGGTGGGAGTTCACAACTAAATCAGTATCTCTCTGCTTCCTTGTTTTATTTCTTTCATCTACCTCATTCTATTTCTTCACATAGTAATCAAGGTAGCTGAAGAAAGAAATGCTAAAAAACAAAACCAAACAGACCAAACCCAATAGCTACACACAAAAACAACAACAAAAAAACCCCAATCAACAAACCCAAGCTAACCCAAAACAAATTACCCCAAAACACCAAAGCCCAAAGCTGGTAAAAAGTCACGGGTGCCTCAGGGAGGCTACAGGCTGCCTGTGTGAATAAGCACCGTGTCCCTTCAACTGAACTTTTTAATCCTAAAGCTGAATTAAAAAATATTTCTTTCTGACAATATGAGATAAGCCACAAAGAATAAACCACATCACCCGCCATTCTGATGGTAAAACCAGGGTATTGGATTCAGCAACAGGAGCAGATCAACGTTACATTGTTGTCCGGCAGATGGAGCATGAGTTACTTCTACATAAAAACCGCCAAACCAGGACACTCTTAGCTATCCAGGCTCTTTGTTTATTAACACTTTCCAGTAAATGCACTTAACAAAAAAAGACACGAGGAAAAACTACTTGGCAAAGCTTGAAGCTGAAAGGAATAAACCTGTGCAGTGATTCCTGCTTTGTATGTAATCTTCACTTGCTTATGCACAAGTCTCGGGAGCAAAACAGCAGGAAAATCAAGATAGATGTTGATCTGCAGAGATAATTGAGGTTCCAGCATCACTAGGGTAAAGCCCAACATTTCTTCAAGGCAGTGTTGCCTAAAGGAGAACTACAAGGCAAACCCAAAAGCAAATATGAGAGCAGCCTGTTAGTTCACACAGCTTCACACAAGCCTCTTGATGTTGCCTCTGAGAACCTGATATTTTTAATCTGCTCATTTTCCTTCTTAACTCATTGATGCCTCAAGTGGTCTAGAACTTCAGAGCAGTGAAGTTTCCACCAGCACAGCTGGTGGAAAACAGAGTTTCCACAAAGAAATAGCCCGTGTGTTCCAGGGTGATGCAAAGGAGAAAAACCAGTGAGGCCAGTTCCTGCTGTATCATATCTCAGTTACTGCTTCCTTCCAGATACTCCTCTCATTGTGTAGCAACAGCTTAAATTCTCATCACAAGTATAATGAGGAGAGTGCAGCTTAATGGAAAGCAGATTATGTCAGAAAGATTTTATATGTTTCTCTGACAAGACTACAAATATGAACGATAAAGGAGACTGCACTGCTGATACAATGAGATTTTTTAAGACTTCTGCCTTTATGCCTCTAACGTTCAGATAAAGAAGTAAAAACAAGAGCAGCATGGAAAATCAGAATGGCACCTACTGAATTCAGTGACATTTGTTGAGTTGATAGTCTCACTGCAGATCCTGTGGATGCCTCACATCACTGCAATTAGACTAGTAATGTCCTATTAAGACTATCTGCTGTGCTCTTATATAGTTATAATCTTCTTTTGCAATGATGTAGAGATAGAAGGATGGTGTAAACACATTTGCTCTTGGAAAGCTTTCAGCTTATATAACTTTGGGGATGGTGCTAAGCAAGAAAGCCAAGGAGCAGTTCACAGAGCTGTGGGATGCTTTTTCATACAAGAAACCACAGTGTGATTCCTGCAGGAATAAGAAATCATATGCAAGGACCTGTCTCTGGACAGTGCTCCAGAAACCACATGCAGGCTGAAAATTTCTGTGGGCAAACTCTTGAACATCTGGGAATTATAGATTATTCCAGAACACTGGATAGAAATAGAACATTCCTTTGATAGAAACCATTGTGTAACAGCCCCCAGGTGTGAGCTTCAAAATTGTTGGTAGTTCAAAGAGGGAAAGTGAGAATGATAACTGGTCTAGAGAACAGGACACAATAAATAATTTCGATCTCCAATTTACTGTAGTGAAGTTATAGGTGGTTTGATCAGACTCTGATGATCAGATCTCTGTTAGATGTCTCTTTACCCTAGCAAGGACATCTGACATGTCCCTGTTGTGATCCAGAAGTTTAAATAAATTAAAACAGGGAATAAAGAGCAATTCCTAACACCAAGAGGACATGGTCAAGACCCATGATGTGTTACGTCTTCTTTGATGTCAGTAGGTGACATCTTTCTAAAGATGGGTTGTCATTCTGCTCCAAGTCAGTGATGCCCTTGCAGGGAGCAGTGGGCATGAATATGAGGTGCATGGCATGCACAGAGCAGAGGAGATCAAGAGAGGTTCTCCTCCCCCTCTATTCTGCGTTGGTGAAGCCGCATCTGGAGTATTGTGTCCAGTTCTGGGCCCCTCAGTTCCAGAAGGACAGGGAACTGCTGGAAAGAGTCCAGCGCAGAGCCACAAAGATGATTAAGGGAGTGGAACATCTCCCTGATGAGGAAAGGCTGAGGGAGCTGGGGCTCTTGAGCTTGGAGGAGACTGAGGGGCGACCTCATCAATGTTTACAAGTACGTAAAGGGTGAGTGTCAAGAAGATGGAGTTAAGCTTTTTTCAGTGATGACCAGTGATAGGACAAGGAGTAATGGATACAAATTGCAGCATAGGAGGTTTAAGGTGAATATCAGAAAAAAAATTTTTACTGTGAGAGTGACAGAGCCCTGGGACAGGCTGCCCAGAGAGGTTGTGGAGTCTTCCTCACCGGAGATATTCAAAACCCGCCTGGACACGTTCCTGTGTGATGTGCTCTAGGTGACCCTGCTCTGGCAGGGGGGTTGGACTAGATGATCTTTCAAGGTCCCTTCCAACCTCTAGGATTCTATGATTCTATGAGATGGTCACAATGCTCATCTTGTGTCTGTGAAACACACCTATTGGTATCTAACATGTCTGCTGCATTCAGCCACCCCATATCTGATTCCCAAATACCATCTAACTCTTAGCTTGCAAAACAAGCTAATCTTTTCATTAACACCCAGATTCCCAGGAATAATAATTGTAAACAATATAATGAAACAAATTCAGCCTTTACTCTGCTTTGTGGCCCTAGCAGATATAAACACAACAACAGCTTTTCACAGAAGTTACTGAAATAACAAAACCAAGGCAAAATTCAAACTTCATACCTTTGGAAACACACACAAGCCCCTTTAATTCTGATCAAGACATCTGTGAACATCAGATGTGGCTTCCTTGTTGAGTTCATTTTCCCGCAGGATGTCTTCAAATGACAGACCCACCTCTGTGCTGCCCCTCAGGGACTGCACGTGTGTGTATTCAGTAGAATAAATTGGGGTTGTTGTTTGTTATTATTTTTTATATTTTTATTTTGGAAATATTGCTTTTCAATTCCAATTGTCTCCTGGAGAGCAGATGTCCAGCTGATCCTCTAGCTATATTTGATTATGCTATTGATTTTTTTTTCCTTTGAGGCCTGTGAAGCCAACTCTGCTCTGCCTGTTCAGAACCACAAATACCAAGTGAAGTGTTAATGAAGCTGCATCTGCAGGGCCAGATGCTGGTTTTAGTAACAGCTGTACCCAGATACTTCCCTGCTGTTGTATCTTCTGAAATAATGACAATAAATTCAATGTGATGTGCCATGTGTTATCTTGCCTGTTGCACACAGCTACTAGACAGTGCAAAGAATCTGACTTGAACCAGAAATGGTGTTTCTGGTAATAGAAAACATATTACTTCTTGCTGACACTTGGAATGTGTTTGATCTGTGTTCAGTCAGCATGGGATTCTTAGATCCTGCATTTCCATACTTGCTTTTTAAAGTTAAATATGAGCTGCCCAAGATGAAGCAGGAAAGCCTTTGATATGTCCTTTGTCACTACATTACCTGCCCCACTAAGCACTGGGCCCCCACTTTCCTTAGCCTTCTTTTTGCAGCAGTTGTACTTCTGGGAGCTTCCTCATGGCTGTGATATCACTCCCTGGTTCCACTCCAGCTCAGCTTGAGCTCTACTGACTGAACCATCAAGGCCAGGTTGGATGGGGCTTGGACCAACCTGGTCTAGTGGGAGGTGTCCCTGCTCATGCAGGGAGGTTGGATCTAGATGATCTCTAAGGTCCCTTCCAGCACAAACCATTCTATGGTTCTGTGACCTCAGCATGGTCAATCAGGTCTCTACATTCCTTCCAAGCAGTCTGCCCCCACATTCACTGTGTAAATCCTCTTACATTTGAGCTCAGTCAGGAGTCTGCTCCTTGTTCGTGTTGGTTTCTGCCATGTCTGTCTGACTTCCCATCAGTTGGAATGGCACCTTGTGCTTTGAGAAGGCTCTCCTTGAAAACCAGAAGAGTCTGTCCTGGGTCCTTTGCCCTTCATTGTAGTAGTAAGTTGAGCAGAACTTTCTAGGGAATGTGATCAGGATGTGGGTAAAACAGGCTGGGATGTAGATTGATGACAAAACAGATTAACATTTGCTCATTTGAAGGGTTGTACAAACACAAATGCAACCAAAAGGAAACAGGAGGAAGGATTTAATATGTTACCCATGCAAGCTGAAATATTTCACTACCTGGGGTTCCTCAGGGGTTGTGTTTATAACTCTAACCCCCACAGACTAGCTAGAAAGGATGATTCTACTGTCACATTCTACTTATAACACCTTCTGTATATTCCTGGTTTACTCCTTGTGTGCAAGCTAAAGCATAAAGCTCAGTTTAGAAGCAACAAGAACATCTTCAGTCATCAGATATTACTCATTGTGTCATTTGCTACTGACCACACCTACATGTCCCCCAGAGATCTTAGTATTTTTTGGTTTTGACACTGATTTCCCATATTTGACCCTTCACATTTTCTGTCTTTTGTCTTAATGAAAGTCAAGTTTGAGGAAAAATCTGGAAAATATTTAATAGCAAAATACTAGGATGCAAATGACACTCCTAGAAAAAGGTAAGTAATTGCTATTTACAAAAATTCAAACTCCAGACACAACTTTTCAAGCCAAACCTGCTTTAATAAGCTACTAATCAGAAACTGTTTTGATGTTTGATATCTCCTGGTTACTTACCAGCTGGACATCTTTGTAATTGAGGTTGCCAGAAGTATGACATGCCAGCTCCTGGCCCTCTCTTTCCTTCCCTTACTCAGTCTCAGGCCAGGATACCTGGCCTTTGGAGAAGACAGAGCTGGTAGCTGATAGCTCTGGCATGTCTCTCAATGTGGCTCTGTAGAAATGACTAACCTGAGCAATACACATCTTCATTTTACAAACAGAAAGCGCTGAAGGAGCAGATAAAGGAGCCCAGGGCAAAGGCAGAAGATCTCTGCACGTCACCAGACCACAAAAACCCCTGCCCAAAAATACAGGGAGAGTCCCATGAGCAAATGGACTTGCTTGTTAGTGACAGTGTCACATCTGTCAGGGTCAGCTAGGAGAGAAGCAGAGGGAAACCTGCCCGTAATTTGGATTAATCAAAGCGAGGCTACTTCAAATCCTGATTAGTTTTTGTTTGTGGCACTTTAGAGCTTGTTTTGGCACATGAAATTTCCTTGTCATTTGATTGTGCCTTCTCATGCAGTTTCTATACAAAAAGCCAAGCACTGTAACCAGCAGACTCAACCGAGTTGTATCAAAGGAAGAGAGGCTGGCAGGGAGCTCAGCTTACAGAAGTGGGGAGATTAATATATAAAATAAATACCATATGAGTTTTTTTCATAACAATTTTTATTCTCTTGCCTTCTGCACTATTTTTTAGCCCTTCATTCTTCCAGAGTTCTCCATTTTTACTTTTCTTTTTCTGATATCCATTGTTTTTCCCCTCTGTTCTCCTTTTCTAACGTTCCTTCCTAAGTAGGACACCAGCTCATCATGATACATTCAGACCACACCAGCAAATTCAGAATCATGAAGTGCAGTTTTAAGTTAAGCAACATGAGCTTGTCCATTCCATTCAAGCACAAGACAAATCTGCAGCTGGTATCTGAAAGTACTGGGTGATCTCTTGTTTCTGCATAGAACTGAACCCTTGGCACATCATCTGCAATAATAAATCTAGTCTAATGGCAAAGGACTTTAGACCAACTTCAAAACACAACAAAAACAAAACACAGTCTTAGGTCTGCATTTCCCTCTGCTCAAGAGTCAATCACTCAGCTGCTTCTTAGAGATGACTACATTTGCAAGAGAACTAACAGCCATCTTAACAGAAGAATGTGATGAAGAACAATTGTGATGAAGACACAACTTGTATGAGACTGAGTTTCTGCAAATATGGAAAAAATTCCCAGACACAGTCCAATGCATTTTAAATAATTCAGGTGGAAAGTTCTGAGGAAGGAAGAAACCTAAAAAACACTGAGAAAAACATGTCAGCAAGAAAACGCTGAGGGACAAGCCTGAGGATCAGGCTGTGGATCTGCTGTGGTTGCAACACAGGGACACAGCCCAGTGAGAACAGATCTCACCACTCATCTTCTTTCTTAGCTGAGTATTCCCAGAGAATGGAACTGAGGAGCTTTTCCTCAGTGCTGCAAAGACCAAGTTCACTTTCTAGGACAAATCAGAAATGTTTCCAAGATCTACTGGTCTCTGCCAGGTGATAGAAGTTTTTAAGGAATCTGACTGTAATTTTGGGATTGGCAGAGGGCAGCAGTGTCCTACTTCTACTTTTGGTATTCCCTACTAGCAGTAGCTGGAAGCTTAAATCAGCCTTGTAATTTACAGGTATTTCCCCGTGGCCACAGGTCCTCTTTGTTCACCACAGATGGATAAAGCAGCAATTTCTCAACCTCTCCTGTGAACTCTGGGCCAGATTTGGTTATAGGTCATCTCATACTAGAATCTTGCCAAATGATTTTCACTTGTTGATGATCTTCTGACCACTGACCAAGAATGAATGTTCTTAGGGTTTTTTGTATGTATCATCTGTCACAGATACCAATGACCACAAAACACTGAGCTCTTTGTACACCTGGGCAGAAGAGGCAGAGCTCCATTTTTCTCTTGAGGAGAAACTGAGCAACAGCAACATATGAATACTTCGTAGTTTGGATGATCAAAGGGAGCTCCACAGAGGTTTTCTGCCTCTATAATAATGTCATATTTTTTTGCCCTCTGGTCTGTTCCTTCAGGGGCAACTTACCATGTCCAGATAATAGCTGCTTATCAAATACGTTCATAGCAACCCCTGTCACCTCTCTGCACTCCAAAGACCCCTCAGGGTTCCTTACTCATCACATTCTCTCCCAAGCCAGCCCAGGATGTAGCTGATGTGTGTGGAGATGGATGGCAATGGGGATTAGAGAGAGCTGAGAACTTCATATAGTTACTCTGCACTTCATCTGCTTCTACATTCTGTCTCCTCATGTGGAAGGTCCCCAGGGAAGGTTTCTGGATAAATAATGAACATCACCAGGAAATCATGAAAAGATTAGACAGGATCTGTAAGAAGACAGCTTGTTCACCCAAATCTGATTTCCTAGTGAGCTTCATTCCAATATTCAGGGCCCTTTCATGCTCCAAGATATCATGCAGAGCTTTCTTACACCAGGAGGCATCATACACCAGTCCTAGGTGTTGTGAGTTGTCTAGACTCCTAGACACTTGGGAGTCTAAAAGAGTATCTCTCAAAGCAAAAATCTTCCAGTTCCTACACCGTGCAACTTCCTATTTCTAAAAATTCAGGAGTTTGATCCAGTGACTGTATGACTGCTCCAGTATGGCCTGAAAGATTCCAAGGTAAAATCACTGTATTTGAAGATGAAAGTTCCAGAAGAGGTGGAAGAGCAGATAACAAAGGTAACAAACCTTTGGACATGTACCTAGGAAAAGATAATGTCTCAGAAACCCCTGAGAAACCCACAGAGTGATTCACAAGGAGGTTGTGAAGCAAAACCAGAATCCCTCAGGAGATGCTTCCGTGCCAAAAATGTTTTAAAGTCACAATTATTGTGCTAAAAGTCACTTTGAGATGTGGTAACACACAAATGGAGGGAAACACATCACCAAAGATAGACAGACTTCTGATGTTGTTAGTTACTATTTGGGACTTCAGCTGTTTGGCCAAATGATCGTGGTTTTTTTGTGTTTGTACCTGCCTGTGTCAGTCTGGTGTGAGCCCCAGAACAGGCTTTTTGGGTAAATTCTTCTGCTATAATTACTGGTTTATCCAGTCCAAAGAAAATGTGAATTCATAAACTGGTTTTCATTCTAACATCAAATATATATAAATGTTCTTTCTCGTTTAGACAACAACTTTATTTATCTTGCTCTTGAAATGTTGATTGGGTGAAGCACTTCTGAAATACTCTGAGAAGTCATGTATCATCTGGGCTGTCACCTTGGCTTTACCTGGTGTCATTTAACATAAAAGACATTGTACCCTGTGAGTCAACTGTGTATTTTGGCAGTTTCCAACATCACCATTTGCTGCTTTGGTCTTCTATTTCATTACACCACCCACTGTAAATTAAAAAGGAGTTCAAATAAACCCCTGCAAATTTGTACTCTGCTTAGTAAAACCTCCAGCAAGTTTCCTAGTTTCTAAACAGCAGCCATGAAGCTTTTGTAATATTTTTAATTAACTGCAGTCCCTAGGTCCATGGGTAATTCTGACTGATTTTTATTCTGCTTCTACAATATCCGTTTTAGAACGAACAAGTGGCCACCTCACCCAGGCTGGCTCCAGTGCAACGTGTTCAGAAACTTAGTTGATTCAAGGAAATGTTATCAACAGATAAAAGGCTTGAAGGAAATGAAATGTGAGGAAAGAGAGTTAAAAATGTATAGCTGAGGGAGAAATAGATGAGAAGGTGAGACAAAAATCAAAAGTGTGTCAACAATGAGGCAAGGATTAGCACAGTGGTACAAAACTAAGCATGTGCACAAGAAGACTTAGGGGAAGATGTAAACTGAATGCTAAGGAACTGTTGGGGTTTATTTACATATGGATCTCTGCAAGTCCAAACCTAATCTCCATATAAAAGCACACTCTAAAATTGATTATAGCAATTTTTGGTGAATATTTTGGAGTAAAGGTGAGAAATAGAAACCAGGAAAGAGAACGATCAGTCTTCTTGACCTACTTGATCATTTACCTTCTAATATCTTTTCTCCAACTGCAAATTGTAATATAAAAATATAAAGCTTACAGGGAAGTACCCAAAATCTAAGAGGAACTGCTGCAGTTACTGAAACAAATTAGCATTCCTAGTACCAAAATTCAAGGTTTAACCTCAGTTTTAAATTTACCCAGGTGTGCAAAGATAAGGAAAGGTATTACCTGCATCACTTGTTAAGTGTTCATTAGCATGCAAAGGAAGTTTGTGCTGCTACCTGATTTGTATCACCAGCAAATCTATAGTGCTTTTAATAAGTCTGGGTTTGGTCAGGCTGCATGTGGTTTTGATGAAGAGTTCATGACCTGAATGTTGAGGAGTAATCACCATATCTGCCTCACAACAGCCCTTCAGCCACATGGGAAACAAGAACACCCATGGGAACTACTACAAACACAACCAATACAGCCCAGGGAGAGATGATGATATTTTAGGAAACAAAACCCAGTGAAGGGATTATTGCCAGATATGGTATTTAAAAGAAAACAACCAAAACACCACAAAACCAAACAAAAAAAAAAAAACAAACCAGAATAAAAGGAAAAAAACAGAGCATTTGAAGATTAAGCAACTGTGCAAAATGAGAAAGGCTCTTTCCCAAAATCCTGAGGCAAGTACCAAAAGAACTGGGCCAATATTAGCATATGCATTCAGTACACTTCTGGAAGCAAGGAGATGTTTAGTAAGATACAAGTGTAACACCTGCTTTTTATACTAAGAAAAAGCTAAGACTAAAAGAATGCAGGAAGGGTAACAGAGGACACAGCTCAGCCAAGAAGGAGCAGGCCTGCTCGACTGTTATGATTTAATTAAGGAGAGTTTGACTCACTGGGATTCACACATGGGAGATCATTCCTATCAAATCTGACAGAATTTTCCATGTTGGTAACAAATATCACAGGGGGAAACTGTGGACATGATTCGAGGTTGTGCTGCAATATTGTGAAATCAGAAAGGTAAAGATGAGATGATGAACAGTCTGAAAAGCCTGCGAAAGGAAAAGGCTGGTTCTGAAGTGAGAGAGTTGGGGTGTTCAGCCTGGAGAAGAGAAGGCTCCAGGGAGACCTTAGAGCACCTTCCAGGGCCTGAAGGGGCTCCAGGAAAGCTGGGGAGGGGCTTGGGACAAGGGCAGGGAGGGAGAGGACAAGGGGCAATGGCTTTAAAAGGAAGAGGGGAGGTTTAAGTGAGACATTAGGAAGAAATTCTTTGTTGTGAGGGTGGTGAGAGCCTGGCCCAGGTTGCCCAGGGAAGCTGTGGCTGCCCCATCCCTGGCAGTGTTGAAGGGCAGGTTGGATGGGGCTTGGAGCAGCCTGGGCTGGTGGGAGGTGTCCCTGCCCATGCAGGGGGTTGGATTTGGATGGTCTTTAAGGTCCCTTCCAAACCATTCTATGATTCTATGAATATATGAAATCAAAGGATGAAGCATGGTTAAAATTATTTACTCAGCCTCATCAGATGAAACTTATCTGCCTATTCCTAATATCTTTTGGCCAACTAACTAATACACCACTTCTAGCAAAACATTAATTCCCATGTCTTGCTGCCTCATCTTCTAAAAGGGCATAAATTGTACATTATGTAAAAATGACCAATTCTTTATTTGAATCTGGTCTTGTCTTTTCTTCCTGGGAGGTCCTGGGACCTTCCAGTTATTTTTATGGATGGTTTCTATGCCAGGGCTCACCAGGAAGGAGCCCAGCCTATGTTCAGCTGACTGTTAATTTTCTCAAACAACCCTCTGGTGTTTTCTGTCAGCTGAGGCTGTTGTGCTACCCAAAAAGTAGCTCTAGAGAACCTCCAGGTTACTGCTTGTTGAAAAAACATCTTTAGTCAATGCTCCTCAGCTCGAAAACTCATCCCCTTACTTGGCTTAAGAAAGACAAAGTTTGGTGACTTTGGCCCCAAAATTGTACTTCAGTGAAGACTGAAGTTGTTTGTGCAAGTCCAAAATGTTCCCAGATAAAGGTTTGCTAAGGTTGGAGGCAGACACTTGAGATAATATCAACCAAATAAAGAATGTTCAAGTTAAAGAATTGTTCATTTATTTTACCAAGAGTAATGTTTACAGCAATGTAATCTGTTGCAAAGATCATTGTAAAATAGCCTCATATTTGGAAGGAAATGAAATGCAAGGCTTGGGCAGTTATCTGTTCTGAAGATCAGAGCTGGGGCCACACAAATTGATTCTCTAATAACATTCTGAGCTCAGTTTGCAGACTCTCAGAACTTTCAGTTTGGCAGCAAACAAGCACCACATCCATCTCTGTCAGGCTGATACTGCAGCCATTTCATAAACAGAAAGGAGGATTTTGGGTTCCTTACAGAGAAAATGTGATAACAATGTATATACACTAAGTCATGCTTGGAAAATTGAATCCTGTAAGTTCATCTACATTGTAATACCTTTTCAAACCCATGTGCTTGTGTGGTAGTAAGTATTTACTTTGCAGGGTTCAGAGAGTCATAGAATGGTGTGGGTTGGAAGGGACCTTAAAGATCATCTAGATCAAATACCTCTGCACGGGGAGGCACAACCCCCACTAGACCAGGTTGGTCAGCGCCCTGTCCAACCTGCCCTTGAACATTTCCAGGGATGGGGCAGCCACAACTGAAAGTTGTGAAAAGCAGTGAAAGCTGCACTGCATCCCACAGCTGCATCACGAAGCCCTGTGCCAGTAGTTGCTCAGGGAAGGAGATGCATAAATCCCCTTTCTGGAGTGATTTGTGGAGAGAGGGAGCAAGCCAGAGGAGGAAAGCTTCCATGCCACAGAGCTGTGGTGCACGTCTGCAACACAAATGCCTCCAGATGACTGTAAGTCCTTGACTACTTACATGTCTGGAAGTTTAGCTGTTGCCCGACAGACCTGAAGAGGGAATTGTGCAGTACTGAGTGAAGGGCAAAAAGAAAAACCCACAAGTGACTGGTGCTGGAGATCCCAAACTGGACATGTTTTCCTTTATGCCTACCACAGACCATCTCACCCAACCCACCTGGGGAACCAGTCAGTCACAGCTTTCTAGTTGCTCTGGTCCCCCAACCCTGACTCCTGAGCTCTGAAAGGACCTGGGACTGCAGAGGGGATATATTGGACACAGGCTGTGAGTATAAAGCAACATCATTTGTATTTTTCCCTCATTTCCCCTCATTCATGGGTATGTTACCATAAGTGTTGTATGCAAAACAAGGGAGGTAATTATTCTGCTCTACTTGGTATTAGTGAGAGCTTGATTCCTCCTTTGGGCACAAAGAAGCACGGACACAGAGAACACCCAACAGAGAGCAAGAAAAATAAGGTTTTTCAAAATCTTTCTTCAAAGAAGAATCATTTAGAGGATAAAAAAGGAGGTTGGAGCAAAGGGAGAAGAGTCTTCCAGTTTGCCAAAGCTTCTTGCAACAAAGACAGTGATCAATTCTTCAGTGTCCTCTGGAGGAGGGGAAGAAATAATCTGCTTAATTTGCAGCAGAGGATTTAGGTTACACACTAGAAAAAACTTGCTACTATAGAGCAGCAGAGCTAAGCTCTGGGACAGGCTCTCTGGAGAAGGAGCAGGATTCCTTCAATAAGAAGTTTTAAGAACTATTTTGGCTGCTGTGTCAGGGATAGGAGCTGCATGTCTTTAGCAGCAGTATTGGGTGATTGTTCCACTAGAAACCAGAAGAGAAGGTGAAAGTCAATTATTTGAGGGCAGAACCTGCTAAAGCAGTTTATGGCTTTCTCACCCAGCTGCTACAGTATTTTTGACACTGGCTTCCCTAATTTAGAAGAATTCCTGTTTGTGAAACAATACCCACAGAAAGCACACTCTACCTAACAGTGCAACATGTTCACACTGGTGAATTCCAGTGTATTGATTTTCATGCATAAAGGTTGTTTGTGTTTTGTTCACCTTGGAAATCCTCTCTCTTCCCACATGACATAAAGTGAACTCTTAGTTGCTGAGATACTTTGACACGTAACAACCTTTTCAAATGGGAGGAAAATGTTAGCCTGGTATTTTCTTTTGGTGACCTGTATGTTGAGTTCAGCTCCTTCCTAGACATGACAAGAAGCAAGGTTGACATAGAATGGACAGAGTTGGAAGGGACCTTAAAGATCAAGTTCCAACTCCCCTGCATGGGCAGGGACACCTCCCACCAGCCCAGGTTGCTCCAAGCCCCATCCAACCTGCCCTTCAACACTGCCAGGGATGGGGCAGCCACAGCTTCCCTGGGCAACCTGGCCCAGGCTCTCACCATCTTCACACTAAAGAATTTCCTCCTGATCTCTAACCTAAATCTCCCTTCTTCTAGTTTTAATCCATTATCCCTTGTCCTCTCACCACAAGTCCTTGTCAAAACTCCTTCCACATCTTTCCTGTAGCTCCTTCAGGCACTGGAAGGCCACTATGAGGTCCCACCAGAGCCATCTCTTCTTCAGGCTCAACACCCCCAATTCCCTCAGCCTGTCTCCATAAGACAGCTGCTCCAGCCCTCAGATAATTTTTGTGGCCTCCTCTGGACACTTTCCAACAGGTAGACATCTTCCTTATGTTGGGGGATCCAGAGCTGGACACAGTATTCCAGGTGAGGTCTCACCAGGGCAGAGTAGAGGGGCTGAGTGTCTTCCCAGCAAGTTTGCTGATGACACAAAGCTGGGAGGACTGGCTGATTCACCTGAAGGCTGTGCAGCCATTCAGCAGGAGTTGGAGAGGCTGGAGAGCTGGGCAAAGAGGAACCTTCTGAGGTTCAACAAGAGCAAGTGCAGAGTCCTGCACCTGGGAAGGAACAACAAAATGCACCAGGACAGGTGAGGACGTGATCTACTAGAGAGCAGCTCAATGGAGAAGGACCTTGGAGTCCTGGTAGACAACAAGTTATCCATGGGACAACCATGTGCCCTTGTGGCCAAGAAGGCCAGTGGTATCTTGGGGTGCATCAGGAGGAGTGTGTCCAGCAGATCAAGGGAGGTTCTCCTCCCCCTCTACTTAGGCCTGGTGAGACCTCACTTGGAGTGTTGCATCCAGTTCTGGGCTCCCCAGTTCCAGAGGGACAGGGATCTACTGGAGAGAGTCCAAGGGAGGCTACGAGGATGAGGAAGGGTCTGGAACACCTGCCTGATGAGGAAAGGCTGAGAGACCTTGGGCTGTTTGGTCTAGAGAGGAGAAGACTGAGGGGGGATCTAATGAATGTCTATAAATACATGAGGGCATCAAGAAGGCAGGACAAGCTCTTGTCACTTGTGCCCTGGGACAGGACGAGGGGCAATGGATTCAAACTGGAGCCCAGGAAGTTCCACCTCAACATGAGGAAGAGCTTCTTTCCAGTGTGGGTGACAGAGCCCTGGGACAGGCTGCCCAGAGAGGTTGTGGAGTCTCCTTCTCTGGAGACTTTCCAGCCCTGTCTGGATGCCTTTCTGAGTGACCTGCCCTAGTTTTGGTCCTGCTCTGGCAGGGGGGTTGACCTGTTGATCTTCAGAGGTCCCTTCCAACCCCTAATATTCTGTGATTCTGTGAATCACCTCCCTCCACATATAATGTGGTTTGTGGGCTTCATTATGTTGTGCTTAAGTTTTGACTTTGCAGAGGAACAAGGATTTTTGCAGATTTCTAAGGACACTAAGTTTGCTGGATTTGATGTTTCCAAAAACGTATAGAATTGCCTAGTGGTACATACAAGCCCTTTAGTTAAATGTAAATAAACAGATGAATAATTTGATTATACTGAGCTCTGAACAATCTTGAATTTTCATTATCTTTCTCTCATTTGTGGGACTGTTATTTTGTGATGCCAGAAACAAGCAGAGTTGCTAGGATTTTTAAAATATACTGCATGCTTTCTTGCCCAAGGATTAACAGTTGCTTCACCAACTCCTTTCAAAACCCCAGTTCTCACTTTTGGGCCCTGCAAGTTCCATATTTTAACCAGGAGCCAGTGATGGGCACAGCAAGGAGAGAACTGTGCTTCCAACAAACACATCATCTTGCAACCACAAGACAAAAGCTGGGAGATAACAGGCAAGAATATCTGCCAAGCATTATTACAGCAAGACAGAGATGCAAGGAAAGATGGTCCATGCAGGCTTAATTAAATAGCTACTGATAATAAGACGGATCTGTCAAAAAAGAGCCAGCAAGCAAAGCAGTCTGAACAGAAGGTACATAAGACACCCCAGAACAGGCTGGCCCAGACACAAGGCAGCTCAATCACTGCAGTAATTAATGACTGAGGAGCTCAGAAGTTTACAGATCCAACTCCATTGTTTTAAGCTTGTGAAAAGAAATCTGTCCCATCAGGTGCTCTCAAAGACCTCAGATACACAGGAAGAACAAAATATACCAAAGTGCTCTTTCCCTACTATTGGAACAAACCCCCCTGAAATCACAAAGACCAGCAGCAAGTACAAGCTGTTTTTAAACAGTTTTGGGAGAGTCTGTACTTTGCTCTGCATCTGGAAAGGATCCCTTTTAAATACTGGACAGGATTCCTTTTCAGTACTGGACTAGCCATTAAATCACCTGCCAGTCCCTTTACTACATCAGGGAACAACCACTTTATTCCAGTCCAAAAGTTTTCAGCTTTCACCTAGTGTTTGAAGTTATTAATTCCAAGGAAAAAAACAGCAGCATCTCAGGAGTAACAACAGGTCAGTCTGGGGGATGTGCTCTTTACTCTTTCCCATAATAATAGGAGTGAATTCCATTGTATTTTTATAAGACCAGTACACACTAAAGTCTGCAGAGGCCACAATGTTCCTAACTTCAGGAAACTGGGGAAGGGCAGCTGGGACAAGAGGCTTCAGGAGCTGAAATTGTTGAGACTCCAAAGGCCCACACTAGCCTGGTGTGCAGAGGGGAGGAGAAGGAGTCAGGAAAGATTCTGACAACACCTCTAGTCTTTCATTAGCTGAATCTTCACGTGAGCTTCCCATAATTTGCATTTTAAGCCAAAGAAGCTGGCATCACGTTCCGAGTTGAACAACGTGTCAGGGACAGGGTGATGGAGCTGGAATATATGCAAAAGGAGGGTAAGGTTTTGGTTCCTCAAGCCAGCAGTGCACAGGTGTAAACCACTTCTGTTTACTCCATGCCTTTAATCTGCCTGCAATCTGGAGAAGAATACATCCCTAGAGGCTTTCCAAGTCCTTGAATTCTAGCAGCTGTCACTTCACATTTATTTCTTCCCTTGTCTGGAAGCTATTTTAGTGCAAGAACATGTGCTCTGAGCAAGGCACCTAAGAGCAGCCTGCATGACAGGGACACTCCCGTTAGCTTCTTACAGCAGGCTAGAAACTGCAAAGATTTTTTTTTTCCCTTTAATGTGTTTTTGTTAATCCATGGCCTGTTGCCTTTTCCCCACTGCATCCCAGATCATCCCCTGTGGCATAAAACATTGGCTATGGCAGATCAGTAGAGATCAAGGTGGAACTGGGCTCCCAGCAGCTGAAAGAGCTGAGGAAGGAGGAGCACAAGGACCTGTGCTGGGAGCAGACCTGGTACAGGTCACATCCTAGTACAGGTCTTTCATGTCTGCATCTCTTGAGGTCCTGCCTGTTTGGTCAGCAATCTCTTTTCAACCATGAAATAAGAATCCCTGACTCAGGAGCTGCACAGCCTCATTTCTGGCTCTCTGTGGCAGTTTCCTGCCTCCCCTCCTAGTGCAGCTACTTACCCCTACACCCGTTTCTCCAGCTCTGTCCCTTTCTGTTCCTGTTTGTCCTACATTATGAGCTAGTGACCTCCAGAAGAGCCTGAATTTCCTTCCCTCTGTCCTCCCCTCCCTTTACCCATATAAATTGCATTGTCACTGTGCCTTGCTCCCCAGAACAATCACCTATTAACCCTTTCATCAGCACAGAAACCTGCATTCCTCCTACACTCCAACAATACCCTGATGGGATCCAAACTGTGGGTGGAGAAGCTTAAGGAGGAAGGAGATTAGGAACACTAGTTTAAGCAGAAAATAAAAGGGGGGGAAATTTGCATAACACATTTTCTCTGGACTTAGAATTAATCAAGATCTACTTGACCTGCAAAAACTAGATTGCTTGGCAAAGCTGAAGGATGGCAAACAAGAGTTGTTGTGTTGGGCTTCCTTATTCAGTCTAAAATAAGATTTCAGTAGCTTCCCATGTAAAGAGACCTTCTGGCTAGGTGAGTTTCCAGGAAGAGACATCTCTAATAGCCAAAGGTGAAATTCCCCTGTCAAAATGGAGATGGTTTTGGTGCAGTCTGTCACCTTGGAGCTCATTGTCTGGGATCTCTTTACAAGGAGACAGAAATTGGCATTTCCAGGGTCACCTCATCTCACTGGAAGATAAGCTAAATTACTAGATTTTCAGAAGAGCTTATTTCCATCCACTGAACATGAAAGGAGACTCAAAGATGAGCTCAAATGGAGGGATCTATGCTTCAGACTTCTCAGATTGGGTGAGATGAGTCCAAGTATGTTTCCTATACCTTGCCCACATATTTCCCATTTGTCTTACATAAGATAAAAATATTAACTATAATATTAAATATTAGATACTTGATTTCTCCACCTACTGAGAATAAAACTCCTTGGTAGACCCCTTACCATGTTGTAACTGAGTATCAATGGATTAATCAAGGAAGCAGAGACCACTTTGGTGAGACCATCCAGAAGACAGATGAACAAGGCAGCTAGAAACCCTAAAATCAACCCCATTTGACCAGCCTGATATCAACAATAAACACAGCAAATGTTTGTTGGTACTTTTTGTGAATTATCACCCCCACGTGTTCAAGTTATTTTAATAATCTTATTCTAAATTAGCTCTAATTTGTTCTAAATTGGGACACCACAGAGTCAGGGCCAAGAACTCCTGTCGCTGGTGATCTGAGCCCATGAGGTGAAGGTGATTGCTTTTTGAGAAAGGGGAAGTTGGAACAAAGGGGCAACATTCACTCTTTGTGATCCCTAAATCCAGATTTTCTCCTTTCAGAAGATGTTGCAGTTTCTAGACAATTCTTGGCCATGCACTTGTGCTCTGCAGTGTGCAGGGAGGTGTTACCTCCCCAGGATGCTACGTGGCTTGGCCCACAGCTTGGTTTGTTTTTTTTTTTCCTGGGATTTGTATTTTTTGTTTGTTTTTTCTTTTTTAACCTCTAGATAAGCTGCTGCTGTTTCTGCCCACACCCCACCTAACAGCTAAGACAGTCTTCTCCCAGTTCTCCATGGTTTGCTCAGGTGGCCAAGAAGGCCAATGGCATCCTGGCCTGCATCAGGAATAGTGTGGCCAGCAGGAGGAGAGAGGTGAACCTGCCCCTGTGCTGGGCACTGGTGAGGCCACACCTTGAGCACTGTGTCCAGTTCTGGACCCCTCACTACAAGAAGGATGTTGAGTTGCTGGAGCTTGTCCAGAGGAGCTACCAAGCTGGGGAAGGGTCTGGAGAACAAGCCCTGTGAGGAGAGGCTGAGGGAACTGGGATCATTTTGTTTGAAGAAGAGGAGGCTGAGGGGAGACCTCATTGCTCTCTACAGCTGCCTGAAGGGAGGTTGTAGGGAGGTGGGAGTTGGGCTCTTCTCCCAAGGGAATAATGACAGGACCAGAGGAAATGGCCTGAAGCTGCACCAGGGGAGGGTTAGGCTGGATATTAGACAGAATTTCTTTACTGAAGGAGTGGTTGGGCAGTGGAACAGGCTGCCCAGGGAGGTGGTGGAGTCACCAACCCTGGAAGTATTGAAAAGAAATATAGATGTGGTGCTTAGTGACATGATTTAAGCACTGAGTGGGTAAATTAGGTTATTGGAGGGGGATTTAGGTTATGGTTGGACCTGATGATCATCAAGGTCCCTTTGAACCAGGATGATTCTGTGATTCTTTTAATCATCAATGATAACACGTTGCTGACTCTTAGTTCTGGGGGGTCTGTTTCACTGTGTGCCCACATTTAAGGCCTTCACCTTCATCCTGTGTTTAAATTGTGTATAGAGGTAAAGACACCAGTTCAAGCTCAAGCTCATACAAAAAGCTCATGTGACAAGCTGCTAACAAACCAAACAGGCAGGGGCTGGAGTCTGGCACAGACACTGTAAAGCCTGAGATTTGTCCCTAGCAATGGCAAGGCTACTTTTGCCAGGACACTTGGCACAAAAATGCTTCTACACCGTTTGATAACTATACAAGATGAGTGTGCTCATGTTTGGATTCATAACAAGCTGATATTTATTATATCCTGCTTATTGAGCTCCTACTTCCAGGGCTACAACAGGCCTCTGATTTGGCCAGAGTCACCTTCAAGACCCACAGGTTTTGAAACCTTCATCTTCTTTAGAAAGAGCTTTTGGGCTCGAGTTGCTTGCCCAAAAATACAAGTACTCATTACACTAATGAAGAAAGAGCCTTATTCACAATTCACACAACTCCATCCTTCAAACTACTCTGTGTGAATTAGTGGTTTACTCTATTTGTTTTTTTCTGTAAAACTTCTAAGCTTGCTTTCTTTTCAGACAGAACAATCAAGGGATTATTTCATAAAACTATTAGAGAAAAGAAGAGACTAATCTGGAAAGTCTGAGAACAACTACCTTTCAATGTACCAGTTTTCAACAGCAGAGTTTCACACCTGTGATTTAGAATGATTTAGAAAAAATTCAGTGCCAGAGACAAGGCAAACAAACACAACATTTCACATATTTGAAAACAAGGGATTTTCTTTTAGAATGTATATTCAGAAATAGCCAAGATTTCTTACCTGGTGCTGGTCAGAAAGAACTGGAAAGGCAGCATTCAGAGTCTAGACTTATGTCCAGATTTGTAAGGTCCCATCTTAGAAAGGCTCTCCTATAATTCCTCCACAGTGAGAGAAAACAAGGGCTTCTTGAATGAAGTAACTTCTGCATAATGAGGATCATAACCCACACCAAATAACAGCTGAACCCTTTTTCTGCAGTCCAGAGCTGGTGCTCTGTGAGTGACAGTTTCTTAATTCTAATGCAACACTGAGTCATGTACTTCATCCTACAACTTCACATCACTCCTCAGCACCTCTCCAATGTGGTCTTTGAAAATGTATTTTCTTAGTATTTTATCTATTGATTATCACCACCTTGGAACTTGACCTGTCTCTCTTCCTTTTTTAGTACCTTGAGTAAACGTGTCAGAGCATCATAGAATCATAGAACGGTGAAGGTTGGAAGGGACCTTAAAGATCACCAGATTCCAGCATCTGTGCCATGGGCAGGGACACCTCCCACCAGCCCAGGCTGCACAAGCCTCATCCAACCTGCCCTTGAACACCTCCAGGGATGGGGCTTCCACAACCTCCCTGGGCAACTTATTCCAGTGTCTTAGTACCCTCATGGTGAAGAATTTCTTCCTGATGTCCAACCTATTATTTGCAATCAACAAATCTCAGCCAGAATTGTAGCTATTTCTTGCGTGATTTCAACCAGTTAAGCAGTTGGTTACTTGATCTGAATAATCCTGCCCAAACACCCTCCCTTCTAAACAGGGAAAAGAAAAAGGCCTTTGATCCTTTCAAAAAGAGGAATGAACATCTGCAAATGAGAATGCTCTTCTAAAAGCCCTCCAAAAAGCTGCCCTCCAGGAATGCTGAGCTGCTTTGTTGACTGTAGAGACAGACAGGTCAAGTGGCTTGGAATTAACTTGTGGCATTGAAGAAATAAAAGAAAAGGGGAGAAAACAAACCAAAGCAAACAAAAAAAGCAAGCAGCTTTGAATAACAACCCCACTTCAAGCTGTCTACAATTGGAAACAAGCAAGCCAGGCTTTCATAAAGTCCTACTTCTGTCATGACTTTTAACAATATTAACTACCAGGTTGGTTGTAACTGCTTACCACACCTGCCCAATATTTAGACCCTTTTTTGAGGCAGATACATCACCTCATTTTGAAGGAACAATCAGTCTGAAGTGACACAGAAGCAAAAATTCCCCTCTCTTTTTTGGGGGGGAAAGAAAAATGACCTGTGATAATCACAGAGAGCTTGGGGGAGGTGGAAGGGAAGCAAAATTAAATGATTAAATTTCTTTCAATCTAAGATTCTTTAAGTTTAGGTGAACACACTTGATCCTTCTTTTAAATTCTGTCTTTTCCCCTCCAGGCAAAGTGTCAACACCAAATGCAAAAATACTTCCTCCTTGTTGCAGGCAAGAGCTGCTGCTTGACAAAAAGTAAGAGCAAAGCTGGAGATACACCTCCAGCTCACAAGGACTTGTGTCTTATAAAAGGAGTAAACAAAATAATATGACATTAATTTAACAGAAAAGGAGAGAAAGATATTTAAGAATCTTTCTAGTAAATAATACTACAGCAATCCCCCATCCCAACGGTTCATAGAATGGTTTGGTTTGGAAGGGACCTCAAAGATCATCTAGATCCAACCCCCTGCATGGGCAGGGACACCTCCCAGCAGCCCAGGTTGCTCCAAGCCCCATCCAACCTGCCCTTCAACACTGCCAGGGCTGGGGCAGCCACAGCTTCCCTGGGCAGCCTGGGCCAGGCTCTCACCACCCTCACACTCCAGAATTTCCTCCTCATGTCCAACCTAAATCTCCCCTCTTCCAACTTTAGTCCATCAGGCCTCACTCAGTCTCCTCATATGGTCACTGTTCAGGCTGATGATGCTGGTTGCAGCAGGCTTTGATGAGGTGCAGACACTGCAGCACTAATTGCCCATTAGGTTTTGTGCCCCTGCATGGATTGATGTTCATTAGTTGTTTAAGTGACCAGCTGCCTCCTATTGTTACTTACTGAGCAATATGGGCCTTAGTAGTGTTAAAGCAAAGCTACAAAGCAGGAGGTGGAAAAGAAAAGCCAATTATCAATGTCCCACCTCAAATCCAAGATATCAGACCCAACAGGTAGTTACAGTGCCCTGGTGCAAGACTTGGAGGGCTGGAGGACTTTGGGGGCAGAGCTGAGAGCACTGTCCTGGAGGCTGCAGGGATGGAAGTGAAAGACAACTCCAAGGATGTAAGGGAAAGCAGAACTGCAAATATCTAGAAATTCATATTGCAGAGGTGAAAACCCTGTGAGCAAATCTTCACTATCCTTTATTTTGGAGGATATAAATGTTCAAAGTTCAACCTCTCGCAGTAGAACAAGCAGATATTTTGTGGCCCAAGACACTTATGCTTATTAGAGGATGTTTTACCTCTTCACTCATCTTTCAGTTTTTAGGTGTTAGAAGGAGATCTTCACAAGCTTGAAAAATCATTCTCCCAGGATTCAAAAACCAAACAAAAGAATTCCAAATTCATGGCAAAAAAATATTGTTGTCCTACACAGAAATAATAAAATCTGAGGTATTGGGTATTTAAGATGTGGAACCTCCAAACACTACTCAGTAGGTGTTTCCTTTTCTCTTTTTTCTGACTGAATAACTCTTAGATTTTCTTAAAAGCATTTCCTTTTCCTCTGTCCTCAGGGTTTATACACAGAATAACCTTCTTTCCTGGTCTGAAATATATTAAGCAGTGCATTAAAAGGAGCTCAGCTGCCCCTTAAATGCCAAATTCTTTTGTAAAATAATGTATTATCTGTTAAAAAATGACACGAGCCAGAAGTGCATTAGATGAAACATTAAAGGGTCACATTGTAAAGTCACCAAATGAAGAAACTAGGTTAGTAAAATACATAAGGTTTCTAATCTTAGTCAAAACAATAAGCCCAGCTGAGCAACTCTTTTCATTCCCAGTGGTATTTGATTTCCAGATCAGCTGTTTGAGCCCCCCCCAAATTATTAAAGATGACTAAATATGTATAAATTTGTGTTTCATTGCTCAGGAGGGGATGTTCCACACAATACACCCTGGCTGTGTAGGCTCAGTGGGACTGTCAGGTATTTTCCAACAGTGTTGGAATTCTTGAGCAGACAACTACCTCCAATTGCCAGTTTTAGGCCATTTCTCTAACAGCAGGGTGCCCAGACACACATTTCTTTCAAGGATCTGGTGTGGTCATTGCCTGCAGCAGAGTCCTACAAAGAACAGATGCTTTGTTATTAATGTTGCTCAGGGGGAAAAGAAATAGTGCCTGTTACTGCCTCAAGTCTGTGGGTGCCTTTTCTTAGCCATATTCAGAGAGAGTCACATTAGGAGAACAAATTATATTAGGAGACAGGGGGGAAAAATTATATTAGGAGGGGAAAAAAAAGCAGTGATCTGAACACAGCGACCTTGCTGGACATATTTGAGGAAGAAGCTGATCTGACTGTAGCAGAAAATATCTTGCACTGACTGAGCAAAGCAGAGTAGCCAATAATGCACTGGTGTTTAAACAGGCCAGTGAAGCAAACTTGCCTCCAGCTTTGATTGTAGCACCTTACATTTCATTCCTATGAAAAGCTGAAAGCTGGGGAAAGACCTGGTGTCATTCACCCACTGCAGGATCAAAATCCCCATTTCGTTTCTGTTGTTTCCTGCTTGTCCTTGTCACACAGAAGATGATCTTGGCACTGTGTCTACATTATGAAGAGGTTGTCCTAAGTCTCCAGCCAGCCAGAGAAATGTGAATGGCCAACTGTCACAGAGCTGAAACTGGTGAAATGAAATATTCATAGTTCAAAAATCCGGATCTTTAACTCTTTTATTTCTCCTCACATTTACATTCACTTATCTACAACTCCTTCTCATGTCTTTTCATGTGTCAGAAGCTCCAATTCTTCTCTAATAATTTTAGGCACTTTCTAGGAGCCTACTTTCTGAGAATAGGACAATCAGGGCTCTTGAGAAAAAATGGAAAGTGTGTCATGTCTGTAGTTTCCTATTAAAGCAAACAGCTCAGAAGAACTGTGCTGATTATGAGAGCAACTGAAAATGAAACCACTGCAAAATTTCTAGTCCTTTGCACCAGGGACTGAGGGATGAGCTACTTGAAAGCAGGATTTAGGACTCAGTTTGGAGCAGCACGTACCTGGCCTTGACAATTAGATTTGTGGCATGTCCCTGCCTCCACTCAACTGCATTTGGCAGAGGCATTATTTTGAATATCACACTTCACTGTGGCCTGAGCGAAACACTTAATTAGAATTTCAGCTGTACTGCATCCCACTGTCAATGGAAGAGTAACTATGAGATGAGGAGCAAAGCCCTGAGGAGCTGTGGGAGCTTCATTCCACAGAGCCTGGAAGGGGATAAGAAATTGCTAGATGAGTATCTGCCAAAAACGACTGCAAGGAGTGAGAACATTTCTAGACAGGTTTCTAATGTGTAGGGATTGTCACTAGCTCTTGTTATTTTAGGAAGGTATTGGCTGAGAAGCTTCACCTGCAATGGTTGTTCTATGATGTGAAGTATAAAATAAACCTCTGTTGTGATCATAGAATGTGTGGGGTGGGAAAGGATCTTTAAAGGCCATCTAGTCCAGCACCCCCTCCTGCAGTGCATGTGGACCTTTTAAACTAGATCAGGTTGCTCAGAGCCCCACCAAGCCAGACCTTGAATGTTTCCAGGGATGGGACCTCCACCACCCCTCTGGGCAACCTGGGCCAGTGTCTCACCACCCTCTACAGTCAACAATATAGATAAGTAAGGTGGAGCACACACATGACATTGCAGAGTGAGGTCAGGGAGCATGGACAAGAACCTCTGAGGTGAAGTTTTTGGTCCATACCTCTGTGTTGGGGAGGAGCAACACTTAGCAGAACATAACACTTCTCCAAAGCCTACCTTGCAGGGTGGGCAGCCATCCTGCAAGTGGCCATTGCACAGAGGGTTGCACGTGCTTACACCTGCAACTTCCCTGTGACCTATTTATTATTTTATGCAGCCACATGATTCTGGCAGATGCTGTGGCAGCAAGTGCTTCACCACAGAACTCCCTTGCTGGAGGGGTTTCACTCTGGAAGTGAATCCATGCAGAACAAACTGCACCATCAACATTGACCTGGTTGTGAAGGCTCTGGCATTGCAGTGCTGCAACCTCCTGCTTCAATTAGCCTGTGTGCATATTAATAAATGCCAGCACCTACACAGAGGGGCTTGGCAGGTTCTCATGGGGAGCCCAGCAGTGCATAATAAAGGCCTAAGCAGCTGCTTGATTGATTTCCTTGAGTTTTCATCTTTTTCTCAGGCACAAACAACTGGAGCAACAGAACTCACAGGTCAGCAGCTCCTGCCAGCAGCAGAGCAGCACATTTGACAGCTTTGCAGATTGGATGGGCTGGCCCTTGGTGAAAGCTTGCTTGACCCAAGGGACCATTAGCGAGATCTATAGGTGGAACAGTCCCTCCTTCTGACTTCAAGTGCATTTAGTGCCCTGGGTTGACCTGTCACACTTCTGAGTCTCTGGTGTCTTCTAATGTTGTGGAAAAATTCACTCACCTAACACTCTTACCATGTTCTGGCTAATAAATGTCTCCTTGCTTGTGCTGCTGGCCAGAATCTGGCCCTGTGTGGTCAGCTGAGACCTCCTTTTGAGTGCAAAGGGAGTCTGAGGCTAAAACAAAACTGGTTGAACCTTTTTGTGACAATTACTCCCTGAGAACAGAGACCTGCAAGTTCTCAGTGCAGTCACCCTTCAGGGTAGGATGCAGCTTATCTTCAGGAATGCATTTATATGGATTAAAAAGAGATTGTTCCATGTGACTTTGGAAAATCAAGATGGCTTTCGTGGTGCTTGGTGGCAGCTTAAATTCTGTCCTACCAAGAACTTACTGAGTACACAGTCTAACATGATTTACACACCCTTGGGATCAGGCAGCTCCTGTTTATTGGGTGAACACCCGTAAGGGGCTTTGTGGGTCACTTTCTCAAATGTCAGTACCTAAAATCTCCTTTTAGGCATGCAAGAAGCCCAGCAGAACTTCATGGCTTGTCCCTTATCTGACATGCAACCCAGGTAATTCCCACACTGCAAGATGGGGAGTTGAGAACAAGTTCAGCCACATTAAGCCCCTTCATCCCATCACCACATGGCCCTGGTGTCAACTGAAGCTGCCCTGGTGCCAGGTGAAGCTGCCCAGAGCTGAGATTCACAGCATCTGGGAAGGGCCAGGTTGGCAGAGCTGCTCCAGACAGGGTCTGAGCCTCCTGTGTCAGCCCATGGGAATGAGGATTATTTATTTAAACACTGACAGAAAGAAGTTCTTCAAGGTAGGGAGTGATTCGTGCCTTCTTAAAGGAAGGCTGAGGGACACTGGGGGCTTAGTTAGGAGGACATTGGGTTAGATCCACACACATTTTCCACTTAGGTTCCTTCAGAATCTGTCACGTTTTTCCCACTGAGGCTGCACAGAGTGCAAGTTGAGTCCCTGAAAAACGGAAGGATTTATCTAACAGGAAAATTATTACAGGATTAAGAGTCTAGGGTGGGTGTGATTGATGTGTTTTAACAGTCACTGTGTCTCGTCAGGCTTCTTGTGTGATGCCGTTCCAGGAATCCAGGGGCAAGGATTTTCTAATTCTCCTTGGTGCAGCTCAGTGGGTGCCAAGACACTCGAAGTGCCCATAAAATATGACCCAGGGAGCTGGAACAGGGCTGCCAGGGCCAGCTCTGATGTTATCCCACCTCGGTGCTGGTCTGAAGTCCAGTGTCATGCCCCAGCACTGATGCAACACCCACTTCTGGGCCCACAGACCAGCCCTGCAGGGTCTCATAGTTGGTAGGAGACTCAGCTATTGTCCCTGCTGGAATGGCTCACTGGTGACATGGGCTGTCACCCTTCAGGTGACACAAAGTCACCTTGGTGTGCCCAGCACCCCCTGTGTGTGCCTTACTGCAATGGGATGTAGGAGAAGAGGTCCCACCAGCAGCATACACAGGGCTATGTCATCATGACATGGGGTTATGTCTTTGTGACATGCCCCACTCCCCCCTATCATGGATGTTGAGGAACAAGTGACTGGAGTGGTGGGACAACAGATTTACGGCTGCTCTACCTGGTTTGAGGGCCAGCTTAACGCCACCAAATCTTTGTCAGGGTCCTGGTGTTAAAAATCTAGTTTTCAAGCCTAGCAAGTCTGGCTTCTAATGTGCTCCAGACTTCAGGTCTTAAATGTGGCTGAGTTACTTGCTGTTCTTTTTCAGACAAGAGTTATGTAGCTCTGGGCTAATATCTGCCAAGCTGTGTGGCTTCTGAGAGATGTTTACTTCACTACAGCTCTGTCATCTTTTGATGTTAAAACCTGTGTGAGAGTGATTGGGAGAGGCCTGGGATATGAAGGGGTGCAGTGTGAGATGTTCTTCTCACCATGTGGCAGAAGGAATCCTGCAGTACTTCATGCTGAAGGATTCCTTCCATTAGTTCTCTAAGAAGGAGATGCCCTAACGTCACCACAGTAGCATCACTTCAAAAAATCAGAGAGCTTTGCAAAATAGTCTTTGCCTGAATAGGGTCATCACTGAGAGCTCTGCAGCATCTGTGACACCAGGTCCCAGGTTCTTAGATAGATCTATATAAATGCTTGCATGTATGTAGATAGATGATAGAGAGATAAAGAGATTAGATAGATAGATATAGAGAGATAGAGAGATAGAGAGATGAGAGAGAGAGAGAGAGAGAGAGAGAGAGAGAGAGAGAGAGAGATAAGATGGAGTGATGTGTCTGCCACTGCAGAGCAGTGTCACTGGATCCTCTAGTGAGGGATGGAGGCCATAGAGAGGAGAAAGGACTCAGGAGAGTGCAGCATCCCTGTACCAAGAGATAATGGAAAATGAATGTCTATGCCAGCAACACTGATTTGCTAACATGCAGGTTGAGGCTGCACAAGGTCATTAAAACCTGATAAAGCCTATATTTTGTGATAGTTGTTCTATGCACTCTTGGTGTGCCCAGCTGTGTGAGCACCACACAAAGGCAGCCACTCAGGAGTGTGTGAGCACCATAATACATTCCAGCCAAGCCCTTCATATACACAATTTATTAATTTATTGGATTGCTTGGAGTCCTCAGCCCCTTCTTATACTTTCCAGGCATATATTTGCTTAATGCAGATTAAACTATGTGTGATGACATCAAAATGTTGTTTAGCTGTTCACTCATTTCTCCTTCAGAGATGTGTGAAGGGAGAACCCAAAGGATTTCAGTCTACACTTACTCACCAAAGCCAGACTTTTCATCCAAGTGAAACTTCTGCATATTTACAGGAGCTTTAACAGAACAGGGGGACTCTTGGCATTGTCTTTAAAAAGTGTCTGTGTCAAGGAGCAGCCAGTAGTTTCCCAACAATTAAATAACAAAAGAATTGAGGAACTTACAGATTATTAAGTACTCCAAAGAGGCTAATGAGTGCCTGTCTTACACAGGATGCATAAAACTGCTGCTGGGGAAAATAGGATAAGGAAGGAGGATTGGACACAGTTTATTTTACCCAGTTGTTGACACAAGCTTGGATTACAGTAAGTGAAGCCAACTGTGTGAAAAAAAAGGCAGTAATTGACTTTGCATGTTAAGAATGTCATTATAGTTTGAGAAGACAGAAAGCTCTAATTGAAGTGCTTGGTGGAATGAGGCAGGAAGAATCATGGCCTCATTTTGTACCTGAATATGTTAGATAGAGATTAGGGACCTAATAAAATGAAGTTTCCTGGAAAAAGCACCATTTATTGGAACCTTGAGACAGTTAAGCCCCAGAATGGGCAGGTCTAAGTTTTTGACCAGGCAACAATTATATGTGCTAGAGAAATAGGAGTCACTGTATCATGTACTAATAAGCACTGCTCTATAAAGGTAACTCACTCCATTTCCCCTGGGGAGAAAGTCATTTCACCATGTAACAGCTTTTTCCCAAAATGGAAGCAGCTCTTGAACCACATCAAACACATGAAGAAGATGAGGAAATGAAAGATGATCCAAAAAGATATCAAAAGCTGCCTGCAATTGATTTCATAATGGATTTTCATATGTGAAATTAGGGAAATGCATTTGGGGTGCTATGTTCCTCCCCTTTATGAAAGATCACTGGAAAACTTTAATTGGCTCCTCTCCTGTGATGTGCAATGACCCAAATACTGAGCAGGAAGAAACTGTACAAGATGAAGCTGCAGAAGCCTAATGTAAAATCATAGAATCATAGAACTATACAGGTTGGAAAATATGAGATTATCTTTTTAGTGACTGGATGTTATTAATGCACAGCATAACTCAGACTTAAGACATAAAAGCCCATTGGTTTTGGCCACTGATCTGATAGGCATAAACCTCAGACTTCCAAAGACAATACGTTCACAGAACTTAATGAACTTGAAGGTCTTTTACTCCAAGTTGATTCTGTATATGGATTCTGAGAGGAATCAAGTGGTAAAAAGCCCCCAAATTGTAATTTCCTTGTTAACAAATTCTGCAGTGTGTTTTGTCTGGCTCACTTCGTTGTCATCAAGAGCATAAAAGAAACCTTTGTTTATTGATTCTTGTCTGTCCTGGCCACCAGCTCCATCCTCACTTCTCATTGTTGTGTGATATTTAAACAGTGACCCCCAAAGCTGTGGCAGAATGTGCAAGTTCACACCACCCCTTCACCCCCAAGTATCAATGTTTTTGCATTAAAAACAAGCTCCCTCCCCAAATCTCTGACCTTTTTTCCTTTTTGCTAGCCTTTCAAAATGAATCAAGGATTCTCTATCTCAAGGAGCATCTTTTTTGTTGCCAGTAAGACAAGACTGGTAGCAAAAGAAAGCTCTGGAGAGACCACATGAGGCCATTGGTGCTTCATGCTTTGAGATGGAATTCTTTTATTAGAGCTTTCCCCTCTGTGGTGTTTCAAGTCTTGCTGCAGGTTCTTTCAGATGAAGAGGAACTGCCCTATTCTCAACTGTCAGCAGTCTGGACACTTAAACCAGCCAAGATATGTCTCAAGGAATCTAGTTGTTCTCTTTGATCCTAGATTAAAGGGCCTGTGAGAAATTTTAGAGCTATGTAGTTTCTTACACAGTTCCAATTAATACGACATTTGAGCTTTATTCTGTGAATGTACAATGATCATGTAGAAAACTCCTTGGAATTCCCTCCTCAGCTATCTTGTATTTAAGAATACATGTATTGGTTTTATAGCAACATCCTCAGCCACATTCAACGCTCCATTTATACCCTTTAGGTTCAGTAATTCACAGAGCTTTAGCTTCACAGATTCTTAGCAATAAATCCCCAAATGCATGCATTGGCTTGATTTAAGAAAGATATTTTACTTGTGTTTCATACACAAAAAAACTTGATAATCAACAGTGGCTTAAAAAAAAAAATTAACACTACTCCACTTCTTCACAAGTGTACAAAAAAAGCAATAATGGATTTACATTCAACAGTAAAGCTTAAATTCCACTCTAATAATAGTTGCATTGACATTCACATACACAAGCACAGAATAAATATTGCAGGATTCTTATAAGAGCATACAGCATACATACAGTACTTGAATTTTACACACTAGTGTTAGTAGGGTTGGAAAGTCATCATCTCATAGAAAAGTAGAACTAAAATCAGAAAAGGTTGTGTGGGAGGTAACACCAGGGCACTGCACAGAGCTAGCAGGTCAGTAAATCCATGTGTGTGAGGAGTTTGCTTCTGCTTCTTCATATTAGGACAGTTGGTTTGCAAAGGTGTGTTCAAAGTGCAGGTTAATGCCAAAAAAAAAAAGTCAAAAAGAAAAAGATATTCCTGTATTTAGTAATACATGCAAGAGGCAGCCCTCAATCACCCCACAGAATAAAGCTGTTATTGGCAAGTGGCCGATATAATACAGATGTTTCAGGCAATTTTTCTAAAGCACTTTAATAGCAGCAATTATCATTTATAATGGCTCTAGATTCGCTTCTGTTTGGGTTAAAGGGCATCGTATTTCTTTAACATTTACAGCTATATTTCTTTATAAATAAATATCTCAGATAACAAACAGCATAGTTAACGTTTCTTTTTTTCTCTCTCTCTCTCTTTTGCATAAGTGTCGTGGAAAAACTCTGACCTTTTCAGAGACAGAATGTGCAAAATAATGTTAGAGTGGCAAAAGGGACACAGAGCATCACAGTCAGTTACATTCCTGGGATGTCAGCCCAGCCCTTCTCCAACTCGGAGGGCCAAGGGTAACCCAGGGCCTTAAGGGACAATTTTCCCATTGGCTTGCTTGGTAAGAGCTAAATTTTATGGTAGCTTAAAGAGCTGTAAATGTGAGGGTTTATTTGCAGGAGTGTGTACAATACGTCATGGATAGGACTCAGTATTCCCACACTGTCACTTCTCAAGATTTGAAAAGTCTGGGCATCTCCTTTCAGACATTTCCTCCCCAGCCTGAACATCTTTGAACATTTCTGTTCATTAGGTGTTTCCTCTGTTGTTTATTTACCAGCTCTTCTTGCATTTTAGAGCCTGATCTCATACCACCTAGCTGACATCTGCACATGAGTATTTCCAATCAGATAGAGGGTGCACAACATTAAACCTTTTAAACCTGCCCTGTAAGTGTCATCAAGACAGGAGCACAGGAACCACAGTGCAGAGAGTCCAACCTCTCACTGGCTGTACTGTGAAGATTCTCCTTTTCGGCGTAGGAGAAAGGAAACTTGTGTCTGCTTTTTAGAGTCTGAAAACAAGCCAGAGTGGAGAAAAAGAGTTAACACCAGACTTAATAAAGCTGTTAAGACAAAAACCTGTTAAGCAATTTAGACAGACACTGTGAATTTCCTGCTGATTTTCTCAAGTCTGTACATACAGGAAATTTGTTAACGGTAGGAAGAAGTTGGGAGCTGCTACATAGGAGAAATCTGCCATTATTACAAAAACTGGCTAAGTGGATTCTCTCAGTATAAACCCCTCACTGGTCACTGTTCTCAGTGGTGCTGTTGCCCTTTTCTTTTTTCTCCTGAGTCTTGTTCCCCTTCTTCTTTTTCTTCTTTTTCTTGGTCTCTTCCTTCTTGCCAAAGGTTATGAAGTCACTTTTGTCAATTTGGCTGTTGGGCGGCTCCTGCCGAATGGAGATGATTGCAGGAGATCCCGGGATAATGAATTTGTCTGGCAACTCACCAGGACCACCTTGTTTGGGATTGCCCGGTCCAAATTTAAAGGTCCAGCTGTTGCTGTTCACACCAGCTCCCACTGGGGGGGACACCTCTCCTGCCTCAGGTTCTGAAAAAGTCAAAACAGCAAGAAAACCTTAAAGCATCGTTAAATACAAGCACTCAGTGAGTATCAGCTTCGTGTGTGGAAGCTCTGGCTTCCATCTGGCTCTACATTGACTCCTGGTTGCTTGGCTGCTCCTCTGGGTTGTTATTGACTGTTTTTTGTCCAGGTTGCTCAATGCTGGTATGAACAGATAGACTCCAAATACTGCTGGGCCCATCATGCTTTGGATCCCACGTTGTGTCTTGAAGTGCAATTGTTCTCTATTTTTATTTTTAATGGGAAGTGCAAGGAATGAAAGATGACTGTGATGCAGCCCACTGTAGTTTCATAGCATGAAACACAACCATGGGTGTGCTTGAGGGTGTCAAGTCTTTTGGGAAAGGGTTCGAGGAGTGTCCAGAGTAGGGAAGTCAGCCTTAGCAGTGTGCACATCTGTGCTGGATATCATGGAATCATAGAAACATCCTGGTTCAAAGGGACCTTGATAATCAGGTCCAACCATAAGCTAAATCCCCCTACCATAACCTGATTTACCCACTCAGTGCTTAAATCATGTCACTAAGCACCACATCTATATTTCTTTTCAATACTTCCAGGGATGGTGACTCTACCACCTCCCTGGGCAGCCTGTTCCACTGCCCAACCACTCCTTCAGTAAAGAAATTCTGTCTAATATCCAGCCTAACCCTCCCCTGGTGCAGCTTCAGGCCATTTCCTCTGGTCCTGGTCATTATTCACTTGGGAGAAGAGCCCAACTCCCACCTCCCTGCAACCTCCTTTCAGGCAGTTGTAGAGAGCAATGAGGTCTCCCCTCAGCCTCCTCTTCTTCAAACAAAATGATCCCAGTTCCCTCAGCCTCTTCTCACAGGGCTTTTTCTCCAGACCTTTCCCCAGCTTGGTAGCTCCTCTGCACAAGCTCCAGCAACTCAACATCCTTCTTGTGGTGAGGGCCCAGAACTGGGCACAGTGCTCAAGGTGTGGCCTCACCACAATCACCTCTCTACACCAGCTGGCCACACTATTCCTGATGGAGACCAGGATGCCACTGGCCTTCTTGGCCACCTGAGCAAACCATCCTACCAGCTGTGTCCAGGATTCCTTGTGGAGTAAGTTGGTGCATCCTAGCAAGGAATCTGAAAGCCAACAATTATGTACATACCTATGCATGTATCATAGAATCACAGAATCCCAGACTGGTTTGGGTTGGAGGGACCTTAAAGATCATCTAGATCCACCCCCCTGCATGGGCAGGGACAGCTCCCACTAGACCAGGCTGCTCCAAGCCCCATCCAACCTGCCCTTCAACACTTCCAGGGATGGGGCAGCCACAGCTTCTCTGGGCAGCCTGGGCCAGGCTCTCACCACCCTCATAGTGAAGAATTTCACTGTGCATGTATGTAGGTAGGTCTGTCTGTGTGTGTGTGTATGTATGTATGTATATATGTATGTATGTATGCATGTATGCATGTATGCAGACCACGTGGCTGATCAGCAGACATGGCACTAAAGCAAAAATAGGTGTTAGCTGAATTGCCCAGGTGGAGATTCTGCAGGACTCTGTCAATCTGGTCTCAGAAATATTCATACTCTTCTTCAATGGACTCTAACAACCTGTTCCATTTTCCCAGGAAATGAGGTGACTCTTGCAAGGGAATTGTAAAGTTTTTCTAAACTATGAGCTTCAAAGCAGAATGGGAAATTGGACAGGGCTGGTGTCAAATTTGTGATTAAGGTGTTGAGAATGGTTCAAAAGTAAATCATATCACAGTGAGTTCTCAAGCTGTGAAGCTCCTTACTCTGACATGTCTTTTTTTCTTATTGTAATATCACAACATAAAGGCTGAAAAACACCAGACTGGTGGTGTTTTGAACTCTTGTTTTTATTAATTGCTATGGTGGAATGGTAGATGACAATCTTTGATACTGGAAAATCTAAAGGCAAGTTCTGTCCCCAGCTTCAGGCTCGCAGCATGAAGCAAGTTTTAATTTTATTTCCATGATTTTGCCAAGATGGAGCTAATCATATTGAAATGTTTCTATGCATTGTCCTGACAAGGACAATTTCCTAGCACAATGAGATGCAACACAGATCAGGTTCTTCCGTGAGAGGAAATCTTAAAACCTGGCCTGTTTGTTGCTTTTGTTTTCTTAAACTTTGAAAATTCTTTGTAATTTCCAGTACTCCCAGTTTTGCACAGGAACAGCACGTCCATTTTAAGGAATCATTTCAAGTGTTTAAGGGATTGTGATCAGGGGAAAGCTCAATGCATTGATGCTAAAGCCCTCAAAAGTGATGAAAACATTTGTAGCCACACTTTGAAAGTGCAGTCTCACCAACAGAGGACCTGCCACCCTTGGAACTCTCCAAGATTGTTCCAGCACCACGGGAATGATGTTCAAAACCATTGATCTGATTAAGTCCCAGCATCACTCTGCTCTGCAGCAGAGCTCTCCAGATGAATGGGCAAAGATGTTCAGGGGGAAGAAGAAGGTGGAATGTGTTACAAGGAAGTGTTGGAAAACCAGCTGAGAGGTACTCCATATCCCTTGGAAGAGGAGCCAAGAACATGGAAAGGAGGAGAAGAAATAGAAGTCCTGGGTCTCCCACTGGTGAAAGAGGGCAGGAAGAGAAGCCGAGTAGCCACTCTAGAGGGTGGTCTCCAACATTTTGTCAAACCAGAAGATGCTATTCAGCACACCTCAGCTGCTCTGTATCCCTGTAGTAGCAATGAAAAATATTGCATTTGCTTTAGCAGCCATTTCATGAACTGAACAGCACCTCCCATACTTTGTGTTCTGTGAGCCTTCATCTTCTGCTTTCCTTTTAAATAAAATGAATATCATGTGTGCAGACACAGGGCTCAAAAGCTTAGGAACCCATTTTGCTGCTTTGTGCTTTCTCCTGCCTGGCAATAAAATAATCACCACTGGACAGCAAGATTCCTTTTAAGCTTCTGCAAATTGATGCAGTACATCCATGTCACGGAGCCAAAGAAATGTGCATACATGACACATCAGAACTGTCTCTGAGACCATCTAACAGGTTTGGCACATGGATTCTAGGTAAAGGAATCACAGAATCCTAGATTGCTTTGGGTTGGAGGGACCTTAAAGATCATCCTGTTCCACCCCCCTGCATGGGCAGGGACACCTCCCACCAGCCCAGGCTGCTCCAAGCCCCATCCAACCTGCCCTTCAACACTGCCAGGGATGGGGCAGCCACAGCTTCCCTGGGCAACCTGGGCCAGTGTCAAGGAGGAACAATCTTAGGCACATTTAAAATTCATGTTTAATCAAGGATTAGAAGAACCTGAACATTTCTTTTCCCCCTAAGACTATATTTAATTTGATTTAAAGTTTAGTTATTCCAGGAACTCCTAAAACCACTTTAGTGACCTTAACCTCCCTAGTCTGAAATACCTTTTCTGAAGTTATTGTTAACGTGGAAGTTCCTCTTTTCTGTAAATTTCCTATGGACTTAAGTATCAACTTCAGATTTTTCACGTTTGTCACTGTCCAAGCAATCCCTTTCATATTAAACACATTAATATGAACCATCTTTCATATCTGCTTCACAAAGTATTTTGGTCAGGTACCTTTCATACTGATTTTGATTCTTTGAGATGATCAATTACAAAGGTGAATGTTGTGTGTTTTGGCCTTTTTCCAAATTACTAATCAATTGTCTTTCTCCAGCAATACAAAAAAGTGAGCTTTCCTATTGTATCTAAAAAATCAAGCCCTACTGGGGAAATAAATCCTTTCCCCTTCCCAACCAGTCCATGCAATATTAATTCCAAGTAATGTTGGCCCAGACCCAATGCTCTTTCCCTGTTATTCATAGGAAAAAAAACAGCCAAAGGTGACCTCAAATCATTTTTAAACCATCCTTGCTCTGGTTGGGAAGAGCCCTGTAGCAGTGAAGAATGCAAAACCTGCTTTGAAGTGTACAAGGACACGACACTCTCACAGTGCCCCCACAGCACAGCCAAAACAATGTGGTGTGTATTCTTCATAGAATCATAGAACGGTTTGGGCTGGAAGGGACCTCCAAGATCATCTAGATCCAACCCCCTACATGGACAGGGACACCTCCCACCAGCCCAGGTTGCTCCAAGCCCCATCCAACCTGCCCTTCAACACTGCCAGGGATGGGGCAGCCACAGCTTCTCTGGGCAGCCTGGGACAGGGTCTCACCACCCTCACAGCAAAGAATTTCCTCCTCATGTCTCACTTAAATCTCCTTTCTTCCAGTTTTAACCCATTGCCCCTTGTCGTCTCCCTCCCTGCCCTTGTCAAAAGTCCCTCCCCAGCTTTCCTGGAGCCCCTTCAGGCACTGGAAGCTGCTCTAAGGTCTCCCTGGAGCCTTCTCTTCTCCAGGCTGAACAGCCCAACCGTCCCAGCCTGGCTCCAGGGCAGAGCTGCTCCAGCCCTCCCAGCATCTCTGTGGCCTCCTCTGGACTCGCTACAGGACCATCATGTCCTTCCTATGTTGGGGGCTCCAGAGCTGGACACAGTGCTCCAGGTGGGGTCTCATGAGAGCTGAATAAAGGGGGACAATCCCCTGCCTGGCCCTGCTGGTCACTCTGCTGGGGATTCAGCCCAGGACACGGGTGGTTTTTGGGCTCCAGCACATGGTGCTGGCTCATGATGAGCTTCTCAACACCCAACACCCCCAAGTCTTTCTCCTCAGGGCTGTTTTTGATCCATTCTCCACCCAGCCTGTACTTGTGCTTGGTATTACCCTGACCCAGCTGCAGGACCTTGCACTTGGCCTGGTTGAACTTCACGCAGTTTGCATGAGCCCACCTCTCCTGCCTGCCAGGGCCCCTCTGGATGGCATCCCTTCCCTCCAGCATGACTCAACACAGGACATGAGACAGTGACAGTGACTGTGCATTATCCATTTTACCACACAAATACAATAATGTGCAAGACTCAAGGGTATCCTTAAGGTACAGTGACTCTTTTTCCTTGCATGAGAACTCGTGCCAGTCTAACGGGCTGCACACACGTGTCTGCATTACTGAAATCTAATTCAGAACAGGACACTGACCTTTTAATCTGGTTCTGCCTAGACAAATCCACTCACCAGATAAAGTCAGTAACATTTATCCCAAAGCCATCTGACATCATGCATCCAAACACAACAAACCCATCACCTCGACCCTAGAGGCAGGATTCTGTCACGACAAAGACTAAGGGGCTCTGCTTGCATTTCTGTGTTGCTTTTTTCCCTGTCCCTGAATATGTTTGTTGTCTGTACAAACTAAGCATTTTCATACACCTTAATAATCACTAAGCAACTAATTATCCTTAGAGCTGTGTGGAGAGCTCACAAATAAAACCACAGAGACAGACTTAAGGAGTTAACAGCCCTCATTTCCCATGAGAGCTTCAACAGCCTCCTCAGGAAATTTCCTTTCTGCCTGATTTACCTGATAATGTGTGTATTTATCTGTATTGGCTGGAAGGTCACAGTTCAGCTGTACCAACAATTTGGTGTGTTTAGGCATTTCAGATCAAGGCTAAATGTCACTTACCACCTAGTTTCCAAAACTGCCTCCTGTTTCTTACCAGCAGGAATTTAACAACTTGCCACTTAGATGCTGTTTTACATTTAACAGGATTAGTCATAATTCTCTTGTGTATTTTCTGGGTCTTACTGAATATTTTAAAGTTGTTTATTAGACCGAGAGGAAAATCTAAATAAAATAAATCTGCAAGCTATATTTATACCACTTAATTTAAAACATTACGCTTCTCCTCTCCCTACATCTACACAGTGGGGGTTTTACCAGAGTTACTACATGAGAGTGCAGAGTCTGGCCATTTTCCAGCAGTGTCCAATGGCAAGGGGCAGTGAGCACAAACTGGAGGACAGGAGGTTTGGGCTAAACATGAGGAAAACCTTCTTTCCTGTGAGGGTGACAGAGCCCTGGGACAGGCTGCCCAGAGAGGCTGGGAAGTCTCCTTCTCTGGAGACATTCCAAACCTGTCTGGACATTTTCCTGTGGGATCTACTGTAGATGACCCTGCTCTGGCAGGGGGTTGGACTAGATAATCTCCAGAGGTCCCTTCCAACCCCACCACTCTGTGATTCTTTGATTCATTTGCTGCAGCTCCAAGGATTACTTGAAAGACTGCTCTTTCACTTCATTGTTATGGAACATGGCAGCCTTCATATTCAACAACCAAATGATTTATTTTTCATGCATGCACACAGCAGAACCCAAAATCTAGGCTGCACCTGCAGCTCCTGATGCTCCCTCGCCTGTGGGCCTGCATGCTAAAATAGGAGATGAACTTCTCACCCCTTCCATTTGCTCCTGCTCTCACAGAAATACAAGTGTCTCAGTAGACTTAAATGGAATCTAGAGCAACAGAGACTCTGCAGTCAAGTATATCATATATTTAGTTGGCAGGAAAGGACTTCTAGGTTGTCTTTCCAAGTACTTCTTTTTCTATCCAGTGACTGTTGTCTGAAGTGCAGAGGCAGAACTACATGCAGCTCCACCACTCTAAAATCACCTCTCTGAAAGTCTGAAGCAGCAGGGTATGGTGCCTGCCAACTTTCTTCTCTTCCAGAGGCATTTATGGGTCATACAGTGTAGCCCTCTGCCTCTCACGGGATTGAAAAACATACACATCAACAGGCACTTCTTCAACAAGTCCTCATTTCTCTGAAAGCACCTGCTTTTCCACACATTGTCAGGTAGAAATGGAATGTGGGTGTCACCGGCTCCAGAAGCCCAGGACAGGAGCAGGGTTCAGGTGAGCTGGGTCATCTCATTGAGCTCAGAGCATCTCACGCTCCAGCCCATGGGATTTTCAGAGGCACCCAACTCTGCTTCAAGAATAGAGTCCCTATAATTTAGCTCCTAGCAAATGTAAGCACCTCTTTTCTTTTGTTTTGTTTTCCTTAGATGTCACCCACAGAGTGAGGTCTCCCTTTTCTACCTTCAGCCACTGATAAAAGTTGGCATCCAGCCTGAAGTACCTAATTCAGTACTTGCCACAGTCTAAAGAGAGACAGGCACCCTCAGGAGGCAGTACAAGCCACCCAGCTTCAACACCCATTTTTAGATGCACTCAATTGGAAAAGACAAAGGGCAATGGGTGCAAGTTACTCCTGGGGAGATTGGACTCCAGAAGAAAATTTGTCACCACGAGAAGAGTTAGACTTTGGAATAATCTCCCAAGGGAAGTGGTGGATTCCCTCACTTTGGACAGTTTTACGACTCAGCTCAACAGGGTTTGATGGGTTGAGTCATCTCATTTAAGCTGCATTATTACCTAGAAAGGTTGGACGAGATGATCCTTGAGGTCCCTTCCAACCTGGCATTCTATGATTCTAGGAATTTTCTTTGCTCCTCTCTCTGCAGGAGCTCTATCAGCTTTGCTTCTCAACTATTGACAAAGCCTGGATAAACTAGACAGCTAAACTTTTGGGTGGCCAGTGCAAGAGGAGCTGAATTCTACCCTCAGGAGCAAACTAAGCAGCATCATGGCTTGGGAGATGTTGTGTTAATGACCATGCCAGAGCATTTAAGATAAACAAACCTTTGAAAGTAATCTCTTCCATGGTGACAGACACAAAAATCTTGGGCAACTATTTGCAAGATGAGGCCACTTTCTCAAGCCTAATCCCTTCACAGGAATTTAATTTAGGCAGGCATAGGCATGTTCTGTCGAAATACCTGAGCACATTGTTAAGGCTGCACCATTTCTACCAGTTAAAAGGCCCCATTTTAGTTAGGACAGCAGTGACACCACTTGAGTGTAGGTCTGGAGTGATGTTCTCCTGCAAGACTCCAAAGCACAGGTCTGTCCCTGAGATGTACGGTGCTGTCTCCTCAGATGCAGCATTTGCAAACTCACTCAAGTGAAGGGTTGGCATGTAAAACCACCTGAGCTGGTGTGGAAATGGAAACAAAGTCGAAATGTTGAGTGATGGGTACAAACAGGCTGAAATTGAGATGTCTTCTAAATCTGGGGCAAAATCTCTGCTCACAGAACGTGCCATCCCTCAGCCCACAGATTCATCTCCCATCAGGTCTGGGCAAAGACTGCAATTGCTGTCTCACTGACTTTTTTTTTTTCTTTTTTCTTGTTGGGGTGTGTTGAGGGGGGTGGTGGGATGACCATGTGTTTTTTCCTGTCCCTGTAAAGCCCCACAGCCCCAACCTGCTGTTTCCCAGGAGCAGGTGGTGCTCACTTCCCATAACATGACCTGCCCGTTCCTTCCAAGGGTCGCACTCACTGTCTCTTCCTCTCATGCTTCTGCTTCCCCAAAGAACCTGTGTCAGAAGAAAGCTAACTCGTGTTGGAACAGATGTTCCTCTGCTCAAGGGGGGAAAGAGGAAAGCATTTCTGTGCAGCTCTGCCTCTCTGCAGTGACATTTTTGACTGTGTGACATGCTCAGCCAAGACAGCAGCTTACGGTCAGCTCTCTTCCACCCCTCCCCACTTTGTCCCTGTCTTTAAAATGTTGGTGGCTCTTGGAGTCGGGAGTTCACTTAGATAAAAGCTTTCAGTCAAACCCATCTATTATTTATTAAGTTCAAAGGAAATCTTTTTCAGTGCTTTTTTCCTGGGCACCAGAACATGCCTCTAAAGCTACCGTGAGAGCAGGGCTAGCCCAGCACTAATCCCAGACCCTTCTGGCCCTAGGTCAGAACAGCAAAACACATTAATTAAATGAATGAATTTAAAAGTAAGATCACGCAATAAGCAGGAAGCAAACTGCAGAGAAAGCTAACCATTAACCTGATTTCTCTCTTCCCTGCCTCCTGCACTGATGCTGCACCGACTGCAGCCCCTGTCCCTGGCAGGCTTAATGAATATTCACTGTTAGAAAGGGTCTGACATTCTGCAAGGATTCCAAAACAGCACATCAAATGCAAACACTGTGCACTGAAAAAAACCTCTCCCTGTGACTCAGAGCATCTCTGCAGACATTCTGGCTTCACTGATCATCCCTAAGCTTTTTGGGGATTAAAATGCCCATTTAATCTTCCTTTTGAAAAATGAAAAAAAAACCACAAAACAACTACCCGAGCCAAAAATGAAATCACAAACAACAAGACAACAAAGGAAGCAAATAAAAATCCATCCTCAGTATGATAAAATGACAGATACTGAATGGAAAGACAGAGAAATTATTCAGTCAAAAAAAGATTAAATATTTGAACTATCAGCTTGACAAACATTCCCAACCATCTCTAAGGACTACGTCAATTTGAAGTCTTAACAAATAATTCTCACTCTCTGCCCTTCCATCTGTTTGACCTGTTCTGCACTCAGGATGCACAACAGGAGGAGCAAATGAAATTAAAGTCCTCCCCAGCCAGCAGTCTGCAGCTTTAACCCATTGCTTGGATTTAAAGTCAGGAACATAAAACAGGGTGATTATAGCACGTACGTTGTGGGAGACCTGCACACCCCACTGCTCCAACATCCAGACCCAAGGCAGGGGGTGGCCTGGAGGTCATTGCCAGCTCAGTCTCAGGTTATTGTCCTTGCTGGCATTCAAATTGAATCTAATTAGTGATTACCTGTCTCATTATAAGAAAGCAATCTTACACGGCTGTGTGTTAAAGCAATTGGCTCAGTGGCTCTGCCAATATCTTCTGAGATACCTGAAAGCAAAAATGGATTTGTTTGCTACCACAGCCTGCTGTGGCCAGAGCACACGGACTAAATGGCTTCTTGCAGCTGCTGAAGAAGCAAACAGAGCCCAGTGTCTGCAACCCCAAGCTCCTCTCA
Organism: Apus apus; assembly: GCF_020740795.1. Taxonomy (NCBI): domain Eukaryota; kingdom Metazoa; phylum Chordata; class Aves; order Apodiformes; family Apodidae; genus Apus; species Apus apus. Next base: position 18,210,655 of record NC_067294.1, read on the forward strand.
CTCCCTTTTCACTAAAAGAGGCTCTTCCTCCCACAAAAACATCAACCTTCTTAGGTACTATCTTTCCATGCTGCACTTGTGCCCAGTCCTGCTCCCCCCGGTAGAATTAGCCTTGGGAAGGACCTGGTAGTGCTCGCTCAGCACAAGCTTTAACCCTTTTCTCTCCAAACTGAGGACTAATCTGCTGCATCACTGAGACAGCATGTGCACACAGACAGCACGTGCACACAGACAGCGTGTGCACACACAGCTGGGATGCTCTGGATCATCTTTCCTGCTCTAATCCAGCGCTGGACTGCAGGGGATGCAGTATATGAATATTTGTGCCACATGGAAGGGTGGTTAGGGAGAGACTGCTCCTGCAATCTAAGGGAGCTGGCTTTTTCTTTGGGCATTTCACCACTTCTGCAGGCCCACAGTGAGCATTTTTAAGATTTCATCATTGAAAACAGTAAAAAAAAAATATTAAAAATACCAAAATCCAGACGATGTTCATCTTATAATTGTGTTGTCAACATAGTGTGGGCAGCTTAGAGCATCAGCCATTCTACCCTTGTTTTAATGAAAACTTTAGAATCATAGAATCATTAAAGTTAGAAGGGACTTCAAAGATCATCAAGTTCCAACCCCCCTGCCATGAGCAGGGAACCACTAGACCAGGTTACACAAAACCTCATCCAACCTGGCCTTAAAAACCTCCAGGGATGGGGCATCAACAACCTCCCTGGGCAACCCATCCCAGTTCCTCACCACCCTTAGAGTGAAGAATTTCTTCCTCATATCTCACCTCAATCTCCCCTCTCTCAGCTTAAAACCATCACCCCTTGTCCTCTCACTGTCTTCTCTGATGAAAAGCCCCTCCCCAGCTTTCCTGGAGCCCCTTCAGGCACTGGAAGGTGCTCTAAGGTCTCCCTGGAGCCTTCTCTTCTCCAGGCTGAGCACCCCAACTCTCTCAGTCTTCATAGCAGAGCTGCTCCAGGCCTTGGATTATCTTGGTGACCCTTCTCTGGATCCTCCCCAACAGGTCTATATCTTTCTTGTGCTGAGGGCACCAGAGCTGTACACAGTATTCCAGGTGGGGTCTCACCAGGGCAAGGAAAAGGCAGTGAATAGTGCAGGAAAACTGGACTTGTCACTGGGGGTACCTGGGAAGGGAGAGGGGGTGTGGGAAGCAGCTGGGGACAGTGTTGCCCCAAGGACTTGTTGTGGGTTGGCCTTGCTGCCACCTCCCCCACCTCCCCCAAAGAAAAGGCTTTTCTTTGCCTTCCTGTCAAGCCAGGGCTGTGCAGCCTCCTTAAATAGCCTGGATGGAACCAACTCCAGCAGCAAACAGCCCCCCAGGCCTCTGCTGAGGGTGGGGTTTAGGATTGCTAGCTGAAACATCCCCAAAATGTGGACTTTGAGTCAAATCTTTAAAAAAACCCAACACACCAGGGATGTGAGTTGTGTGGCTCAAATCTCCCTCTGGATGTGACCAGGAAGGAGGTGGAATTGCTCTCAGCTGACTCCTGCTGGGTGGGGGAGGCTGCCTCTGTTACATAAAGACATGAAATATTGCAAAGAGACCAAAAAAATCATTGCAGAAGACAGGGAGAGATCTGTGCACTGCCTGGTCTCTTCTCTGGGAAGCCAACTGCAGTGACTGTTTGCTGTCCAATTTAAATAATTGAATTCTTACACACAAGCATTTTCCTGTGACAGACAACAGGCTCACAGACCATCATAAATCCTGCTGTGAAGGTGAAAAGGAGGAAACATTTCCTGGCTGCTGCAGCTTGTAACAGGATTCTGCAGCCAGCAAACCCCCTCTTTGCTCTCTGCTAGATGAGCTATTGAACAGAGGCCAAGAGTCCAGATGTGCTGTCTGGTTGTTTCCTACCACAGGAGGCCACTCTGCTTCTATGGGGTGGTCAGAGGACCAGCAGCTTGGCCTCCTGTCTACAGCCTTTGCAACCACCCTCTGCCCACCCATCTCACTGGCTGCGATTGATTCCCCAAAGGAGGAACATTTCAGGTCAGGGATTTCAAGCTGCCCAATTTTCAGGCTGCCCAGGGCAGTGGTAGAGTTTAAGGGAAAGGATTTATTTTTCCAACAGGGCTTAACTGATTCTACACAGTAAGAAAGCTTCCTTTTTTGTATTGCTGGAGAAAGAGAATTGATCAATAATTTGGAAAATTAGCATCTCAAAGACAAAAAAGCCACGTGGAAGTGGTGCTGAGGGGCATGGGTTAGTGGTTGACTTGGCAGTGCTGGGTTAATGGTTGGACTTGATGGTCTTCAAGATCTTTTCCAACCAAAATGATTTTATGATTCTATGAAGGGAAGGGGGAGGGCAGGATTAGATGTTCTCCTCGCATTGGATCTCCTGGACAGGACCAGCTTGTTTTTGTGTCCACCTTGGAGATTGAACATTCCTAAATCAGTTTAATTCAGTCTCTCCTGCTTATTCTCAACACAACTATTTACCCAGTCCCACCCAGTCTCTACAGCTGTGAAAACCTCCTGCAGGAGACCTTCCCTTAGCATAGACCATATCACTGCTGGTGCATCAAGAGGGAAGAGCCCAGCGTGGCTGCCAAAGCCCAGTGCTGGCAGGCAAAAGAGAACTCCCATTTTCAACTGAGCACAATTCATACAATGACAGTAACTATGGCAACCTTAGCATCAATTTTAGCCTTTTGAAGGAAAATCTCATTTTAACCAACTAACTGGAGGCTTGAAGTGGTACTGAAGGAAAAAGGGACACATTTATATCAGTGCTTATTTTAAACATGAATGAATGGGTGAGCTTCACCACTTAGAAAGTGTTCTGTAGTAAAGGATCATGGACACCTAAGAAATGGTCTTAAAAAGGTAACTTTAAAAAAAAATTCTCCATCATCTGTGTTCAGCTCACAGGCTTCGACCACTCCTCTTGCACGTGGCTCCCACCCCAGCAGCCCAAACCATCCTCTCAGAAAAACACCACACAAAGCTTCAAAGGGTGGAAAATGCAGTGCCTTGTTCCTCAGAGGTTGAAGGTGGCTCCATGCTCTGGACCTCAGAGCTGGAACCTGGTCCCTGGTTCTGATCATAAATAAAGGGATAATTTTACTGGCATTTTATGGGTGAAAGCTGAAACTGGCCTTTTCTCTATCTGCACCAAAAAGGGCAAGAAAGGGTACTAATAATGTTTTGGTTAGTTTGGCTGAGGCCTTTCTTCATTTTAAAAGCAAACTCCAGCCCACAGGTATAGAAAATTCATGCAGATCTGCAAAGTCCCTTAGCTGACCTCTGTAAACTTCTCGTTCTCCAAAAGCCAACTAACTAACTAGTAACCACTGGTTTGACTCTCACCAACATGGCTGTTAACCAGCAACCTGCCCTAAATGAGCAAGGTCCACAGGAAGGGGCTGTAGAACTGAAGACAAAACAGTTTCTGGCAGCCACAGCCCTCTTGCCTTTCCACAAATGTACATCACATGAACAGCTTCCCAACATCTCCTGTTAGGATCCCATCCCATAATGATTCCTTTTTGCTGAACTGGGATGAGTGGGGCTAATAATATTTCACATCAGCTAAAAAGGAATCTTAATTAAACCTGATGACTAACTGCTAATACAACATGATGAGCCCACGGGACTAGCACACTACACAGTTTCTCTGTGTTTCAGAATCCTTTCAACTTTCCCTGAGCAGAACTTGGAGGTGACCTTCTGAAGACTCCCCACACTCATTCTCCTACTGCAGAAATAGCTTTGCTCTTTCATGTGGTTGTAATTTCTTATGTTGTAAGTAAATACAGATATTGATATTTTGGAGTCATCGGGGTCTTTAAGCCTTTAAAGCAGATTATTTTGGTACTGATTAGATCGATCAGACTGAGTGCCCTGGAAGTCTGGACCTACCATGACTCCAGGCCTTCCACCTTTTCATCCCTCCCTGCAGCTAAAGGTGTCCTCTCAGTGTGGCCAGGACCTGCCTGAACCATCCAAAGAAAGGTTTGCATTAGGTTTTCTGTGTATCTGTGTAGTCCTGCTGAATGTAACAGATCTGCATCCACTTCTGTTCTCCTGGCTGCTGAAAACAAATTTAATGTGCTTTTGAAGCTCCTCACTTGTTCAGTGCTTTATTCTGTGATTCATTCTATGATTCTCCTTGGTCACATCAACTGAAATCCAGAAGTGCTGAGTGCTGAGTTGTGAAGGCCATATCATGCCAGAATAAAAGAAATCCAGCAAAGAGATTAATTGAGCAGGGAAAATACACAATTATGGATTATTAAGGTATGGTTATCTAAGTAAAGATGAGCTCAAAGCTGGCAGTTGCTTGGAAGAGATGGCACCACATCTCAGGAGCCAGTTGAACCAAGTTGCAGGTGCCTTTTGTGTATTTAGGACCAGCAGTTCTTATATATTCATCACACAAATGATGTGTACAGGAGTAGAGAGGTGAACCTGCCCCTGTGCTGGGCACTGGTGAGGCCACACCTTGAGCACTGGATGCAGTTCTGGGCCCCTCACTACAAGAAGGATGTTGAGCTGCTGGAGCTTGTCCAGAGGAGCTACCAAGCTGGGGAAAGGTCTGGAGAACAAGCCCTGTGAGGAGAAGCTGAGGGAACTGGGATTGCTTAGTTTGGAGAAGAGGAGGCTGAGGGGACACCTCATTGCTCTCTACAGCTGCCTGAGAGGAGGTTGTAGGGAGGTGGGTGTTGGGCTCTTCTCCCAAGTGAATAATGACCAGGACCAGAGGAAATGGCCTGAAGCTGCACCAGGGGAGGTTCAGACTGGATATTAGAAAGAATTTCTTTACTGAAGGAGTGGTTGGGCAGTGGAACAGGTTGTCCAGGGAGGCAGTGGAGTCACCATCCCTGGAAGTGTTTAAAAGAAATATAGATGTGGTGCTTAGTGACATGATTTAAGCACTGAGTGGGTAAATTAGGTTATTGGAGGGGGATTTAGGTTATGGTTGGACTTGATGATCTTCAAGGTCCCTTCCAACCAGGATGATTCTATTAAACATTGGGTGGAGCTATCTCAGTTCATTTTTGATCACTGTAACCTTTTCAGAATACAGCCCTCATAATCCCAGCTTGAGAGCTAGTAAATGACCTTCTTTATATCTCAATGATTTTGATTTTACAGCCCCAGTCATGCTTTATGCCAAGAATTGTTCCCTCCATGGAACAACTGGAGGAAGGGCTCAAGCTTGTCCTTCCACGTAAAATGAAGTTTTACTTTGTACTCAGGAGCTGCTCACTTGCTGATGGACTTCCCTCTTTTGAGAAAGGCATTGCTCAAGCAGTTGGAGCAGCAGGTCAGAAAGTTATTTCCAGAATATGCCTGCCATTTCACTTCTCTGAAGGAAACATTAAAAATTCAAGAGCTGCCTACAAATGCACAGGGAGATCAAATCTGGGAAATGAATAATTACACATAAAGTGTAATGGACTTCAAATGGATGTCTGACAGCAAAGTTAAGGAAAATTAACTTTATTTCTACATTATTGCTTAATGGAGGCTGGCTTATGGAAAAAAAAAAAAATCCCATCCTGATTAAATTTTAGAAAATTCATCTTTCTTAGAGCTGTGATTCCTTTAAATAAAAAAGTAGGGAGAAAATTATGGACAGGCTGTATCTGGATTGATAGCAAAGTTATTTTCCTTCCAGGAAATGTGTCACATGCCCAGGTAAGTAGGACAAGCTGTCAAAGAACAGAGAGATTTCAAAGATCTTAGTGCTTATAAAGGCTAAAAGGTGATGTTCTTGCTTCCTGAATCCTTTACTTCAAAGGGAGTTTTAAATTACCATCTGCTGAGATCTGCTTGCAGAATGTTTTAAGAACTGTTTTGAAGTTGAATTAAACATAAAAGTTTTGTTTTCCCACTGTCCTTGTGTGCATGTGGAATCATCACAGAATCACACACTGGATGTGAACATCCAGCTGGCTCATTTGGTGGGAACTTCCGTGAGTGCTGAGGAGGTGAGTGACTGGCTTTTAATTCTTACATATTTGCTCTACATGCAAGTGCACTCAGAGGGGTGCAGAGAGCAACCCCAGCCAGTGACAGGGACCACCAAGAAGTGTCAGGCTGTGCAAGGCTCTTCTTTAGCAGAAGAGAAAGAGGTGACTGAGGTGCGTGTGTTGATACAGTCTTTGCACACATTCTGACCTGCTAAGACCCTCAGCAGTCCTTGCCAGAGGTGGATCTACATCACATAAAGACAATGTTTCTTTCTGAAACCATTGGCCAAAGCAGATGCTTACACGTCCATAACATTTTAAAAATCTATTTGAGCTGCAAAAGTGAGGTGAGACCACATTATTTGCAATCCCATCAGAGCACTGTGCAATTAGGGCCCTCTGAGCCAGTCTTTGTGTTTCCTAGGGTGGGCCAAGCCCTCTCCCACCTCCAAGAACACCCCATTTTGGATTCTACCTTCCCAGCTTCCTTCCTCAGTCACATGGAGACCAGGTCAGGCGATGGAGGAAAGGGCTGGTTACATTATCAGCTCTGTACCTGGAATAGTGGCTTGATGGGTATCACGTCCTGGGTCACTTCAATCCACACAGACCACTCCAGTTCACAGGGTCCTGGCATGTCATGAAGCTCATATATGTTGTGATGATCAGTGCATATTCCTGCTGTATCAGGGAACACTGGTCCCGTACTGGGGACCCCTGGTGCCAGACCAACCAACTCACCCACCAGCTCTCCTGATCTCTCACCCAACAGGATCTGGTGCATAAGTTGGCAACTCACTGCAGAGGTGTGAGCCCAGCACGTGTCAGCACCAGAGCACAAAACCATCAGAGCTTCATTCTCAGCCTGTCCAACCAGCCACTTCCACACAGGGGGATTTTTGTCAGCTATTTCAATGTATTCCCTCACTGAGAAGGGGGGGAATGGGCAACTTCTGCAGCAAAACACCAGTTGCCTGGACAGAAGCAAGAGCAGATACTCATTCATCTTGACACGCCTTGTCCCTCTAAGCACAAGGTGTGAATGGCTGCAGCTCTTCCACTGCTCCCTGTTCTCCCTCTGATCCACCATGAACCTCACTCACAAAATCCCCTTTACACCAGACTTGAAGAGGAGATGGCTTTGGGGAAGGCAGCAGAAACACAGTTTGTGACAAGCAGGAGAAAAGAAGCTCTATTTTTATCTCCTCCTGCTGCCACATGGAATAGCACCACACTGGAGATGAGCACACATGCAGCTGCTCAGTGGCTGGAAGTTCAACAGTGGCTTTGAGACTGGAGGATGTGCAGTCAAAACACATAAACTGTGTAGGGAGGAGAAGAGACAGCAAAAGGATGCTTGAAAATGCTGTGCTTGATCTAGTTCATTCCACCCACCAGAGGCACAGAAGTCTGAATCTTCTATTGTGCAGCCTGGTCTGCTGGGAGGTGTCCCTGCTCACAGCAGGGAGGTTGGAACCTGAGGATCTTTAGGGTCCCTTCCAACCTCAACCATTCTGTGATATGCAATAATGTGTGTGCACATTCACTGAACCTTGCACTAACATTCAGTGCCTCTTCCTGTAAAGCCAGTATAATCATGCCTGCAGATCTTTCACAAGCAGCTATTGACAATTTTTGCATCAGCAGTTATCCAGTTTGCATCTCCAGTGACCCAGCTCAGTGAACAGATTTGTATCTGGGGATGAGCAAATCTGCCAGCTGCTCAGAGCTGACGTGTCAGCCTTCAGGAGGTGACACTACCTGGGGAGAAGACAAAGATTTAGGCTCAATAGTGAATCATAGAATCATAGAATGGTTAGAGTTGGAAGGGACCTTAAAGATCATCGAGCTCCAACCCCCCTGCATGGGCAGGGACACCTCCCACCAGCCCAGGTTGCTCCAAGCCCCATCCAACCTGCCCTTCAACACTGCCAGGGATGGGGCAGCCACAGCTTCCCTGGGCAACCTGGGCCAGGCTCTCACCACCCTCACAGCAAAGAATTTCCTCCCCATGTCTCACCTAAATCTCTCCTCTTTCAGTTTAAAGGCATTATCCCTTGTCCTCTCACTACAAGCCCTTGTTAAAAGCCCCTCCCCAGCTTTCCTGTAGGCCCCCTTCAGGCACTGGAAAGCTGCTAGGAAGTCCCACCAGAGCCTTCTCTCCTCCAGGCTCAACACCCCCAATCCCCTCAGCCTGTCTCCACGAGAGAGCTGCTCCAGCCCTCAGATCATTTCCATGGCCTCCTCTGAACAAGTTCCAACAGGTCCACATCTTCCTTATGTCAGGGGCTCCAGAGCTGGACACAGCATTCCAGGTGAGGTCTCAAATACTGACATGAGCCATACAGCCTTGCCTGGGGTATCTTTGGTTTTTTGTAGGGGCCAGAGCTTTTCCTTTGGCACATTAATATTTTTTAGTGATACGAACGTATTTTAAAAAATACAATATAACAAGAAACCAACAACTGTTTACAAATCCTGAAAACAATCAGTGAATTGTCCAGCTGCTCTCTTCAGGGCCTCAGTCATTCACCAAAGTACATCAAATGGTGCTAGGTGGGATGACTTGCCCCTCACTGAAGAAGCTGAGATAAACTCTTTGATCCAAGGCCCCACTGGGACCCGAAGTCACCTGTTTGGACAATTACACCTGCAACAGCACCCAAACCTGCAGAGCTTTATAGTAACCCCCACCATTTTCCTTCTGTATAAATAACTTGGGAATCAGTTGGTACTCTTCTAAATATCCCTCCTGCCTCCAGCTCTGTTTTAGTGCTTGTCTTCAGAAGCCAAAGGGGATCCCCCATTCCCTGCCTCCTGATCCTCAACTACGACCAGCCTCTGCAGGTTTTCTGCTGCTCCCCCAGGTCATTCTGCCTTGGGCTCTTCAGGAAGTAAGAAAAACACTGAGCAGGTGGCACTGCCTTAGTCTGACACACAAAGAACAGAATTGAGGTTGTTCTCTTGTGGCTGTTGTATTTTAATCACAATTAAATAATGAAAGAGCATAAACTTGCAGCCTGAAATTGCTCGTGTAGCTTTTTCTACCCACGTGGGCTCTTTGTGTCTCTAGTCTTGGCGTTGTGGGATCATGGCATGTCTGGTCACTCTGCCAGTTCTCAGAATATTTGCCATTTTGCTTAAACATCAGTAGTTTTGTGACTATCTGAGAATCTCAGGTCTCACAGGGGAAAAAAAGGAATAGTTACTTTTGCCTCCTAATGCACAGAAATAAAAAGAACTAACTCCTTAGGAAAAAAAATACATAAATGTGTCATCTTAAAAACAATCTCTACTTGAGGATTAAGCCTTGGGTGTTCAGGATCAGGAGCACAGGACTGACCTGATGCAAGTTGATGGGTGCTGACCCACTCTACTCTCTACACCATCATGCATCTACCACCAGGTGCTCTCTCTTGCCCAGGGAGACAAACAGAACATGCCAGACATGTGCTCCTGCTGCAGACCCAACAACTGCCTTCCCAAAGCTGATTTCAGACAATGAAGAGCTTGGGTCACAGAATCACAGAATGTCAGGGGTTGGAAGGGACCTCTGAAGATCATCAAGTCCAACCCCCTGCCAGAGCAGGACCAAAACTAGGGCAGGTCACTCAGAAAGGCATCCAGACAGGTCTGGAAAGTCTCCAGAGAAGGAGACTCCACAACCTCTCTGGGCAGCCTGTCCCAGGGCTCTGTCACCCTCACAGCAAAGAAGTTCTTCCTCATCTTGAGGTGGAACTTCCTGGGCTCCAGTTTGAATCCATTGCCCCTCGTCCTGTCCCAGGGCACAAGTGACAAGAGCTTGTCCTGCCTTCTTGATGCCCTCATGTATTTAGAGACATTAATCACTTCTCCCCTCAGTCTTCTCCTCTCTAGACTGAACAGCCCCAGGTCTCTCAGCCTTTCCTCATCCAACAAATGTTCCAGTCCCTTCATCATCCTCATAGCCTCCCTTGGACTCTCTCCAGTAGATCCCTGTCCCTCTGGATCTGGGGAGCCCAGAACTGGACACAACACTCCAAGTGAGGTCTCACCAGGGTGAGTAGAAGGGGAGAAGAACCTCCCTTGATCTGCTGGAGACACTCCTCTTGGGTCTGAGAATCACAGCACTGAGCAATCAATACTCATGGTCTGCAAGGCAGAAAACCATCTTTGATGGCTTCCTTCAGAGCTGTGCACGGTTTGTTGGATTCTTTTCCAGCATTTCAGTATTATGCTGCCTCCCTGAAGGCTGCGTGGCCCAACACTGTTCTTCTGCATAACTCTCTCTGGCACTTGACCTGAATATGCTTCTCCTGATTAGGCAGTGACATTGTCATCTGGAAACTCTGTTTGTACATTCAAACTGTTGCCTCAGCATCAAGGTGTACCCAAGGAATTCTGAACCCAGCTGTGTGTTTGTTAGGAAGTACTGTCTGTATCTCCAGTGATCAAGTAGGACTTGAGAACTTCCACCTCCAGACTCCAGCCCCTGCTGCCATTTCCACCTCCCAGCCTATCTGATAGGAAGTGCTGGGTCTTTCTTAACTGGTGGGAGGGACAAATCTCCACACCACAAAAAAAAACAGTTCCAACATCTTTTTTCCTGCCTGCCAACCTCAGCAGAGAAAGAAAAGAATGATTAACACATCAAAAAGAAATGGGCAGTGGCTCCCAGCTTTGATTCTTTCACGTCAAAGATGAAACACCAGCAGGTCTGCAAAGGAGGTTGAAGGTGTCCCTGCCCATGTAGAGCAGGTTGGAACTAGATGATCTTTAAGGTCCCTTCCAGCCCAAACCATTCTATGACTGTATGAAACTTCTACCCAGCACCTCTCTGCAGTCAACAGGAGACCTCACTGCCAGATGCAACAACTTCCCTCCTTTTACAAATCATACATTTATCTCAGCAACAAAACATTCCCATTACCTCAATCAACCTTACAGGTTTTTCATATTTACCATCAGCATTGCAGTCTCAGACCTCATGTTCTGTATGAAAAAGCCTGCAATGGTTGCCTCTTTTCACTGACTAAAGACCCTTCAAAACACAAACCCTCCTCTGTCTCCTCACTTCCTCTGTGAAAGTAGAAGGATTTTGTACAAAGCTCAGAAGGCCACAGACTGAGAACATGGAAAGTTCTACTCTACAGCAATATCATAGAATGGTGAAGGTTGGAAGGGACCTTAAAGACCATCAGGTTCCAACCCCTCTGCTCTGAGCAGGGACACCTCCCACCAGACCAGGCTGCACAAGCCCCATCCAACCTGCCCTTCAACACAGCCAGGGATGGGGCAGCCACAGCTTCCCTGGGCAACCTGTTCCAGTGCCTTCCTACCCTCATGGTGAAGAATTTCTTCCTCATATCTAACCTAAATCTCCTCTCTTTCAGTTTAAAACCATGCCCCTTTCCTATCACTGTGCTCACAGGTGAAGTTTCCTCCCAGCTTTCCTGGAGCCCCTTCAGGCCCTGGAAGGTGCTCTAAGGTCTCCCTGGAGCCTTCTCTTCTCCAGGCTCAACACCCCAACTCTCCCAGCCTGGCTCCAGGGCAGAGCTGCTCCACTTTCTATTCACCAGTTTCAAAAGCAATACCCTGAGCATCTGAGATGACCTTAACTATTCACCCAACAGGTGAAGTGAGCTGTTGTGCAGCCAAAAGTAGGATCTAAGGAGATCTACAATTTTAAAGGTCAGCAGTATCACTGGATTTTGAACATTTTTTACTAACGTGACAAAAGTGTCGCAGACAATTGTATTTATGTGTGCACAAAAAGCCATGCCATGGAATTCAGACAGCTCCACTTTTTACCAGTGGTTACTCTGAAGTGAACCATGACCAGTTCCCTCATTTTGTGCATGATGCATGATGCCTTCAAACTTTTTGAAGGCTCAAATGCTGCTCCAGCACTAAATCACAGAACATTAGGGGTTGGAAGGGACCTCCAAAGATCATCAAGTCCAACCCCCCTGACAGAGAAGGAAAAAAACCCAAACCCCACACACCAAACAAACAACTAGGGCAGGTCACTCAGAAAGGCATCCAGACAGGTCTGGAAAGTCTCCAGAGAAGGAGACTCCAAAACCTCTCTGGGCAGCCTGTCCCAGGGCTCTGTCACCCTCACAGCAAAGAAGTTCTTCCTCATCTTGAGGTGGAACTTCCTGGGCTCCAGTTTGAATCCATTGCCCCTCGTCCTGTCCCAGGGCACAAGTGACAAGAGCTTGTCCTGCCTTTTGATGCCCTCATGTATTTAGAGACATTCATTAGATCCCCCCTCAGTCTTCTCCTCTCCAGACCAAACAGCCCCAGGTCTCTCAGCCTTTCCTCATCAGGCAGGTGCTCCAGACCCTTCCTCATCCTCGTAGCCTCCCTTGGACTCTCTCCAGCAGATCCATGTCCCTCCTGAACTGGGGAGCCCAGAACTGGACACAACACTCCAAGTGAGGTCTCACCAGGGTGAGTAGAGGGGGAGAAGAACCTCCCTTGATCTGTTGGACACACTCCTCTTGATGCACCCCATAGATAATCTCTGAATTTAATAAAATCAAATCTATAATCCCTAGGGCTTTAGGAAAAGCTGGGAGGGAGGAGAGGGAAGGGGAAGAAGAAAGAAAGAAAAAAACACGTAACTCTGATGGTGGAGGGAAAAAAAACCTAAACAGGAAGATTCATTTTTAAAAACTGGATGATCTTTGGATGTTTGACTACTGAGCTTTGAACACATGACTGGTGCTAATTAGATTTCAAGTAATTTCTTAAGTATCATGTTCTGCACAGCTCAAAGGAAAGGCTGTTGCTGTGAAGCTAAAAAGGAAGAGCAATGATTTAATTACTGGTTTCTTCCATTCCCAGCCTGCTCAAAAGCAGATGTAGGAGCAGTCCAATGCAATCTTGCCCACTTTTTCCCAAATCCCTCAGCATCCCACCCAAATCCCAGGCAATAGTATCAAAGACTGTTGAAATGTTTGGAAGAAAAATAAATAAATAGTTGGGCCTTCCAGGCACTGTGCATCATTTAGAGAAGATACCAACTAGACTGGGACATCCACACTCCAGAAATGAGCTAAAAATAAAATTTAAAAAGCTAGAGGTAATTAGGAGTCTCTCAACAACCCTCAACACAATCTCAGCATTTTAGTTCTTCAACAGGAGCAGGTACAGGTAAGATGGAGCAGGTACAGGTAAGATGGAGCAGGTACAGGTAAGATGAATACTGGCCAACCCATGTGAGGAGGGAACAGCCACTTGCTGGAGCAGTGCAGAGCTTCACTTTCTGTGGAAAGCACCTATGATTGTCACTCATTTACAGGAATCAGAAAAAAAACCTGGGGTTCTCCCACAACACTAAGTGGATGACCTGTTCATTTCCGTACAACCAGAAAACAGTTTCAGAGAAGTCCAAGTCTCCCTGGTCTGGGTTTAGGGTCCAGGTCTCCCTGGTCTGGGTCTAGGCCTGCTCCCAGTGCATGAGATGCAGTGACACTCTGTGCACTACAGGAACCACGGTGGTTCAAAGATGCCATGAGGAAGAACAGGCCAACACAGGGCTGAGACTCCTTGCCATGGGCACAGCTAGTCATGTCTCCAGGGGGAATGGAAGTCCCTGTCCTTGGAAAGGAATCCCAAGGCAGCTATGGCCTGGGGAGGTGGAGGAGCACAAGCTGTGGCTCAATGAGAACAAAATGCAAATCTCCTACTTTCTGCTCACCACTCAGCTCTGTCCCCTCTTGTAAGTAAATGGGAAGGGTGCAAAAAGCAGTAGCTCAGTGGATGAAAATAATGCTGATTACCTAAAAATGAGATACAAGTGCCCAAAAGCAGCACTGTCACTTCAACAGGATGGAGGAAAGAGAAAAGCAGAGCAAGGTGTAACACACCTATGTGGGTTACAGAAAAAAAATGTATGGCCACGTAGATGGATAATTGCACTAGAAGTGAAGGATCAGTGCACAAAGATCTCCTCTATACTGAGAAATCATTAAAAAACCTGCACCTAAAGGGGTTAATAGTGTAGGAAGGAGAGGACACAGGCAGGAACTCTGAGTGATGGAGTTGTTTTAACTCCTTCAGGAATATGGTCTTGTTGCATTATTGGAAATCAACACTCTGAAGGGCTTCCTGGGCCCTGATAGGAAAGGAGAGGATTTGGAAAGGCAGCTGGGGACACTATAAACTGCTTATTCCCTTCCTGTCCCTTGGTGTGGGCTTTTCCATTCAGGCTCTTAGCCTCCTGAGGAAGAATGCTGCAGTTTTGAGAAGTCTGGCATTATTCAGATTTCTTCTGCCTCATTCACTTTCAGCTTGCCTGCCTGGCCAGATTTCCCTGTCTTGGGGCAGGTTTCATCTGGAAAGCTGAGTCTGCAATGAAAGGAAACTAGTTGGCTGCATCTTTCCTACAGTCAGGAGAAAAAGGTTTTTCTAGGGTATGAATTGGGGATTTATCTCCAGGCTTGCTTTCTTTTCCACTGCCATGGTAACTCAGTGCCATTTCACCACACGGGTGTTACCCAGCTCCTTGGAGTCTGCTTATATCAATACTAAAACATCTTCCTAACACCCTTGAGCATTTACTCCCAGAAATGCCCACCAAAGGCAGCCAGCTCCTCTGAGGAGACCTCTCACTCTGGCTGGCAGAACACAGCCCTTCCACCAGAGTCAGCAAAGGCTGCCTTGGGCAGATCAGTTTGTCCTCAGATGATGCAAGGAGCTGGTGTTTATTGCAACGAGTTGGCAAGGCTGGTTTTTCAGTTTGCCTGGAAGGTTTCAAATAATGATTTCCATGTTGCTAATTTTAGTGGATCTAACCATTTCTTTTCTTCATGGCCTCTGTTCTTTCTCCAGTGGTGTCACTCCATCTGATTGTCATCTGCATTTACAGTTTCATGGATCTCACAGTGGATTTGGTTTTATCTTCAGCTGCCTCTTAGGAACACGTTCCTAGAAGGGGGTGGGAAGGGCAGAAGCCACAGGGTGAGCTCTCCCTCCTCTCTTCTTGTGAATATGCTCGTGCAACACTACAACCTCGTGCAGGGCTCACACTTCACGCTATGACAAATTCCAAGCAGAGGTGTCTCAGGGTCCGTGGGGTTCTTCTCCACAGCCTGCAATTGCCCACTCACCATTCTGTAGCTGTTACTGAACACCAGCACTTGCTCACGTTCTCAAGCCAATCCTGCTGCTTCTCAGTGTTGCTGATTTGATTGCAGCTGGCAGGACAACCCATCCAAAATGGAACTGGTCATTGATCAAACAGACTGGCTGCCCAGGGGCAGCTGAATGCCTGCAGCTCCTGACTAATCTATCTCCTGGGAATGACTGGCTCTAGGTCTCATCTTCCTTTAAGTCTCTGTATCACCAGGTGGATACTTGTTCCCAGATTTTCCTAGGCTGGATGGCTACAGTATCCAGTCTTGGAGTAAACCTGTTTCCAAACACAGGCTCACTGCTTGTCTTTCCCAGCAGGGAGCAAAGGTCATGGTTTTAACTGAGAACACAGAATCACAGGATGGTTTGGGTTGGAAGGGGCCTTTCAAGCTCACCTAGACCAACCACCCTGCAATGGGCACTGACATTCAACTAGATCACGCTCCCCAGAGCCCTGTCCAACTTGTCCTTGAAGGTTTCAGAAGTCATGGCTCTGTGTTTTTCGGCCTCCATCTACAACACAGATTTCAGCTCTTCTGGTGGTCATGACAGGCTACTCAGATAATAGCGAAAAAAGAACTTGGTGAAGGTGTCTCAGCTGATGTGTAGCTACCTGCTCTAGGAAGTGACAAACCAAATGTGACAACAGCATTTCTCTCCACCAGAATTTACTTGAGCTCACAAGTTTGTGTGACCAAATGGGATACTATAATTCATACCACAGGTGACTGAAGTCAAACCAAAATCCCACTCTCTACTTTTTCTCTGGATCTTAGTTTCTTACCAGCTCAACAGGTTGAGCTGGCACACTTGCCTTGTGTTCACACCAGCCAAACATTGCTCCATCTCCTACACACCTGAGCATTTCCCTGATGTTGTATCTGAGATTTTTTTCTGATATTTTGGGTGGGTTTTGGGTGGTCCCAAAGCCGGATTCACTGGCCATCACAACACTTGCCCACACCTGAGGCTCTGCACGAGCAAAGCAGGGAGGACAAAGGGGAGAAACGTTCACTCTTTGTACAAGTTACTGCAGCCTGGAGGAGCCAGGCACGTTGAGCACAGCCCGGGCCATTGTTACAGAGCAGCTGTAACCTGTGTCTCATCCCTAATTTCACAAATCAGTGTTCTCCAGTGCTGGAGAACTGCTGGTTCTCCATGCTCTTTATGCGGCTATCAATTTAATGTTCTACTTCATAAACAAACTTCAAAATAACATGTTTTAGAAGAATTCATTCTCTGTATTTCAGAAACCTCTTATCAAATGCTTCATTATTCCTGGACATTGCATCTCTTTCGTTGTTTGTGTTCTCATCCAGATAACAAAAGTCCTTATCTTCCTTTTCATTACCTGTTATGAGCAACTCCACAAGATCATTTCTTGTTTCCTCTTCTGACACCTTTTTTTTCACAATGTTGTTACTCTACAAACACAACAGTCCTTTGTCCTGAAGATGCAGTTCATAGAGTCACAGAACAGAATCACATAATGATTTGGGTTGGAAGGGACCTTCAAGATCACCTAGTTCCATCCCCCCTGCATGGGCAGGGACACCTCCTACCAGCCCAGGTTGCTCCAAGCCCCATCCAACCTGCCCTTGAACACCTTCAGGGAGGGGGCAGCCACAGCCTCCCTGGGCAATCTGTTCCAGTGCCTTCCTGCCCTCGTGGTGAAGAGTTTCTTCCTAACAGTTAACCTAAATCTCCCCTCTTTCCATTTAAAACCATCACCCCTTGTCCTAGCACTGCCCTCTCTGGTGAAAAGTCCCTCCTCAGCTTTCCTGGAGCCCCTTCAGGCACTGGAAGGTGCTCTAAGGTCTCTCTGGAGCTTTCTCTTCTCCAGGCTGAACACCCCAACTCTCCCAGCCTGGCTCCAGAGCAGAGCTGCTACAGCCCAAGGATCATCTTTGTGGCCCTTCTCATTCCACCCATTAAGTCTGTGGCATCCCATCACCTTTTTGTGCCAGTATTAGCTCTCACCAGCAGCTAATTGAGTTGAAAAATAAGCTCACACAAACCTCTTCAGGCAGATCAGCTCCATGAACCAGATCACTCTGTAGGCAGAGGAGAAACGGTGCTGATCTGAGAGGACTGGAATGTATGGCAAGAACTGAAAGAAACTGGGTGGTAAGACCCTGGCCCAGGTTGCCCAGGGAAGCTGTGGCTGCCCCATCCCTGGCAGTGTTGAAGGGCAGGTTGGATGGGGCTTAGAGCAGCCTGGGCTGGTGGGAGGTGTCCCTGCCCATGCAGGGGGGTTGGGACTGGAAGATCTTTCAGGTCCCTTCCCATCCAAACCAGTCTGGAATTCCATGAGAAAGAACCAAGAAACCCAGAGTCAGACGGATAGAAGCTGATATGGAACAACACACAACCCATCTCTTTAGGCCACACAACCTCCCTGAAATGCAGGCTCTTCTCTGCTACAAGCATCACTATCTTCCCTGCCAGCTGCCTGCATGTTGCTTGGAATATAAGCTGGGTAAGAACAGGGAACCATCCCATTGTCCTGAATTCAAAAATCAACTCTTTTAAAAAAATTAAGCTTACTTGCAGTAAGCCTGTAACACAGGTAGAACTACAGATATCAGGGCAGAAATGTTTCCTCCCAACTCTGCTTTGTGCAGCCTCTCTCTCCTTCCTCCATCCTCCACATCCTGGCTTAACCATCACCAAAAAAAAAAAGAAAAAGAAAAAAAGAGAATAGCAGCAAAAATCTGTCATGCTCATGGTATCAGGGATTTTTATTCTGGTTTCCTAGCAACTCCACAGGCCAACTTGGCAGCAATTTTGTACTGAGCACTAGTTAACACAGGGTTCCTGCAGCTCTTCTTAAAGAGATACTTCAAACTCTTTAATTGCCTCTTTCCTTCCATCACAAGTGGAGTGCACTCTAAGGCTGCCTGGAGGATCAGCATGAAGAGGAAGAAACACCTACATTTTACTTTTAGCTCCATTCCATTCTCTGATGATTTTTCACTCCCCATGAGGGAACTGTGAAGAGATCTTAAACGAGTATTTAATTCAAATTAAGCAGGAGGAAAGAACAAATAGAAAATGAGAATCTGCAGATTAAAGTGAAGTTATCATCAAGGATCTCCAGCCTGGGCTGACCTCACTTCATAGCTATATAGGATCCAGAGGTAGGCCCCACAATGTCTGTTACAATGTGGGAATGGTAAAAAGAAAAACACCAGGCAAGAAGGGGGTTAATTGTAAATGCTGATGAGGATTAAGCTTCTACATTTATAGCTGACACATCATTTGAAGATTGATAAAAACATATCAAGAAATAAACAACCACAGCATTGCTACTCATGCCTGGGAATCTATTTTCCACTGACAACAGCTACAAAGCCAACAGAAATGCTCTGAGCTCCATCCTACTGTCTATCCAACGTGCCCCAGAAAAGATCAGAAGGTGGGTGACCTGCATGGATTTAGTTTGTGTGACCCACTGGCCTCCCTGTCAGGCCTGCCAGTTGTGACAGTGTTTTCTCTGACAGGACAAAATGTCAGTGGGGAACTGGCTCAGGATCACCCCATTATTTTGCCTGTTGGCCCAGGAGTAAACAGGGTTTTTTTCCCATTAACTGGTCTTCTACATTCAAGCTGCAGCTGGGAAGTCTGCATGTCGAGGTGGATATACTAATTTACAGCACAGAACAACAGAAATGTGCTTTGTTATGTCTCCCAGCCTCACTGCTGGAAATAGTTTTACTATATAACTGCACCCACACTCTCCAGAGGGGGAATTCAGGGTCCAGAGTGAGCCTGGCTGGTCCTTGTGAAACTCTCTGACCTTTCTTGCCCCAGTTGAAACAAGCCCAATTAAAAGCAAAAGGTGATGTTGAGCACGGTGCTTTATTTCTCCCAAGTGCAGGGATGTCTGGGAATAACTAAGGCAGATAATCTGACACTAACATTACTCACTGATTGTAATTCTTCCTTTTCCAGCTACATCTGAGGCAGACTGCTACCTACTTGGCATCAGTTTACAGCAAAACAATAATCTACCAAGAACAGGTGATTTTCGCCATGAAGAAAAGACATGATGCATGATAACTGAGAGCACAACTCCCCTGGAAGCCTAAGGAGCAGCGTGGTGCTACCACACTCCTCCCACTGATGGTCTGTGTGTGCCACAGCTGCAGGGAACTTCCTTCTGCCAGTTTATCCTCTATATGTGACTGGATACATTTGACTCCAGGCATTTGGAAAGGACACTCTTTACCATGTCAGCCTGTCTGAGATGACAATGGGAGCAGTTTGAAATGGTCTGGTGAACACTGAAGACAAAGTATTCAGTTGCTGTAGTTATTAATTATGACCACTTAAACACCACTACAGGCATGAGTTGATTTACCACTAAAATGACAGCCTCTTGCTCCTGGCAGCACAGAGGAGCATGGCAAAGTAACACAGCACAAGCTAGTGAAGAACTGAGAGCAGAAGGGAGGAGAGTATCTTTGCCACATTCAGATCCTGAAACGTGTTTGATGTGTAAAGATCCTTGGAAATCTCAGAACCACAGAACATTAGGGGTTGGAAGGGACCTCCAAAGATCATCAAGTCCAACCCCCCTGACAGAGAAGGAAAAAAAACAAAACCCACACACCAAACAAACAACTAGGGCAGGTCACTCAGAAAGGCATCCCAACAGGTCTGGAAAGCCTCATGAGAAGGAGACTCTACAGCCTCTCTGGGCAGCCTGTCCCAGGGCTCTGTCACCCTCACAGCAAAGAAGTTCTTCCTCATCTTGAGGTGGAACTTCCTGGGCTCCAGTTTGAATCCATTGCCCCTCGTCCTGTCACAGGGCACAAGTGACAAGAGCTTGTCCTGCCTTCTTGATGCCCTCATGTATTGATAGACATTCATTATATCCCCCCTCAGTCTTCTCCTCTCCAGACTGAACAGCCCCAGGTCTCTCAGCCTTTCCTCATCCAACAAATGTTCCAGTCCCTTCATCACCCTCGTAGCCTTCCTTGGACTCTCTCCAGTAGATCCCTGTCCCTCTGGATCTGGGGAGCCCAGAACTGGACACAACACTCCAAGTGAGGTCTCACCAGGCCCAAACAGAGGGGGAGGAGAACCTCCCTTGATCTGCTGGACACACTCCTCCTGATGCACCCCAAGACACCACTGGCCTTCTTGGCCACAAGGGCACATGGTTGAAACAAAATCATTTTCATGTTGAAACAAAAACCCCAGTTTGGATTTTGTGTCTTAAAAAGCAGTGTTTGCAAGGTCTGCAGGCAGAGTTTGAAGGAAACCTGGGGGGGGGAACTGTTTAATTGTGCACCTTTTAGTATTATAATATTTTTAAGACAGATTTTGGCATTTTTCACTCACTGCTTTTGTTAGACCCCCTCTGCTTTTATTCTAAGCCTGACAACAACCTGTTCTTCCTTGAAGCTCAGCTACCATATTCAAGTGATTATGTGCAAGAAAAAGACCAGAAAACTGAATCAAGAGAACTAAAGAAGGTTCAGGACTTTCCTGAACTGTTTTTGAGCTCCGCCCATGGTTTCTTGATTTATAAGTGCCTCCTAATGTATTAAAATGTCAGTGTGAAAACCCTGCTGAAATTACTCAAAGACCAGAGCTGGCTACTTGGAAAGAACTAGTTTTGGTGGTTGGCTTTCTTTCAGGGTTTGAATAATCAAGCTAGAACAAGCAATCCACAGGACCAGGCACAAGGCCAAGGAGGTGTGATTACAGGATAGGAAGGTATAACCTAAGGCAAAATCCCTCAGCTGGCTTTAGTAACCCAGGGACAAACACAGAGAGGGAAGGGCAGGGGACCCTCCTGCCAGTAACTGCCTCAGTGAGCCTAAGGAGATTAGCTGCACAATTAGGTCTTTAATCAGTGCCACTCCCAGCCCGGGCAGCAGCCTGTCTGGTGTGTGCCTCACTAGTACACCCCTGAGATTTGCCCTCTACATGGAGACTGAATTCCCTCTGCAGCCCCTCCAACCCCACTGCACTCTGTGTGACAGCAAAGCACACCCACCCCCCCAACCCCCCAAGAGAGCCTGAGAATCCATCAGCACAGGACTTGCTTGTTGGTCAACAAGTTTTACAGGCTTGCTCAGCAGCTCCTTTACTGCCAAAAAAAAATAAAATAACCCAAGTCACAGGAGCCAGGCACAAGCCAGAACAGGGCCACTACCAATGAGAATGAAGCCCTTGCTCTGTTCCTACCAACAAACTCAATCAACATCTAAGCAATTTAATTTCATCATCTTCAAAGCACTATCAAGGAATTCTGTTCTGGCTGCAGCCTCCTCAACAGAGTTTCCTGTGGGAGAAACTGCTGCTTTTAACCATGTTGCTCTGGTCAGCCCTTGGTACCTGACCCCAGCACCACCTGTGGGCTCTGCACAAGGTCCTGCAGCCTGCACCAAGTCCCTCTGCCTTCTCTGACCCTGTCCTGCCTGTGCAAGTAGAACCAGCAGCCTGTTTATCTCAGCATGAGAGATATTAGTAATAAATTAGGTATTAGGAAGAAATTATTCACTACAAGGGTGGCGAGGAACTGGGATGGGTTGCCCAGGGAGGTTGTTGATGCCCCATCCCTGGAGGTTTTTGAGGCCAGGTTGGTTGAGGTTTGTGCAACCTGGTCTGGTGGTTCCCTGCTCATGGCAGGGGGGTTGGAACTGGATGATCTTTAAGGTACCTTCCAACCTGAATGATTCTATGATTCTATAAGCACATAGAAAACATTACCAGAACAAAAAGGGCTTATGTTTGGGATTTTTTTCTTCTTAACCATCCCATTTATTTTGCTAGCTGTGTGTCTGCTAAGAGGGGATGCTTTTAGGGATGGGTGACTGTAATTATACAAGACAAGCAGAGAAGCTGAACTCAGATTCATTCCCTCCACAGCCAGAGTCTTGATTTTCTAAGAATTAAACCCCCAGAATGAAGGGGATGGCTTTGCATGACATTATTATTGATTTACATCTCTCATTACACCCCCTGAGTACACACAAGTAATGACCAAATGAGTTCAGAGTTTAGGTCTCAGAGTAAATTCAGCTTCTCTAGGTCTATGCTACATAAACAGCCCAAACGGGCACTGGAAAAACCAGCAGAGTGTTGCAGGGATGATTCCTCTGCTTTGTGCAGCCCAGTTCTGAGCTGGCAGCCCCCCCAAAGCAAGGAAACAGCCAACAGAGCAGGGGGGTGCAAAGAGAGAACCAACAGACAAGGGAAATTACAGAATTGTTCTGGTCGGAAAAGACTCTTAAGATCATCGAGTCCAACCATTAACCCAACTCTACCATGTTAAACCATGTCACTCAGCCCCACATCTACACGGGTTCTAAACACCTCAACAGATGGGGATTCAACCACCAAACTTGGCAGCTTTGCCCACGTTTAATCAACCTTTCAGTGAGAATTTTCTTCTAATATCCAATCTAAATCTCCCTTGGTACAACCTGAGGCCATTTACTCTTGTCCTGCCACTAGTTACTAGGGAGAAGAGACCAATCCCCAACTCACTACAACCTCTTTTCAGGCAGTTGTAGAGAATGCATTGGGTTAGAAAGGACCGTTCAAGGTCATCTAGTCCAGCCCCTTTGCAGAGCACAGGGACTTTTTTAACAAGATCAGGTTGCTCAGAGTCCCATCAAGCCTGACCTTGAATGTCTCCAGGGATGGGGCTTCCACCACCTCTCTGGGCAACCTGGGCCAGGCTCTCACCACCCTCACAGCAAAGAATTTCCTCCTCATGTCTCACCTCAATCTCCCTTTTCCAGCTTCAATCCATCACCCCTCATCCCACCCCTCCCTGCCCTTGTCCCAAGCCCCTCCCCAGCTTTCCTGGAGCCCCTTCAGGCACTGGAAGGTGCTCTCAGGTCTCCCTGGAGCCTTCTCTTCTCCAGGCTGAACACCCCAACTCTCCCAGCCTGGCTCCAGGGCAGAGCTGCTCCAGCCCTCCCATCATCTCCAGGGCCTCCTCTGGGCTGGCTCCAACAGC
This sequence comes from Apus apus, assembly GCF_020740795.1. Taxonomy (NCBI): domain Eukaryota; kingdom Metazoa; phylum Chordata; class Aves; order Apodiformes; family Apodidae; genus Apus; species Apus apus. The sequence goes on from NC_067294.1 coordinate 18,233,708, forward strand.
TCCGTGTCCTTCCTGTGTTGGTGCAGGAGCCTCCCTTTGCCTCTTTCAAAGCAGGGCTTGTGAGCTGCTGAAGGTCTGACCTTGCAGGCCAAGGGCCTGTAAGGAGGGCAACATAAAGGCCGAGGCAATTCTGACAGCATCCAGGAAGGCCTGACCCGACGGGCTGGGCAGGCTGGAGAGGAGCTGACACATCTCTTATTCTTCTCTCACCCCCCTACAGTGAGAGCGTTTGGGGCCAGGTTGGTGCTGCCCCAGCCCCCAAAGTCCCCGCAGAGCACTCTGCAGAAAAGAAATGTCATTTTTCTGCATCTTGTTTTTACCCTTTTCGAAACAGGACGAGGATCACGGCCTCGGCCTTGTGCTCCCAGCCGCTCCCCCGCTCACGTCAGCGGTAAGTTCCTTAAGGAACTTCCTTTTGCCACTCCTGTGGGCTGTGTGTGGTGCCAGCTGCCCTGAGAGGCCCTGCCACCCTGCAACATCCACAACAGAGGCTGCAGCAACACCCAGTTACAAAAATAAACACATTAAAAATACATTCATGACCCTCTTGTACAGCAAAGTGCAGCACACAGGCAAGCATCCATTAGGGGAGGATGTAACCTCACAGAGTGCTCTGCACTCCCTCAGCCTCTTCTCCTCTTTCATTCCTTGCAACATAAATGCATTTCAGGTCAAAATTGCATAGAATTGCTTAAATACTTCCTTATTTTATCAACCTACTTTCCATCGTGAATTGCACATTGCAGGAGGTAACAGGCTGGAAATTCCTCTGGGATCATGAATATGATGGGTTATTTGAACATTTATTTCATAAATAAAATTTTAAAATCTAAAAAAAAATTTAAAAAACAACAAAACTAATCCCACAGCAGTAGAGAAATAAAAAACAATCCAAAACCACACACACAAAAGGGAGGCACAACAGGGAGAAAATAAAGCAGCTGTAAGCTCATGTGGAAACAATTTGATTACCATCAATTCCCCCAAGTACTGACCAGATAAAAACTTGTTTAGCTTATAAATTCTGACAAGATCACAACCCGAAGTAGTGCAGCTGCAAGTGAGTGGTTTTTCTATTTATTACTTGAAATGGCTGAGCAAATAAAAAGGACAGGAATCAAACCCCATGTTTCCTGCATTGCTACAGAATATTACCAAGAGGGAAGATAAACTCCCTGGTATTGTTACCAAGCAGCACATGCCTAGAGCAATGGGCAAGTGAAAAAGTGCCTTAGGTTTTTAAAAACAGATTGTGTTTCCAACATTATTTCCCACCAGATGTCTAGAAACCAATCACATCATCTGGCAAATCTATTTTTTTGGTAAGAAGTGTTATCCCCCACCTTTTGTTGCTCAGTTACAGAATCATTTGGGGTATGACTAACCCTAAGGCCCAAAGATGGAGGGCTAAATAGGGGGTGAAACCCAACAAACTAGCTGTCATTTTGGGGGTTTGATTCAAAGGAGTTAAACTATTGACCATTACAGACAGAATAAAGGTGGAAAGCAGGTACTTTCCATGAGATGCTACTTAGTTCTTCAAGAATTATTAACAGTTATCAAATGAGAAACGATTTTAGGTGCAACTGTAACTTCAATTTCTTGAAGCAAAGAGATTATTATAGAAAGCATGAATTAAGTAGACAAGGAGTTATTATCATTAAACTTTCTCCCAGCACCTAAATATAGAAATTATAGCCAGCTAAACAGTTTGTGTGAAACCTACTTCATCACTCCTTAGCAGTTTGGAAACATTTGCTTCATATTCCTCAGTCACAGAACACCAGCCTTTTACTCCTGTTACTCTTCTTTTATTCCAGGACAAGGGGCAATGGACTCAAATTTGAGCCCAGGAAGTTCCACCTCAACATGAGGAAGAACTTCTTTCCTGTGAGGGTGACAGAGCCCTGGGACAGGCTGCCCAGAGAGGCTGTGGAGTCTCCTTCTCTGGAGACTTTCAAGACCTGTCTGGATGCCTTTCTGAGTGACCTGCCCTAGTTTTGGTCCTGCTCTGACAGGGGGGTTGGACTGGATGATCGTCAGAGGTCCCTTCCAACCCCAAATATTCTGTGATTCCAGATTTAGAATTCTTGTAGGAATCAGTATCTCAGCTGGAGCTATTGATCCTACAGGAACCCCACGTGGAGATGAGAAGCTGGACATGGACATCTCCACTTTGGCAAATTCAACACGTTCCTCCAGCCAGGGACAACCACAAGGATTTGACTAAATGGCTCGATGCACAAATTCATTCTGCCTTGCCTGGGGCTGACAAGGAAGGTTCAGTCCTCTCACCAGTTTCCAGCAGGCAGAATCAAGAATTCTCCACAGTATGCAAAGACATAAACTGTTCAAAAACAGTCTTTCTGGTAGTCAAAACGAAAACAAAGTCCTAGTCAAATATATCAAGACCAATAGACCACACAACTTTGAAGTTTGCAGCATGAACCTTTTTTCAAATTCTGAAAGTTCCCTTTTAGAGTCTTCAAGGACTAAGGTATCACACACTATGAAACCCCTCATCCATGTAATCTAATTTACTTGGTGCACTCCACTGAAAAATAATGGGCCCCAGGATAAAGACCACAAATGCTATTTCAGGTTGGTTCTGGGGGTCTTGGAGCTAAGAGGAAAATACCACAATAATAGAAAGTAAATTTAACAATAGCCGGGTCATGACTGCAGTTTTTGTGTGATATGTATAGGGGGACAATCACCTCTCTCCTTCTGCTGGTCACACTGTTTCTAATCCAAGCCAGGATGCCATTGGCTTTCTTGGCCACCTGGGCACACTGCTGGCTCCTGTTCAGCTGCTTGTCAATTATGTGTGGCCAAGCCAGTGATCTACATTTCAACATCCTTGGAATAACAATGCAGAGACAATGGACAGATGAACAGGAAGAGACCAGAGTTGTTAGATGAAAAGGATAAACAGGTTTTGAAGAGAAACAGGGCAGAGAGAGGTGCAGACTTGGCAAACCAGCTAGGGAACAAGATGTGAAAATGGAGGAACAGAAGTGAAGGCTGAAGAGCAGGAAGTACCAGGGAGTATCCTGGGAGTAACTACTGGGAGAAGGGGAAAACTGAGGACCGTGCATCACACTGAAATAACTTGAAAATTCAATGATCAAGATCAAAGCAAAGACAGGGACAAAAGAGAGGGATTTAGCCTTCTGTGGTCCTTTCTGTTTCAGCACAGCACCGTTGCTCTGCACCTACATAAGAAAGCTGTCCTGGTTTCCCTTTCCAGACTCCACAGAGCTGGCAGAAACACTGCAGCCTTAAATATATATTCTAGTGTGCTTTAGGGAGATCATTTTTTCCTATGATTGCAAGGGGCTGGTGAACCAAATCTCTATGGTACTTTACTACGTAGGCTTAGGAACTAGATAAAGTCCTTATGACCTTCATTTTGGGGATTTATTAAATCACAGAGTTGAAGACAAGAAACATTAATAACTTGGCTGTCCCTGTATTTTCTCCATTTTCTCCTTTAAAAATATTACACACTATCACAGTGGCTCTTAGGCCACTCAGGTATGGTTCTTAGAGCTGGTACTTTGATATGTAGGTATTTCTGGGTTTGAAAGTCTGAATTCTGAAATATAATTTAAAAATTGGCTATTAATGAAAAGGAGTATAGAGGATACAGATGTGCACAGCAGCATTTTCCAGCTCTTTCTTCCATTTGAAACAGCAGCAACATCCTGCAACAAACCAAGATCCCACTTTTGTATCCCAGGTTATTATACTGTAATTAGTTATTATCTTTTATGGCTGAAATCAATGAGTTGCTAAAGCTAAGCCAGACCATTGTTCTGTGCTGTTATTTGTAAATTAACCTTTAACTGTCTCAAAGCAGCAGCAGTTTTGGCCCCTGCACATTCTTTGCAGTGACTGCTTTGATGAGCCTTAATTTGCCTCTTTTTCTGTAGATACAGAAGGTCATTGGAAGAAGATGGATAGAAACTCACTGACATTTAAGGAGAAATTGTTCTCTATTCACAACCACAATGCAAAGCTGTATCACAGAATCACAGAATGGTGAAGGTTGGAAGGCACCTCAAAGATCATCAGGTTCCAACCTCCCTGCTATGAGCAGGGACACCTCCCACCAGACAAGGCTGCACAAGCCTCATCCTGGCCTTGAACACCTCCAGGGAATTAAATATGTTGTATCTCAGGTCTTAGAGCAGCCAGTTATTTTCTTAGGCTCTCTTTAAATCTAATTTAAAAAAAAATACTTCAGAAGCCAAGACCCTTGGGACAGCATTGTGGCCCCTGAGAGCTTTTATTGGAGCGTGACACCTGCTGAATCTTGAGAACAGCATCTGTTGCAACAGTAAGAGTCAAACTTAAAAAAAAAAAAAGTGCATTTACTCCCTCTGTGCTGATGTTAAATGGACTCAAAGACACAAAGATCAAATGATTATTCCATGAAATGAACAACTAACTTCCGTGTGCCTTTCTGCCCCCCACCACAACCTCAGTGTGTCAATCTTCTTTCGAGCGACCCACAGCTCAGTAGTCACTGAAGAGCCCACACCATGCCACTCCCAAAGCTCTCTGCCTCCTGTAGACCTTCTAGGATCTCTTTCCAATTATTCCCTTCTAAGGGAAGATTCCAAGATTGCCAGACTCCAAGATTTTTACTGCTGACCCTCTCATATCCTTAGATGTCTCTGATCAGATCTCTCCTGCTCTCACTAAAGTCCCATCTCCTACTGGGGCCCTTCTCATATTTTGCTGTTGGAAGGAAGTGCCTCTGGCAGAAGGTTTTTATTGAAGTAGCACTTATTTGCCTGACATACAGATTGGTCTGTGAAACACAGAGTTGTGTATGGCACAACTACACTAGAACATTGTAATGATCTCTTCTCCTGTCAAGGCATTCTTGGACATTTTTGTTAAAACTCATGCAAGCATTCCCTTTTCTTTACAGCTTTCTTAATTTCCTTACATCTCATTCCCAAAACTGTATCCCAAACCAGCATTAAAAAATGTACTAGAAAGACCAACATTCCCTTGAAGAAAAGAACGTAAGAAGGACATCCCAGCATAAGGACATGGAGCTGTTGGAGCAAGTCCAGAGGAGGCCATGAAGATGGCCCAAGGGCTGGAGCAGCTCTGCTCTGGAGACAGGCTGGGAGGGTTGGGGTGTTCAGCCTGGAGAAGAGAAGGCTCCAGGGAGACCTTAGAGCACCTTCCAGTGCCTGAAGGGGCTCCAGGAAAGCTGGGGAGGGGCTTGGGACAAGGGCAGGGAGGGATGGGATGAGGGGGAAGGGTTTCCAGCTAAAAAAGGGGAGATGGAGATTAGACATTAGGAGGAATTCTTCACTGTGAGGGTGGGGACACCCTGGCCCAGGTTGCCCAGGGAAGCTGTGGCTGCCCCATCCCTGGCAGTGTTGAAGGGCAGGTTGGATGGGGCTTGGAGCAACCTGGGCTGGTGGGAGGTGTCCCTGCCCATGCAGGGGGTTAGATCTAGATGATCTTTAAGGTCCCTTTCAACCCAAACCACTCCATGATTCTACGATAACTTGAATTATTTGCCATATTTACACTTGCTCCTCATTTAATTTTGGGCATTCATTCCTTATTCTACAGCCCATCAATGGGCATCCTCTGCATTCCAGCTGATTGCAGCAGGAACCATCTTCCCAGAGCAACATGAATCTATTCCAGAGCAACTGCAGTTCCCAACATAAAACCAGCCTGAGAGTTTATGGGCATGGAATCTCCCAGCATGGATAAAGAGGTCACAGTTAGGCAGGAGGTAAGGAAGAGCAGAAAAAAGCTGAATAAGGCTCTGATAGACACAAACTTCAGAGGACAAATGTTGAAAGAGTCAGAATTGGGGTGATGGGACACAATTTTGTAGGTAGATTTTCTACAGACATACACACACACACATATATATAACATATATATATACACACATAGAGCACATCCAGTCCTCTGCAGACCTAGAGGTGATCTCTGGGTTTCCTGGTTATAATGTTCCCCTGCCACTTCCCTGCCTCTCCTGCTTCTTTCTCTTAAGGAATAGCAGCCAATATTTCTACTGCTGTTTCCTTGGCTGGTTGAAGGGATAAACATATGCACCTTGAATGTCAGGCATGGAGAACTGCCCATGTTGAGGTCAGTAGATTCTCACACACACAAAAAAATAGCCTTTTTCATAAGAGCACTGAAAAAAACCTCCACCTCTTAAAAAAGGCCACCACCTTCCAGCTAATTACCTGGGAAAAGGAAACAAAAATGACAGCTATGCTTAGAAGAATGTTACCACTGCAAAATGAGATGCATAAAATCAGCATGGTTTAGGATTGCACTTGCATTTGCAGCCTTCATTCTGTTCCTTGTGCATATTTGGAAGGCTGGATGCTGAAATCCCAGCCTCCTTGAAGTGAGGGGGCTGCCTGCCAAGGACTTGGGGGATGCCAGGATTCCAGCCATGGTCTTGGCCTACATGCTTCCAAACTTGAGATGCAGATTTTCCCATCAGGTCCTTTCCTCTTTTGTTTACAGGTTTGTCTGAATCATAGAATCACAGACTGGTTTGGCTTGGAAGGGACCTTAAAGATCATCTAGATCTAACCCCCTGCATGGGCAGGGACATCTCCCACCAGCCCAGGCTGCTCCAAGCCCCATCCAACCTGCCCTTCAACACTGCCAGGGATGGGGCAGCCACAGCTTCCCTGGGCAACCTGGGCCAAGGTCTCACCACCCTCACAGTGAAGAATTCCTCCTAATGTCTAATCTCCATCTCCCCTTTTTCAGCTGGAAACCCTTCCCCCTCATCCCATCCCTCCCTGCTCTTGTCCCAAGTCCCTCCCCAGCTTTCCTGGAGCCCCTTCAGGCACTGGAAGCTGCTCTCAGGTCTCCCTGGAGCCTTCTCTTCTCCAGGCTGAACACCCCAACCCTCCCAGCCTGTCTCCAGAGCAGAGCTGCTCCAGCCCTGGATCACCTCTGTGGCCTCCTCTGGACTTGCTCCAAGAGCTCTATTCAACAGGAATGTCTACAGTCAAACGTAGACCAGGTTTTGCTTGGGCAACACGTATTTCCTGAAGCATCATGTGATGGTGGAGTGCAGCTATGCATTAGGAATTAAGGATCTACTGACTGAAGATTTGACTTGTTCATCCTTCTTAAAGTGCTCCTATGACATCATCTTTGAATGCTCCCATTGATTAACTCTCTGAATCTGGCTCTGTGAAGCATCCTACCCGTGGCTTTTGTGGATTGTTCAATTAAATGAATGGTTTAGTGACAAACTGATGGGGATTAATCAATTGACTAAAACAACTGCATGGAGAATGTGTGCACAGAGTGGGCTTGGAAGTGGTTTTTAGTAATCAGAAGTGGAGACCTGCAGCTGCCACAGTATCCTGATGATAACAGAGATAATAAATAACTTGTCTAGGAGCTTATCTGGACCCAGGTGCACTCCATGCATATGTAAATGATAGGTCAGGAGCAAATGTATTTGTTAACTCAGTCGACTGCAATTGACCATAATGAGTTTCATCTCTTCTGCAAAGCATCACTTGGGTGTGTCAACCTGATGAAAAATATTACAGGTCTTGAACCTAAATTAGAAAAAAGAAAGAAGCATTGCAAGAGATATCTGTGGGTAGGATTCTAAAAACAGGGGTAGTAAATTGCTGGAAATGTGATGCATGATTAAGCTAATTTGCACAATCATTAATCCTGAGATTTCTGCCCAGAGAAGCTGTGGCTGCCCCATCCCTGGCAGTGTTGAAGGGCAGGTTGGATGGGGCTTGGAGCAACCTGGGCTGGTGGGAGGTGTCCCTGCCCATGCAGGGGGTGGGACTGGATGATCTTTAAGGTCCCTTCCAACCCAAACCAGCCTGGGATCATATAATTTGCCTCTGAATTGCCAGTTTGCTATTAAGGACCAGAAATACCTGTAGCTTTTGCTGACAAGAAGTGCAGAAGAACATTCTCTGAAACCCACCAAAAACCAGCTAACTAATGTTATGTCCCTTGGGAGTAGACAAACTGAATGTGTCTTCATCATGTAGGAAATAATATCCATTTACAAGGAACCTGATCCACAAAAACCAGATTTAAAGACAGCTGTAACTAGCATGGATATTCCCTAACACAACTTTAATTAGTTCTGTTTTCCTCTATGCTAGAAAAGAATTCCTGTTGCTGCAGGTATTTCTTACAACCTGTTTGAACACATTACCTAGAAATAAGAACCACAGAGAAACAATGGTCTACAATGCTCAGTGATCAAACAGCCTTGGCCCTGACTGTCAACTCTCCAGGGCCTCCTGCCAGCTTCTCCCCTCACTATGTCTTAGTTTTCTCCACCCCTCAGAGCCACCAGCACACAGAGCAGTGTGTGCAACAGGGGTGCACTCACTGCACAGGTGCCTCATTGCATGGTCCTGGAGGGCAAGGGCATTAAGAGCCAAGGGTTAGTGCTGCTCCTCAACCAAAGAGATGTTCAGCTTCCCAAAGCGAGTCTAAAATGATGAGATGCAAAAAGAAGAGCAGAGAGGAGTCCAGAGAGTGAAACCCAGCTCATGGACCCAAGTGCCAATGGACCTCCTCAGAAGACAGGACCACCCAAGCTTCGCATTTACATTCAGGTACTTAGAAATCTGCACTATCAGCAAGCAAACATCTGAATATTTGCAGCCATGCTGAAGTGGGTACGAGGTAGGACACGAAGAGCTCAGTCAGGGACAATGAGTGAAGCTGCCAGCCTGAGGGAAGCCCTTGGAAAGGTCAGAGTCTCCACGTGGTGACATTTTCAAACGCAAGCTCAACAGTTGTGTGCCCTTCCTAACATGCCCAAGCTGTGTCTTCCTGCAAAGCCTGCAACAGAAGGATGAGCACACAAACCCCAGATAATTAGAGCCCAGGGGCCCCTTATATATGATATTAATTGCCAAATCAGTTTCTGCAGAAAAGCCTTCTGCAACACCAGTGTGGGTTTTGCTGGGCAGCATTAATTCCTGGATACGTTTTCTCTGTGACTGCAAATCCTGAAGTTGCTCCCTCAGCCCTTTATCCCTGCAAAATTCCCATTTAAACCAAGGAAAAGTTTTGCAGAAAAAAAAAAAAAAGAAAAGAAAAGGATTGAATAAAGCAGCTCTCACATCATCTCTGCTGGAGACCCCACTTCATGGCCTTTGACCTGCCTCCATGATGTGAGTGTCACTCCTCATTTGCATTCCTGGAGGACACAGAGCTGCCATTCAGGGCTCACAGGGCATCCACTAAGTTGACAGCTTAGTCTGGACATGACTGGAACCACTGGTCACACCAGGGACTGGCTGCTCCACTACCTCTCTCTATTATTCCTGCTCCAACATAAAAAGTGAGAATATTTTACTGCCTCCACTGCAAAATATACAGGTAATTTTTCTTCTTAACTCTCTGAGGACCTTTTGTGAATTCTATTGACTGTTGTGCAGTCATCAGTCACCCTGAGTAAATGAAGCTACATTCCAACAGGTATTTTTGGGCATTTATTTTGTCAAGTAGATAATAGCTTCATTTCCATCACTGTGTCACAGTGAGTGAAAATAGCCAGGGGAAAAAAAAAAAAAAAAAAAAAAGGTATGATTTCACCACAGAAAATTAAAAGAAAGACTCAAAGAGACTTACTGGGTTTGTAAAAATAAGAAAGGGTGAACTGATAAGCTCCTACCCCAGTTTTATTGTTCTTCTGAAACGGAGGGCCAACCACCTCAAGAGCCACAGGCATTTTGAATCTGAACACACACATCAGGACTGAAGCCCTTTCATTACACCAACCAATAACCCCCCAAGGCAGGGTTGAAACTGGCACTGAGGGCTCTTAATCTCCAGTGCTGATCTGAGACTGAGTAAAGAAAAAGATGCATTTTCTGCTTTCTTATTCCCCTCTATTTAGACTAATTTACAACAACTTGCCTCAGAGACACCAACCAGAAGGAAAACTAGGATGGAAGCGTTAGGAACCCACCTCAGCTAACATGAGTTCCTCAGATGTATTCTGGATTGTCACAGCCTTACCTGTGGTAGCACTGGAGACTGTTGGCCACTGCTGATCAGGTCCTCCTGGTCCTCCACGCAGGACTCCTGCCTCCTCCACGTGCACAGCACTGCATGGGCACAGATCACAGTTAGATGATACAGCTCCTTTCTGCCCTGGGCTTTAAAACATCTCTTTCTTGCTGCTTTTCAAAAGTCATAACCTTTTGTTGCTGTGCAACTACTCCTATAATATTTATTATGTGATGGTAACAAGTTCTGCTGGAGATCTAGCTGTTTTGACCTAAAAAAAGTTATCTTTGATCATTTACTAAAACACAGCTGTGGCATAATTTATAAAATGATGATCTGCAGGACACTTTGCATTCATTGCCTGGAAGCCACTAACAAGAAGGTGAAACACCTCCCTGGCTGTTATGATGTACTAGCATGAAAGCAAATTATAAGAAGTTGTTGGAATGAGTTCTGAGCTCTGTCATTTTTCTACTTTACCAGGTCCCACCATCCTGGGTTGCTACATGGTCCTCATGAGCAGTTCAGGGAGAGAAATACATGTTCTCCAATGCAGGAGCTAAGCCAACAAATTGTGCAGTGTCACCTCGTGAGCACTTGGCCTTGAAAGCACCAACTTGGGTATCAGCTACCACCTCAGATGGAAGGAAAGGAAAAAAATCTGCTACTTTTAGTGCAAACTAGGGATGTGTTTGTGTGCAGTTCCCTAGAGAAACTAGATTCTGTGACTGTGAACCCTGCTCTTTGCTCATCTGCTCCTCGGCTGCCTTCCACGCTCCCAGTTAAACTTAATGAGAGTGTCAACCAAATGACAGGTGTCCCATGGATACCAAATTTCCACCATTTTCATTCAAAATTAGCATTTTATGAATATCATCAGCTGGGCAGGTTATACAGGGAGATTTCAGGTAAGGACTGGGGCTGGTGAGAGAACAGAGGAACATACACAATTTCCCATAAAGGCTTCATTAGCTCCCCTGCTTGGGGGGGTAAATTGCTCTAAATGACCTCTGACCTTTCATTCATCATTCCAGGCAAGATCTTGAGCTCTGTATAGAAGGGAATGTGGATTCATAGGATCACACTGGGAATACACAAGAGCAGCCTGACTCTGAGGACTGGTAAATAAGATGCTCAGGCTGGCAGAAGAATTCCTGCTTCCTGCTCCCCAGCCAGTTTATTCATTTTGCAGTAAGCAGTCAGGGATTAAAACCAACAAACAACAGCAGGAACATAAAAGAAAGAAACCAGTTTGCCCAACTGGCCACAGAATCAAGCTGGCTCTTCCTTGCCTTCTGATTCCTGAGATTTAGGCTCAGCTGGAGAGACACACTGTGTCCTCAGCCACCTGAGCACAGTCTCAGGGATGGGCAGTCTGAACCTGAGCTTTGGACTTCAACCTTCTGAAGGTTCTTCAGCCCTATGGATAACAGATCAAAGGTGGTGGGTTACTACAGTCCCATTGCACCAACAATTTTGGGAAAAACATACCATCCTGCATGTTGTAGTGCATCTAATCCTACAAAGTAGCCTTATTAATCCTGTCAGATTACACCTGAATACATAGCCAGTCTTCTAATCTGCTCAGCAAGGAAGAGCAAAGATATTATTTTATTTAAATTCTACAAAACCAGCCGAATTATATTTTTTCCAGGTGTACTGAGGAGCAGATAATAGCAGAGCCTGCTTGTGGTGTTAGGCAGAGGACTTTCAGAGGTGTCTAAGGAGACTTGGACACAGCCTGACTATTCCTTCTTTGAAAATCTGTCTCATATCTTTAAAATGTCCTTAGAAGTGTGTTAATCATCTTGACTGCACCATGTGGTTAATAAACCAACTGCAGGAGCAGCATTATTACTTTTATGGTAACAAGAAAATGCATCAATGCTGCAGAGAATCTATTGAAACCTCAGCAGAGATTATTACAGGGAGCCTTAAAGTAAACCAAGAGGCTGTCATCACAGTTAAATAATTCAATAATTGGAGAAGTTACACCTTGACAACCACTGTGCAAAAAGACAGGAGGTAAACACAAAAAAGCACAGACTACAGTGGTGCAATAACAGCAGGAGATGAAGTCACACTGGGTCTGTAGCACATGGAGATGGGAAGTGGGAGCAGCAAAACTCCAGTGCTTTCCATCTCACTGTACATATCCCCTTCCTCAGAGCCAGCTTTGTCCTTCCCACAGAGAGCAAAGACAGAACTCCCCTTGGGAATGGTTGGGGAAACACCACACCTACCTTTGCATTCCTGCCCTTAGGGATGCAGAGTAACGCCAGTCAGGATTGGGGTGTTTTGGCTGTAGAAACAAAAGCCCAGGATAAGGTTGTTAAGGCAGGTTAAAGACACTGAAAAGCAGCACATGCAGCTGCCTGACTGTGTCAGAGAGTCTACATGGAGCTACTTAGTCTTTGTGAACATTCAGAACTGCCAAATCCTTCTAGAAATGTTAAAAATAAAAATAAATTTAAAAAAAAATAATCTGCTTGTCTCTGCAACAAACTTGTTTGCAAGCAAAGGCCTTTGGCTAGAGAAGATCTCTGTGGAATGACATTTAATGCTGGAAACTGGTGAACAGCTACTTCATACACTCATCAACATTCTGGGCATTGGGGGGAAAAAAAACAACCCACATCACAAATCCATAATATACACCGTTTGTTTTCCTGATGAGCTGAGGAAACTTGAGCTCCTGCATGGAACAGCATCTGCTTGAGGATGTATAAAAGGGACATCCCTGTGAAGGGGACATGGGGGACAGTCTGTCTGCTGAGAGGTTTCTGCTGGTGTTTAGGGTACTGCAGAGGACTGCACTGAACTGCCTCAGACCTGCAGACTGCAGCAAGTCTTTGATCAAAGGCAGATGTGCTCTTCATAAAACCAAGAACTACCATGTTCCCCTTATTCATGAGAGGGCTTGAGGTGAAAGGGGAAAGGGGAAGCCAGCAGGACCCTCTGACCAATCAACCTCAGCACATGCTGACCTGCTGCAGAGCAGCTTGCTAATAAAGAGATAATTAAGAAATCCTCTGTTGATCAAAAATTGCTCCAGAAAATCTCTTTTGCATTCCCAGGGGACCATCGTAATAATTTTCAACTCCAGTAATGACTGCAAGCTCTGGTCCTTTAAAATGAAGCCCAAAGCACACAACAAGGCTGTTTCTCAGTGTTCTCAAGACATTGTCATGTAGGTGATACCTCAGCCAGTGCTGAACTTCAAGCACTTGAATTCAATGAGAGGTCCTCTGTCCAGAAACATAATGAACTACACTCATTCCTGCTGTGTGCTGCACAGTGCCAAACACACAAATAATATATGACAGTAATGGTTTCATTCTCTTCAAGCTATTGGAGGCAGATCAGAAAAGAACTTGGTGCCATTACTTGAAAGAGAAAAAGAAAGTGTTGGATGCTCTGAATTATTGAAAGCCAACTCTGTCTTTCCTCCTGAGGCTAGGGGTATGCTTTTCCCTGGATCAATAGGTTTTATTCAAATAAAAATGGAGCAATCACAACTTACACTAACACTCTATCACCATCTCTCCCAGGTCCAGCATCACTCAAGAGTGAGATGCTCTTGGATGATGCTCATCCTGCTGATCTTTATGGTCTGAGTTGCACAAATGGGGGGGAGGCTGCTGTTTGCAACCACACATTAAACATCCGTGCTAGCAATTTCCTTCCCATTAATCCCCAGTTCTCTGGCATGCTCTGGTTCTGCTGAGTTTAGCAGAAAGTGGCTTAACAAGGAGCCCATTATGTGTGGTTCCAGTATTTCCTGATTCATTCCATTTTGGCCCCAGTCCCAGGGATATCAAAGTCATTCTGAAGTCACCCATGTAGTACCAGTCAATTAAAGAGGATACAAAATAATACACACTGGTCAGATCCTCTCCTGAGTAAACTTTTCTTGGTGTGTGAAGGGTGCTGACACCAGAAGATTTGGCTTCTTCTCTGCTGGGGTTTTTCTTAGAGCAGGGGGAGCTGCAGGGCTGGGGGCAAAGCCCCCTGGCTCTTTTGGTGCAATGGGAGAGGTCACTAATTTGTGTGAGGAAAGGAAGTGCGAGGAGAAGGAATCTGACCAAAGTCCCAGGCAAAAGACAGAGGAATTGAGATTACATCAAAGAGCTGGAAAAGTCTGACATGAGCTGGAGGGGAGTGAGAGAAGAGGGAAATGGCCACAGCAGAGAGGTTTTCTGTTTGCAGCTGAGAGCTTTCCAGCTCTTGGCTAGAAAGACAAACACCCACATTTTGTTGCAGTGGGAATTTTCAGATACCAGATCCTAAGTAGGTGATGAGGGCAGAAGAAACTCATCAGTTAGAAATTCATCATTCATTCACCCCACAGGTATGAACCAACACTCACCATGTCCATCTCCAAGTAGGAGACTGGGATATCTTTAAGGGTTGCTCTCCAGGGGCTGGGGCACCTTGTGGTCACTCCCAAGCAGTTCTCTCTGCTAGTACTCTTTAGGCAAGGCTGCAGTGTTGCTCCCAGAGGGGCAGTGGAAGGAAGCAAGGGATCGGAAAAATACACTCGAAAGAGGGAAACATCTATTGCCACAGTTGACTTTCAGAGGCTGCTTTTTGTTTTTAACTGTGAGAAATTCCATGTCTGAGACTTCTCTGCTTTTTGAAGTCTTCAGAGGAAGGAGCAGGCAGTGGGGCAGCAGTCCAGCCTTTGTCCAGACCTGTCCTCACCCAGTCCCGTCACATGTGCACTGCTTGACTGGGAACTTTCAGACCTCAGCAAGAGACATGTTTGCCCCACACTGGTGTTATCACAAGTCAACATCCTGCATCTGGCAAAACTGGAGAAATCCCCATGTTGTCAGAGTAACTGGCTTCTCCTTTTTTTCTGCTGCAGACTGCAATTTTTTAAGATCCTTCGGCCATAAGAGAAAAGCTGTTTCAAGTCACTTTTAAATGAGATTGGGCAATCATGGGAGAGAAAAGCAAAAAAGCATGACCAGTCATAGAAGTGACTGCACAGAAGGAGCAGCAAACTGGTCAGTAATCCCCTTCCCCAGCTCAGATGCAGCATCTTCTTATAGATCCAATAAGCTTCCCCAGACTGCATGCTGGGTTGGCTTATCTCTCTGGCTATCAAGAGTCCACCTTTACCAGGCCACCCACTGAGACCTGCCAGGTTGCCATATGCTCTGTGACATGACATGACATGGCCCCTGTCACAGTCAAGCAGTGTCTTCAGCACAGTCCCAGGGGACAGGAGTCTGCACAGGAGCTGTCAAGGGGCTCCTCTGCAAAGTCCTGTCACAGGCCCTGCTGGGAGAAGGGTAGCTGTGTGACACAACCCCCCAGGGCAAGGTACAGCTGGCCAGGAAGCAAGAGCACAGGGAGGAAGCACCAAGAGGAACACAGGCTCTGCACTGGTCCACAAGCTTCCCAGTTGGACAACGCTGTACTCTCACTGTGTCCCACAACGCTGACAAAGTCATTCTAGTTCATCTTCCCTCCCCAGCTCCCAGCCCATTGCAAGATGCTGCTTATCACATGCCAGCCCATTCTGCTGCCTTTAAGGTAATCTGAGCCTGCCATTTCCCTCAGAGGTTTTTCAAGGTCATGTATCAAGTCCAGTGATCCTGTCATTACCATTCATCAGAGGAGGTGAGGGAAGCCACACGATCCAGCACAGAAGCAATCACAGAATCCCACAGTCCTCCTGGTTGGAAAAGACCTTCAAGATCATCGAGCCCAACCATAACAGAACTCCACCAACCATTAACCCAACTCTATCGATTCCAATGCTCAAACCATGTCCCTCAGCACCACATCTACACGGCTTTTAAACACCTCTAGGCATGGAGACTCAACCACCTCCTTGGGCAGCCCGTGCCACTGCTTAATAACCCTTTCAGTGAAGAAGTTTCTTCTAACATCTGATCTAAACCTCCCCTGGTGCAACTTGAGACCATTTCCTCTTGTCCTGTTGCTTGTTATTAGGGAGAAGAGTCCAACCCCCACCTCACTAGAACCTCCTTTCAGGGAGCTGCAGAGAGCAAGAAGGTCTCCCCTCAGCCTCCTTTTCTCCGGGATGAACACCCTCAGGTCCCTCAGACACTCCCTGATTCTCCCATCACCTGCTTTTTCAGATTCAGTAACAGCACACACCACCACAGTTGTGAGATGTGCCCAAGTCTGCCCGGGTGCCTACAGAAGGGGTTGTCACTGCACCACCTGAACACCTCCCACCAACACGTTTTCCTGCAGGCACCAGGGTCACATCCTGCCAGCCACACAACCACAAGCAGGAATGGGACTAGTCACAAACAACCAACCCTATTTGAACAGCCAATCAACAAAGTGCACGTGTAATACAAAATTAAGCCACCTTAGCCAAAAAGCTCGAGAAGCTGTTTTCAAATTGCACAGGGTGGGTTCACTGAAGAATCATTTAATTGCTTCATGGAGAATAAACTGAGCTACATTGTTGCAAACATTTTGCTCAGTTCCCTTTTTCAGCTAATACTGTAACACAGTAAGGATTTGTCCCTAAGATAGAAGGAATTTCTGAAACATTTTAATGTTGCCCTGATCCCCTGAATCCCTGTTCATGAAAAATCAAAGCAAAAGCTGCCACTTCCTTCAGTGGGTGTTAGAACAGGGCCTGCCTGAGGTGGAGAAGTGTGAATCAAACATTTATAAACAGTTACCAGACAATGAGACTGCTAAAAACATCCCACTCCACTCCTGTTTCTACACAAAGGCAGGACAGAATGACATAAGGTATATTTACCAAATAAATTCACTTTGAAGCAGTAATAAAAGGCCTTTTAGAACCCCAGACCATATAGAGCTCTGCTTATTTTCCAGTGACACAATGCTGACAGGTGTGGGGAAACAGAGGCTTCTATTCCTGATTTCCTTATGTAAATGTTTAGAATTGATTTGATGTGGAGAACAAACTATTTATAGACTGAACATGCGTTTATCATGCAAGGAAATCCGAATGGAAACTGGAAAGAGTGTCATTTGCATTCCTAACTTGGAGAAAACTAAGGTGAAGGGAACAGGCAAGTGCACCTGTAAAGTATATTTAATGAGTTCCAAGAGAAGGAAAACTGCTCTGTATAATATTGGATGCAAATTTCTGCTGGCACAGCAGAAAGCACCAAAGCTGAAGCACAGAGCACTGTCCCTGCCTGGCAGAATTCAGTGGCAGATTCAGATGCTGCCACTAAACAAAAGAACATTTCCAGTTAACCTTTACAATGTCAGTGGGGCCGGAGAATTTCTTAAAGGATTAAGCTCTTGAGCTGAGATTGAAAGACATTCCCCCATTAATACCTTTTAAAGCCTCTGTGAGAAATCTCCTGGGAAGTCAGTCTGCTCCAGACAATGCTGTGGGCTTACCAGATGTAGATACTTCAACACACACACACATTTTCAAGCATTATCAAGGTGTGCTCAACTCAAACATTGATTGGATTTGTTTTTCCATGTGTTTAGCAGTTGGTTTTGAAGTGCAAAATGCAGAGGGAGAGCCAGGAGCAGAGCAAACAGCCACAAAACTCCAACCAGCCCCTGAGTCTCACTAATGTGAAGCTTTTTTTTCACTTTCTGAGAAGTGCACAGAGAGAATCACGTACATTTATTTACAAACATCACATGAAAAATCCTATTTTCTCAGCCTCATGTGTCACCACACAAAAAAGAGTACTAGGAAATGCATGATCAGAAGAGCTGATATCTTTTCTATCAAGAATCCAGACTGCCCACACTCATTAGGAATGTGCCAGGCTGCCTTCTGGGGCACAAAACTTCAGTTAAAACAGATGTTGGTTTGATTATTCTCCCCTGCATTGAAGGGAAAAGGTTGTCATGAGATGCAAGACACAACAAAACAGCTTAACCACACCAAATATTGAGAAAAAGATATGAGAAATGAAAAACATACAGTCCAAGAACCTGATACTAGTTACTCAGGCATCACTTGGTACCTCACAGATACATGAGGAAAAGGAACACAAACTAAAGCTTTAAAATCTTTCCAGAAAATGATGCATTATCACTGCAACAGTGACCTGTAATAAAAATGATATCTTCATGCACCCCCTTCCCACCTCCATGCCCCCTCCCCTTTCAAAAGGCAGGAACCCAAGCTGCCCACAACCTCCCACAGCACCAGCAACAAAGCCCCAGTCTTTTGCTGTCCCCTAGCCCCCCTGCCTGCTCATCCCCCAGGAGTTATTGAGCTGATGAGAGCCCATTCACCCACATTCACGTTCTTATCACCAGCCTCCTGCCAGCAATAAGGTTCCTAAGGTTTTCAGTGCAGTTGTGATGGCACATTTCTTCTTTTCCAGAAAACGTTTGGTGTGAGATATTCTCATAAACCCATCAAGGACCACAGAGGCCAGGCAGGGGGTGCAGAAGCACAGGTTGTCTTGCAGGAACAAGCTCTCATCCCAACAGCACAACACCAGCAGCACAAACCAGAATATTCACACAACAATCAGCTCTTCAACAAAGAATTCCCTGCCTAACCTTAAGGCACTGGATTTTCCCTTCCTCTGCATCCTTCTAATGACTTAATGAAGTCAGACACAACTTGGTGTCATTATTAGCATCTTTGACCTTTACTAGTAAATACAAAAAGGACTAAGACCTTTGAGGATTACTGAGATTAATCCCAAATAACTTTGAACTGTTTTTCCTCTCACTGTACAAGCATTTGCAAAATAGTAGCCTCTGTGAAACCCTGGGTACAAGACTGATGCAGAGAACACCCAGTAACCTGCTCCCATCCTCATCACTGAGCAACTATTAGAAGAGCAATTTCCAGAAACTGTAAAAAAAAACACAACAAAACAACAACAACAAAAAACCCCAAAACACAAAAACAAACAACCCATGACCTGTTCAAATTATCCAAAAGGAACAGACACATCAGAGATGAACTTTCTAAATCAATGCCAGGACAAAGCTGCCCATTGCTCTGCTTCACAGGTGAAGGTGTGGGATTTAAAAACTGATTAAAAAGTTAGTTTAGCTAAAAAGAGGAACAGTTTTCTGAAGAGTTAGTAACAAGGAGATCATTATCCTTAAAAATAGAACGGTGGTGTTGCTAAGCAATGGATGGCATATTCCATGCATATGCTGAGCTTGGAACAGGGGAAAGACAGGATTTTATAGTATGTAATTAGGTAGGAACTAATAATTAGTGAATGTCATTACATGCCCCCATTTTATCATGCACACCTGGCATCATCACAGCAGGACAGCTTAAGGAGCAGAAACCTAAGAACTTGTGATGAGTTGAACTTGTCAGGATTCCCTCTCTGTTTATATCTTATAGAACGACTGGAAGAATTAAGTCCTCCTTTGGCTCACAACTCCACACCAGCAGGCATTCACCACTTTGTTCTACACACCTCTCCACTTGGCTTTGCTGCCAGTGCCTGAGCCACACTGGTGATCAAACCTTGCTAATTCACTACATTCAGTGAAGTGAACCCTCCGATGTGATAGGAATCTCTCTATTAAACTCATTTCCTACTCATCTTGCATCCAAAATGAAGTCATTTTCAATTGTTGCTCTTTTTTTTTTTGACCCAGAAAATCAGGTGTGAGGTACATATTCCACTCTTTGATTCTCCAGCATACATGCTAATAAATACATGTTCCTTCCTATATCAAACAGATTCCTGGCATTTTCTTATACTCAGAGAGACTTTAAGGTACAAAAATAGTGGAGAAAACCAAAACAAAAAAAACCTCCCCCATCCCCTGCCACTCTGATTTATGGAAAAATACTGCATCAATTTCCAACAGCTCAGTTTCGAATGATCACGTTCATGGAAGACTTTAGTCCTTAAGATTTGTGCACCTTTGTGTAACTAAACAACAGCTGCAAACATCCTCATATGTTAATAAGGAGAAAGAAAGAAAGAAATCAGCTCAATTTCTCTGGCAACAAGTCAGGCTCCTTTCTACCCCACCAGTTACTCCCCCAGCTTTCCCATGTCTGGAGGCACAGCACACACTA
Source organism: Apus apus (assembly GCF_020740795.1). Classification (NCBI taxonomy): domain Eukaryota; kingdom Metazoa; phylum Chordata; class Aves; order Apodiformes; family Apodidae; genus Apus; species Apus apus. The sequence goes on from NC_067294.1 coordinate 18,253,749, forward strand.
AGACACAAACTTATCTTATGCCTGCCACAATCCTAGGGTACAAGCAACACACAGTAACTGCAAAATTTTCCTTTTGTGACTCAGAATTAGTCTCTCCTGTGAGTGCTTCTGGGTTTAGTTGCAATCTGTGTGGAAAGGAAGCAGTTCAGAGCAGGCAAACCACACACTATCTGCAGCCTGCCTGTATGCAGGCAGGAAGCAACCATTCATTCCTCACTGTGGGAAAATATTAAAGAAGGTTAATAAACTGCTGGCCAAACCATAGTTATTGAACAATTTTCAAGAGCAACCCAGCAGGTTGGAAGCTGTCACACTGGAACAGAATGACGGTGACTTGCTGTAATTCACTACAGAGATGGCACTGGATGGTCACTGTCCAGAAAGCAGGAGATGCAGCACTGGGGAGAACAAACAGCATCAAAGGTGGGGTTGCAATTTTCAGACAACTAAAACATGCCCAGAGAATATGATTGCAATGAGCTAAATTCAACAGCTTTGCCTAGGTGTTAAATCAAAGCAGTAGCAAACATCTAGAGCTGCTGTAATCTGTTGATCTCCAGGATAATCACTTCTTAAAATTATTTTTTTCCTGCAGTATTAGTTTTAGTGTTGAAAATGGAAGCCCAGGTGTCATTCCTCAGTACTCTGTTGGCAACAGGGAATTTTAGAGCTAGAAGGGAAGGTGGCAATACTCTATGGAGACAAGCCCCTGTGCATGCTGCAAAAAGAAAGTGAATCTCAAACAACAGACGCACAAACTGAACTTACCGACTGGGCCCTGAAATTCCCAGTAGTTCCCTAGAAATAAAATGCACTGCACAGATTTGAACTCGTTAGCACTGTGTTTTGTAGCTGTCGGTGAGCCCCAAAAGTAACACGCTCAACCCCAGCTTTCCAGCTGGAACCTCTGCTGAAGCACAGCTCTGCTCAGAGCACCCTGCTGACCGTTTCTCCCCGCAGCCTCACCTCGTTAGGAGTAACGGAGTCATTTTTAAGTAGGATCAGGTTTTGTGCACTCTGCCCACTCTGTCCTGTCAGATGCCTCTCAGTCACCACTGCAGAGGGACCAGTTCCTGGTGGGCCACAGGTATTGTAAAACATAAAAGTGTCACTCCCCGAGCCCGCCGTCAGGCACGCCTTGTAGCAGTAGGTCTTGGTGAGAGACCCGTTGCCCCTCACCTCAATGAAATGGGGCTGTACTTTCAAACCATGGGGCAGCCTGGCATCGATGTTGTTGTTGGCCTGCTTGTACAACTCAGCAGGGCTCCGTTCTCTGACCCCACAGAACCCTCCCGCACAGCAGGAGCCCCCATACAGGCTGTATCTGTAGCACTTGATGACAGCCAGCCCAATGATGGTGAAAAGGAAAACGAAGGAGATGGCGCTCAGAGCGATAATGAGATAAAGAGTGATCTCTGAGTAAGTGCTGGGACTTTTATAGTGCCTTCTTGTATCAGGGATAATTTTGGAAACTCTGTCCACCACGGCAACAGTGATGGCTACTGATGAGGACATCGGTGGCTCTCCATTGTCTCTCACCTCCACCGTCAGGTTGAAAGTAGGTGTGCTATCCTCCCCCAGCTTGCGAGTAGTCCTAATCTCCCCAGTATGGAGCTCTATCCTGAACAAACCTGGATCTGAGGTTTGCACCAGGTGGAAGAACAACCAAGCATTTTGTCCCGAGTCCCCATCGATGGCTATAATTTTGGTTACCAAATATCCAGCATGTGCCGAGCGTGGGATCATCTCCAGGGCTGCTGAAGTGTTGGTTGAGGTAGGATACAGAATCTGTGGAGCGTGGTCATTCTCATCCACCACATAGATGTAGACAATAACAGTGCTGCTCAGTGGTGGGATCCCAGCATCCTGAGCCTGGACAACCACCTGAAACTCCCTTAGTGTCTCATAGTCAAAGGACCTGACAGCATACATGTTGCCACTGTCGGATTTAATGGACACATAGGAGGTGACAGGCAGCCCTTCAATCTCCCCATCTAGTAGAGAATAGGACACGTAGGCATTTTCGGCGACATCTGGGTCAGTGGCTTTGATAGTGCACATCAAGGCTCCAATGGGGTTGTTCTCAGGGATGTAAACTGAGTACACAGGTTCATCGAACTGTGGAGGATTGTCATTGATGTCTGAGATCTCCACGTGGATCACCTTCTGGGAGGAGAGAGGGGGGCTCCCAGAATCAGTAGCAGTAACTGTGATGTTGTAGGCTGCTGCTTTCTCGTGGTCCAGTTTGCCCTGGGTGATCAAGGTGTAGGAGTTCTTGAAGGAGTTGAGTGTGAAGGGGAGGCCGGGGGGAATACGCAGACTGACCTGCTTGTTCAGCCCGGAGTCCTGGTCGGTGACACTCATCAGGGCCACCACAGTTCCTGCCTTTGCATCCTCTGGCACTGGGCTGTACAGGGAGGTCAGGACCACCTCAGGAACATTATCATTGGCATCCACAATGTTGACCAGCACCTTGCAGTGCCCAGCCATAGAGACAGGGCCCTGGTCAGTGGCTTGCACGTAGATCTCATAGAAGGATGCCTCTTCATAGTCCAAGGTACCATTAACCCGAACCTCTCCCGAGTGTGGGTCCACACTAAAGAGCTGCCTCACTTTCTGTGGGGTGTAGCTGCCAAAGGAATAGATCACATCCCCATTGGAGCCCTCATCAGGGTCTGAGGCATTGAGTTTAACCACTAGCGTGCCAGGTGGGGCATTCTCCAGAAGGCTCACGGTGTAGGTGGAACGGTCAAAGGCAGGTGGGTTGTCATTGGTATCCACAACTCGCACAGAGATCTGGGCTGTCCCAGACTTGGGGGGGGTCCCCACCATCCACAGCAGTGAGCACCAGCTGCTGCAGGGCACTCTGCTCCCGGTCCAGTGGCTGCTGCAGCACCAGCTCCAGGAGCTTGCTGCCACTCTGGAAGCCTTTAAGGTCCAGGGCGAAGTGGCGGCTGGGGCTGAGCTGGTAGCTCTGCACGGAGTTGGTGCCCACGTCGGGGTCCTGGGCACTCTCGATGTGGAAGCGGGCCCCGGGCACGGCAGACTCACTGATCTCCAGCCGGTAATCCTGGCGGGGGAAGCGCGGCGCGTTGTCGTTGATGTCCAGCACCTCCACCTCCACGTTGTGCACCTCGATGGGCTGCTCGATGACCAGCTCCAGGCTGAGGAAGCAGGTGGGGCTCAGCTCGCAGAGGGCCTCGCGGTCCATCCGCTCCCGCACCAGCAGCGCCCCGCGGCCCAGCTCCAGCTCCAGGTACTGCCGGCCGCTGCCCGAGGTCAGCCGGGCTCCCCTCGCCGCCAGCCGCCGCGGATCCACGCCCAGGTCGCTGGCCACGCTGCCCACGAAGGCTCCGAGCGGCAGCTCCTCCCGCACCGAGTAGCGGAGCGGCCCGCCCGCCGCCCGCCGCCCGCACAGCCCCAGCAGCAGCAGCAGCAGCCCCGGCAGCACCGCCCCGCCGCGGCCCCGCCGAGCAGCCGCCATGGCCGGCCCGGGGGAGCTGCCGGAGCCCGGAGCCGCCCGCTCCGGCCTCACTCCCCGCCGCGCCCCGGCCGCCTCATGCAAGCGGCGAGCAGCAGCCGCCGGCCGCCCCCGGGCCCGCCGCCGCTCGGCCCATGCTCGCGGCTGCCCGAGGCGGCGGCTCCGAGGAGGAGGAGGGACCGGGGCTCACCGGATCCGCTTGCTCCTGCTCCAGCTGCTGCGCGGGAGGAGGCGGGGGAGGCCGCTGAGCCGCGGCTGGCGCCGGTTCAGCACCGGGGCAGGGAACAGCGGCAGGAACGGGACCCGCCGCCCGCCCCCCCGCACCGCCCTCCCGCACGTGTTGCGGGAAGTCGGGCCCCTCGCTCGCCGTGGCCGCAGGCTCCCACCGCCCAGCCGGGAGGGGAGCGGCTCTCGTTCCGCCACCGCCTCCTCGTCCCCGCCCCGGCTTCGCTGCTGAAGCTTCGGGGGCGCAGAGAGGAAGCGGGGGCGGGGGGGAGGGCCGCAAACCGCCCGCACTTCTGGACCTGCTGCTGCAGCGCTAAAGTGCTAAAACCCTCCCATCCGCTTGGGAGGGTTAAATCAGCGCAGGGCTCCGAAAAAAAATGGGCCTCCAGCCAGGTCTGGTGCCGTCTGTGCGCTGCTGCAGTGTGTTTGACGACCTCTTTCTTGGAGACCTGCCCCTCTGCTCCCTCGGCGATTCATCCTTGCTGCAGCACTGTCTCTCTGCCCAACCTCTGCGGGTGCCCCCTACCCCGCTCTCACCCTCCTCCCTCACGCCCTTGCTGCAGCCACCGGGCCCCGACAGCAGCTCGGCTGGCAGGATTCTGCAAGTCACACCCACGAGCTCCGAGCATTCAAGGTGGGCTTCGATTTCTCGCCCAATGCAACCGCCAGGCTCAAGGTGATCAAGCGCAGTTGGAGAGGAGATGTAACACGATCCGTTCTCCAGTTACAGCTTTTTTCCTCCTCTACCCTTGCAAAGGAGGACTGACCAACAGGGCCATGAATCAGCAGTGGGGGTGAGGGTGCTGCAGCTGCAGGGAGATTTACCCCAATGCCACAAATCCCAGCAAAGAGAACACAGTTCAGCATTCACTCATAAAACTTCTAAATCACTAAGCTGACACATTTAATGAGACAAACCACAAGACTAGAAATGCTGAACCAGATGCTCCTTGAGGTCCCTTCCAACCTAGTAGTCTATGACATAGTCCTCCAGGGGTGCAACCATGTTGTACCTACTCGTGTAGAAACTGCTTCTCTGCTAGGATTTCTCTCCCTGTTTCTTTCCTTGCTTACCCCACAAAATCTTATGGAATGTCCAATGAATCCCTTCTGGATTGGGCTGGTTTATCAAAGAGAGAGGGTGACCCAAATATTCAGCTAAAACCTCTTTCATTGCCTTTGATGGGGCCTGGGCACCCTGCACCCCATGAGGTGGCTTTTGAGAGCACAACCCAAAGGTTCTTACTACAACGCACCTGATGCACAAACTCCTGAGAATAATTCCCCTCATTCTGACTCCTCACTTCTAAGAACTATTACCAGCTTTTACCAGTGGCCATCAGCAGCAGCAGAGACAACAATAAGAGCAGGATTACTTTATTTTTGTTTTGGATAATGGGTTAATTTGATTCTCAGCCCATTTTTGTGGCCCAAATATTTGCCCACATATTTACTCTCCTGTGGCCAGTACCCCAGTGCTTGCAAACACTGCTAAACCATTCAGCTCTGCTCATCTTTTCAAGCAGGATAAATGTAGGTCTGTGCAGCCCAAGAAGGGCAGATAGAGATGCCAAGTGCCTAGAACACATGGAAATGTGCCCATTTCAGCCAGTTGTCTAAACTGGAGCCAAAAAACACTTAAAAAAAAAATCAGCTTCACATTTTTGGCTAGCTACCCACCTGCAAGATCACAATATTCACAGATTCAGAACAAAATGCCTTGACAGCCTCACAAAAAAACCCTCAAAAAACCAATCACAAAAAAACCCCCCGAAACAACACCTTTCTAAAAGCTGTTTTAAAAAAGCAATAGCAGCACTAATACACACACCACGTGTTCACGTGTCAGAACAACTTGTAGTCATCATACAAACCAGAAGTCTGAAGGGACACACCCTCAGTTTTCCAGACAATCAAACTGCTGTTTCATCCATGGGTTACCTCTGCCCCACACCTGCCATGGCTACAGCCACAGAGGACAACATCTAAGGCCCTGCTTTAAGGAACATGTTGGTACAGACTCTCCTGGAAACAGACAATGCCCACACTAAAGAGGTGGTGGGAAACCAATACTCATCTCTGTAGGCAATGCCTTTCTGGCCACAAATGGACTTACAGTGTGTGAATGAAACACACCAATCACATGTCCAGGGGGTTTTAATACCAGTGAGGAATCTTTCACACTGTTTCTATGCCTCAACGATTTAATTCTGATAAACACCCAGGCTCAGCTTCAGTGCATTCCAGCTAGTCCCCCAGCAAGGAAGTGCTGACAAACACCCAAATCCTGGCCCACCTCACTAGTTACATCTTTTCTCAAATCATGTCTCTCTGTGCACACCCAAAGTTCAGCACAGCACCAAACCTGAATAGAGATCACACACACACACAGGTAACTGAGCCATTCTAGAACAGATTCCATAAGATTTTCATTCCCATCAAACATGTTTCGAAACCTCAGGTTCTCAGAAAATATTGCTCCTAATTTCAGAATGGCAAGTGCTCAGGTTGCCTGGCTTCTTGCCTTTTTTTTATGTTTTATAGCAGCAATAAAATAGGCACTCTGATTTTCATTTTACAAATTAATACTGTAGCTTGGCTTATTTACAGCAGCACTGTACAAATGTAACAGTCTTTTCCAAAATGTTAGCTTTACACAGTTTATGCTGGGTCCACAGCTTACAAGTGGTATCCTGAAACCTGCTCTGTCCTGGTTAAATGTTCCCTGAGTCCCTTTAAATCTATATAAAATTCATGGATAGTCACAATAGTTTTAGTCATTTCTCTCAGCTTCAGTTGTGATGCTGAGTCAGCCCCACAGGCCTCAATTTTTAATTCAGGAATAACTTCCATTGAGAAAACACTTCAGGATCTGGTCTGTACTAACATTGATTTTTCCAGTGAAAGACAAAAATTGAAACACAGAAAAACATCATTTCCATTTCCATTGAATTAAGGCTCAGGGGCTTTCTGGTTTTCTTTTTCCCAGAGCTTTGTTTTCCAGTGCTTTCTTGAAAATTAATCTAAGCATCACATTTTAAAAGACCTTCCAAGCTCACTAAATAAAAACATACCCAGTGGGTTCAGCTCAGTCCACATGAGCAAGAGGATCAGAATCCATCCCTGCAGCAAAAACAGCTGAGAAAACACACCAGTGCTGATAAACCTGATAACCCCTGGAGTGATTGGACACTGCCTGTATGTGGTGTATATTGACAGGCCTATCGGGCTTTGCTGACACACAAAAATTAGACCAATTTAATTAGCTGGGCTAAATTAAACAGTACAAGTCCTTTAATGTGAGTACAAACATACAGGTGCAAAGAACACACTGATTTTATCCAATTCTGCAGAAGAAAATCAAGTGTATGTCAGGACAGTAATGCATTGACATATACCTATGCTGGCTGTAGTAACAGAACCACTTTAGTATGAAAAGTTCTTACATTCCAAGGCAAACCTTCCTGGAACCAGCTTTGCATATAGATATGCCTGTACTGGCACCAGTACAAATTAGGGGTGGACCTGCTGGAAATCAGTTCTGAGGAAAAGGATCTGGGAGTCCTGGTAGAGAGTAAATGATCCACGAGCCAGCTTGTTAATCTTGTTGTTAAGAAGGCAAATGGAACTCTGGGGTGCATAAGGAAGAGTGTGGCCAGTAGGTCAAGAGAGGACATTCTCACCCTCTGCTCTGCCCTGGTGAGGCCACATCTGGACTATTGTGTCTGGTTCTGGGCTCCCCAGGTCAAGAGAGACAGAGAGAGTCCAGCAGAGGGCAAGAAAGATGACTGGGGGGTTGGAGCATCTCCCTGATGAGGAAAGGCTGAGAGAGCTGGGACTGCTCAGCCTGGAGAGGAGAAGGCTGAGGGGAGACCTTTTTAATGCCTGTAAGTACCTAAAGGGTGGGGGCAAGGAGGGTGGAGCCAGACTCTTTTCAGTAGTTCCCAGTGACGGGATGAGGGGCAACGGGTACAAGTTGGAACATGGGAGGTGCCATTTAAATATAAGGAAAAACTTCTTTAAGGTGAGGGTGACAGAGCCCTGGGACAGGCTGCCCAGAGAGGTTGTGAAGTCTCCTTCTCTGGAGATACTCAAGACCTGCCTGGATGCAGTCCTACAGGATGTGCTCGGGGTGATCCAGCTGTAGCAGGGGGTTGGACTAGATGATCACTTAGAGGTCATTTCCAACTCTGACAATTCCATGATTCCATAATTCCGAGCAGCATAGTGCAGTGCCACAAGAATATTCCCGTGCAGTACTTCTCCTGGGAGACCTATAATTTCACACAGAGTTCTGTAGGTATTTAGGGCCTTGCAAAGTTCAGCCATTTCAAATCACACCTGTACAAGCACTGTTCTTATGTAACATTGTAACTGGAATCACCTAAAGATGCTGGAGCAGCAATAAACCTGTGTACAAACTGCTTCGTTGTAGAACAATATGCAGAGTCCTTCCTCTGGCTGTTCCTGAGTCTCACACAGCAAAAGGAGAGAGAAGGATATATTAGAAAAGAGGAAGATGTGAAAACACAACATGATAACTGAAGAACACCGAGGTAATTCAACAGCTGAAAAGACATTTTTCTTCTCTGTAAGTGATTTCACCTCCCGTAACTCACATCCCTTAAAAATGGTATTGAATGACTCAGTGTCATGATGTAGCTCCTTTCTGAAATGGTGGGAAGTCACCAGCTCCAGGGGGCAGGCTTTAGATTTTTGCATGCAGCAGGCAAGTTTTTAGGAACAAGGAGACTGCTTGTGTACCACAAAAATGCACTCACAACTTCTGCCCACTGATAAAACAGGGTGTGAAAGAACCACAGACTGGTTTGGGTTGGAAGAGACCTTCAAGATCACCCAGTTCCAACCCCCCTGCCATGGGCAGGGACACCTCCCACCAGCCCAGGCTGCTCCAAGCCCCATCCAACCTGCCCTTCAACACTGCCAGGGATGGGGCAGCCACAGCTTCCCTGGGCAACCTGGGCCAGGCTCTCACCGCCCTCCTAGTGAAGAATTTCCTCCTCATGTCTAATTTAAATCTCCCCTCTTCCAGTTTAAATCCATTACCCCTTGTCCAAGGCAATGTAGCCAAGTCTAGAGAACCCATACAGCTTAGCCATTAGCAAGCAAGTAAGCAGTGTAATCTTCTAGAAAAAAGAAATAAAAATTAAAAAATAGGTATTATCTCAGCCACCATGTGCTGCCTACAATTTGTCTGCCTTACTCAGAACTAAATCAAGCCAAGGGGACAGGAACAGCCACCAGTCACAGGCAAATCACAGCAACCACCCATCAACTGTAAAGGAATTACTCACATTTGTCTAGTTTCCTATGCACAGTCTTTTTTCCAGTGAGGTGGTGGGACTGTAGCACCATCTTCTAGCTCAGGGGTACTCATGAGATCTACAGAAACCTCTTGATAATTCCAGGGGGTGCTCACCCTACTTCAGTCCAACCCTATCTTTCACTTCACTCTCTAGGGGTTCTGGCTACATCTGCACCCTACTTAATTCAGTCATGCTCCCCCCTCCACTTTTTTCTGAAGGAGAATATGTACAGGATTGTTCTGTGACTTCCCATGTCTCAAGTACTATCTGACCAGGAAGATACTATCTAGAGATAAGGCAACATAAAGGTAGGAGGGAAGGGATTCAGACTCTTCAGACCTCCCTGCCTGACAAGCCTCCATCAGTCTCAATTTAGAAATCAGAGCTCAGAGATTCCAAAATATGAGAGCAGGTTCTGCAGGCAGACCAGAACCACTGAGCAACCCCCCCAAGCACAGCCCTGCAGTTGACCCAGATCTCTTTCAACATCTTGGTCTGCATCCTCCACATGGGATTTTCTAGGCACATGGGATTCCCCCTCTTCTTAAAATTACTGCAAAATGCCTCCCTGGGGTGATGTAAACTTGTTGTTTCTACACTCAACTTCTTTGTTCCTAGGCTCAATTCATCTTCCACACTTGAATTACTTGCTGACAAGTTATCTTTCCACACGCAACCTGCCTCTCTCCTTTCTTTGAAACAGGTGCCAAACGGCTCAGCTGAACTGGCTCTGTTCTCTCCTGTCTTTCCCCACATCCATTCTTCACATTGGTAGGAACCTACCTGGTGAGACATATTTTTTCATGGATCCCAGACATCTCAAGCCAGACTAATTTAGAAAACTGGTGTTATGGGAACCAAGGCTGCTAAACAGCCAGAAAAAATCCTGTTTGTATTTAGGTCAGGATTTCTTTGCAGTGCTGTACTTGCTGTGTGTTAGTCTAGAAAAGAGCATGCAAAGAAAAAGAGGTGGTGGGCTGGGATGGGCAGAGGGATCAGTGCCATGAATCTGACTTCAGACAACCCTCCTATCACAAAGATACATAAAAAATTCATTTCTTTGTTTCTCCTGGTCTCCAGTGTACATTCCATTGTTTTTCACTTCTAGTCTAAAATTCAAGGAGGGCTGCCTGCTCTCTCTCTGACTCATTCTCTTTGCCTTCTGCTATGTTTTTCTGATGACTTCAAAATCCCTTCAGTAATTTATTGACCATAAATGTCACATGCTGCACCATTCTAAATGGAAGGGCATTAACAACTTGGACACTGACAAAGTAACTTCTCACCTTTCTAAAGTCACCACAAAGCCTGTAAGTGCCACTTCTGCTGCCAAAGGTTTTCTTGGAGGTTTGGGTTGTTTTCCTTATCATAGTTTCTCTTCAGAGCCACAGACTTTGTCCCTCTTCTCTGCAGGCTGTGACTCTTCAGCTCAAGCCACCAGCACTAAATTCAGTTCAGGGAACTGTGAGACAAACCCTAGTCAAACAAGTCTCTTCCAGATCATTACAACTTCATTTGTTTCCTTAGCTCTGCCTGCTCCCCACCTCCTGCTTCTCTTCTATGGGCTGCAACGCCCCTCTTTAGAGTTTGAGAGCTGGAACAAAGTTACAAGGTAGCTTCCCCCTCTTGAAACTGTGTATGGATGTGCCAGAACAGCCCCTAGAATGTGTCTTCATCATAAGCCACAGCATGTCCTCTACCTCCTGTAGACACAAGGCAAAACTTCATGTCATTCTAGGTCAAAGAGGAATATAAGATGTACCATCCTGTACCCTAATACCTGCACTACTCACTTGGGAAGCAGGGGGGGATGCTAGAAACCCACTTTTGCTCCAAGGAGTTTTATTAACTTCATACTAAACCACCTTGGGACATAAAACACAGCAGAGCTAGCTCTGATGTTTTATAACTTTTGCATTACTTCTTCTACACACAACTGTGTTTGTGGGTGATGATAAATCATCTTCACAGCACAAGTCCTCCCATTTGTGGGAAAACAGACAGATACTTTTTTAAAAAAAAATGTAACAAAAGCAATGCAAAAGGCAAAGTCTGCCTACCCCCCACAGAGGGACTGTCTTGCACAAAACTGCAGGCTAAATCGCTGTGCTTATCCTTACATCAGATAAGGAGCAGGGGCAGAAGGAACAGACCATGGAGCAGGCCAAGGGATCAGCCAAGATAAAATTCTGCACCAGGCGTGGGCATCTTAACTGCAAATTTGATGGAGTGGGCACTGGTCCTTTCCCCTCCCTTCTCTTAATAAATAAGCAATAAGAGCCTGCAAAGGTACCAATCAAAAAATTATTTATGACCTAGACCCATCTCATCAATAAGTATAAATAAGTCTCAGAATCTTGTTTTTGCAAGGAAGAGCACAACAGCTCTCTGGACGGGTCAATGGGCCTGGATCCTCTCTTCTCCACCAATCAGGGATGTCTTTTGGTAAGATCTGCAACTCTGACTCTGTCAGATGTTTTATTTTGTCTTTATTACCTTCACCTCAAATCTATGCAGCCAGTGAATTTACCAACAGCAATCCAGAACTTGTTGTAACTGTTGCATCAATAAATTCTCCTCACTCTGCTTTTAAACTGTCTCACTAAAAGTCCTTGTTGGGGCTCTGAGGTGGGCAAGGTGCTTCAGGGGAAGTCCTTTTGGTGGGACTCTGAAGCAGCAACTCTGTGAAGCTGCCTCGGTGATAGTCCTGGTGGGACTCTGAGACAGGCAAATGTTGACCATAGGTGGTTGCTCCCCCAGTCACCTTGTAAACCTCTGCCCTTTTTACGTGACACCATTTTAGGCTCAATTTTACCAGATCCTGATGACACTGTGTCACAAACAATGCCTAACCAGCATCACCACCTCTGCAACAGCAGCTTTGATTATTTGCTATTGTTTTAATTTTTTATTTTTTTACACATAAATGCTGAGCTCTATGCTTGTAATTTAATTTTACCTATGTCACCTTTTCCCCACCCTATCCACAACATTTAACTATTAGTCAGATAATCCTTGACCTATTTTTTGGGGAGCCTCATTCCTACCCGTACATGAAGCTTTTCATACATATGATTCTCATATTCAGGCCTATTAGTATTTTGTTAACTTTAAACCTCCTTTGAGAAGATGTCAAATTTGAAGGGTCTGCTACTAAGCCATATTTCTGAGGAACAGATACATTCTGACACAAAATTACTTCAAAGATTGCTTTATTTATCCTATTAAACAAGACCTACTAGACTTGGATGGCCCAACCAGTTCAACTCTCTAGTCAGGATTCCCAAAATCTCCTACACAGACACCCAAGTTGGACTGACAGCTCTGAATCTGCCAGTGTTGTCATCTTGTTCACAACATCTCTGTTTTTTTTCTACCAGTAGCCACAGCTTAACTTCAGGTTGCCATAATTTATCTATACTATCCTCCCCTTTATTTTCTGTTTGGTTTCTACATTTTTCTCCCTCTTACCTCTTTCCACTGAATAATCTCTTTCCTTTCCATCTTCTACTCCACTCACCTATTTTCTACTCCATTTTCAGTCAGTTTTCCTACCTCTTTCACTTTTCCCTGGATCATCCACCCCCTTTCTCCCTTTATGTTGGTTTTCCTTGTTTCCTTCCCCTCAACATCCTGCATTTGTCCTTCTAAAAACACAAGAAATTTCTAGTGTTCCAAAATGATGCTGATAAGGGATCCTGATGTCTCCTTTTCCCTTCACTTCTGTCTACACACCTCAAGTAAAACAGGCAGCTAAGCACCAAGCAGTGGCACAGAACCAATGGAAACAGAGACCTAGGTATAAAAATAGATGGCAAGAACCAAAAGTTTGGGCAAGGAGTAATATGAGGAACAGTCACCTTCTTCACTGCTGAGAAAAAGGGATGGCATTTTCTTTACAGTCTTAAAGTGCCCCTCTTTAAAAGAGGAAAAAGAGGTCAAATTTGCATGGTAAAAGACAACACAAGCACCCAAGTGTGCTCACTCTCTGGAGAAGATAGACTGAGTTACATCTATTCACTTTATTTCTGCTCCCTGCTTATTCCTAAGTGAAGTTAACCATCTAAATCTGAAACTGCCCAGGGTGGATCTGAAGAGGAGCTGGCAATCACAAAGATTTGCTAGCATGCTGGTTTAATGATGACCTAAGTTTTGCCTTTGAGCATGCTGGAAGTATTGTCAGTGCCCTCACTGCAGCCCGTACATCTTGTGCTAGATCAGATTCTGCTTTTTGGAAGGTTGGTGCTTTCTCCTCCCTCATTTGCACTTTTCTTTCTGGTCTACTGCTCACCTAAAGACATTTCCAGGTTTGTTGCATTTGCTAATAGCATCATGTCCTGGGCTGCATCAAAAGAAGCACGGCCAGCAGGGCCAGGGAGGGGATTCTCCCACTCTACTCTCCTCTTGTGAGACCTCCCCTGCAGTGTCCAGCTCTGGAGCCCCAACATAAGAAGGACATGGAGCTGTTGGAGAGAGTCCAGAGGAAGCCATGAAGATGATCCAGGGCTGGAGCAGCTCTGCTCTGGAGACAGGCTGGGAGAGTTGGGTTGTTCAGCCTGGAGAAGAGAAGGCTCTGGTGGGACTTCATAGCAGCTTTCCTGTGCCTGAAGGGGGCCTACAGGAAAGCTGGGGAGGGGCTTTTAACAAGGGCTTGTAGTGAGAGGACAAGGGATAATGCCTTTAAACTGAAAGAGGAGATATTTAGGTGAGACATGAGAAGGAAATTCTTTGCTGTGAGAGGGTGGTGAGAGGCTGGCCCAGGTTGCCCAGGGAAGCTGTGGCTGCCTCATCCCTGGCAGTGTTGAAGGGCAGGTTGGATGGGGCTTGGAGCAACCTGGGCTGGTGGGAGGTGTCCCTGCCCATGCAGGGGGGTTGGATCTAGATGATCTTGAAGGTGCCTTCCAACCCAAATAATTTTATAATTCTATGATTTCCAGGAATTCTCTTAATCTGTGAAAGTACATCAAGCTAGAAAGTTGCAAACTAAAGACATAAAAGCTCATCTTAAACTTTAACTTCAATGTTTAATTTCTTGAGCCCTGTATCTGGGCAATCATACTCAATTCAGAGCCACAAAAATGCACACAAGGACACTGGGAAGATCTTTCCTTAGCAGAGTTATCCTGCTCTGGTCTTCACAGGGTCACACTTGTATCAAATGGTTTTGTTACTCAAAGATTCTGTCACTGCAATTCTCTTTAATTAGCCTGGCTAACCCATCCTTAACACATCTTCAGCTTACCTAAAATATTGCAGACCTGCTGCCTAAATAAAAATAATAAAAAATAAAATAAATCAATCAATAGGCCCCAGGCCTGCCTGAGTTTAAGAAAGATTTGGATGATGCTCTCAGGCACATGGGGTGATTCTTGGACTGCCCTATTCAGGGACAGGAGTTGGACTCAATGATCCTGATGGGACCCTTTCAACTCAGCATATTCTCTAATTCTGTGAATAAAGCAGACTCCCCTCTCTTGCACCCACTACTGCTCTTCCTGGTGTTTTCAAAAAAGTACACACCACGAGCTGAAGCTTGCATGAACCTTCCTGAGTGCAACTTCAGTCCCATGTGACATCTTAAGTGGGACTTAAGTGCTTGGTGCTTCTTCCCTACACAGGAATGCATTCCAATATCCATCCACTGTGGCCTGTGGCCATTCCAGACAGCCCAGACAGGGTAGAAATCCAAGATGCACAATGTGAAGCTGTATGGACCATCCAAGAGTTACAACTAAGTCTCCAGGTTGCTCTAAATTTCTTCCAGCAGCTGAGAGTCACAATTCTGTCCTTCCTCCCCACAGTCCTGCCCTTTCTTCCTCTCTGGCCCATCTTCCCTCCAAAGCCACAAGGGAGGTCACCACTGAGCTACAAATGTCTTTTCCAAATATCCACAATGTTCTTACACAGCAGCAAGCTGCAACTTGCTCCCAAAGGTAAATATGTAAAGCAGCACAGAAATGCTGAAAGACAGATCTTCTCAGTCTAAAATCAGACCCAAAATGCTCCTGAACTGAGTTGTTCAGAGCTGCCCTAAATATCAGCAAGTTCTCATCGTGATAGAACATATTGTATTTAATCAGAGTTTGAAGTGAGGAAGGAGAGACTACTTCCCTTTTCAAGGTTATATTTTAGGATTAACTGTTTAGTTGCTGTTTTCTTGATGCTGCAAAAAGTCATATTTTCCAGGAAATTTGATCATCAGAGCTATGCTCTTTAAAACACAGCTGGAGCAAATCACCACCTCTACCCCAGAGACAATTCCCACCTTTCTGCAGCCAAAGGCTCAGCCACCACTGTGCTACTGTCTCCAGGCCAGAGCAGGAAGAACTGTCTGGGTGACATGGAAGTTCCTTGCTGCAGAATGGATGAGCAACCAAAGGAAAAAGGAAGGTGTTGCTCTGGGCTTTCCTAGACACAACACACACAGGTTTGTCTGCCCTGCCAGGAGAGCCAGACCTGGTGTGGAGTGACCCCTACCTGTCTCATTCCAGCCTTCCAAGAGCTTTCAGGCTTAGTCATTGGTTAGACTTGCAATTCTCTCTATTTGGGAAGGAAGTAACTTCACCCCGAGAACAAATGCTTGAGGAAAATCTTCATCACAGAATCTACCCAGCTTTGAGCACAGATGGGGAACTCTGCTCAGCAACGTGGTCAAACACTGAACATCCTCCACCCTTACCAGCCTTCTGATTGCACCCTCAGCTGCAGGGCTTTGCCTGCAGTTCTGATACTCTCACCATGATCTCAAGCCCAGAAAATGAAAACCCTGCAACTCTTTTTCAAAACAGCTGAGAGCCATAAAAGAGGCAGGATCAGATTAGAGCAGAGGCCCTATAAACCCTCCTGAATCTGTGAGGAATTTTTATGAGACCAGTATGCAGCTCTTCAGCTTTCTGTACTCCACATGTCTGCACAGGAATGGTTGAGCAGGGAAAGTAGGGCAGGAAAATATTTTCGTTTGCCTGCTTGTTCTCAGCAGGCATTTCTGAGCTGAGAAGATTTTTACCTCAAATCCTATTAAAAAAAAAAAATCCATATGCCCAAACTGTGCTGTGCTTGGACTATTTTTAACCTATAGCCACATATATGGTGGGCAAAATGCTAATGCTGCAGATTCTGCTGGAATTATCTGCCCTCAGGACAAGTCCCATTGATTTTCTTACTCAGCAGAACCAGGAGCAGTATTTAACCCTGACTTTCCCCCTCTGCCAATGATTTTGGGTTATATTTGTCTTTCTCTTTACGATCCTGACACACAGTGGGATCCCACAGCCTTCTTGTCCTCCACTTTTCTCCTAAACAGAGATGCAAAAGCTTGTTCTTTTTCCTCTTCCCTTGTAATCGTGGTCCAGCCATTTTATGCCCTTGACTGCACCCTTACAATCTCAGTCATATTTTCTCTTTAATAAGGTTACCAGAACAGCACAGAGAATTGGATTCTAACTGTGCACTTGCAAGTAGTGCCTGATAATGTGTTAAAAGATTCTCTGCCAATAATCCCATGGAAAAAAAAAGAAAAAGAAAACCAAACCAGCAACAATTTTGCTTTCTCACTTCTTGTGACTGTTGTACCCATAGTTCATTACCTGTAACTAATCTAAGTTTTTCCTTCTTGTATTCCATGATATTTTTACATGTATCTATTTATTACCTTTTTTTTTTTTTTTACACACACAAAATTGCAAAAAAAATGAAAGTATTTAAGATCAGTATGAAGGAAATAGGAATATAAGTGTGTGCACATGTGAAAGCACATCAATAAAATACAAAATGAGGATGAACAGGAAAAGTATTCATTAATTGTTACAGAGCAGCTGAGCAAAGATGAAACTAATGAGGTTCAACAAGAATAAGTGTAGAGTCCTGCACCTGGGGAGAAAAACCACCATGCACCAGTACAGACTAGGGGCTGACCTGCTAGAAATCAGCCCCATGGAGAAGGGACCTTGGGTTCCTGGTGGACAACAAGTGATCCATGGCACAGCAACGTGCCCAAGAGAGCCAATAGTGTCTTGGGATCCATTAAGAACAGCATGGCCAGCAGGTCAAGGGAGGTTCTCCTCTCTCTCTACTCTGCCTCATAAGACCACATCTGGAGTATTGTAGCTTTTAACAGCTTGGCTGAGCCCAGGGTATTCCTTCCATCCTTGAGCAGAGAAACTACAGCAGGACATGCAAGATGCTAAGTGATAAGCAGTGATAAAGATATCAAATGTACCCACTGCAATCAATCCCCTCTCCTTGTACTAGTCAAAACACTGTCCTTCACAACCAGAGAGACCTGCAGTGTCTCAACCTGATTCTTCTCATTTAATATTCTCTCTAAACTGTCCTGTTTGGAGACAGATTTTGGGATTGAGCATTTGGAGTAGAAACTATTACTGGCCACATGGTTAGGAAAAAACTAAAATAATACCCAGTGTTCCTCCTGGGTTTCTTTATCACACTGGACAGTCATTGTAGGCCCAAAGTTTAGAGGCTTTCAAGTCTAGCCCAGCAAGAAGGTGACCATATCCCCCCAGACCATTACCACAGTGGTCAGAGGAGGCATTTATGTGGAAACAGAGCCAGTCTCCAGCCAAGAAAATCAAGGTTTGAGAGGTCACAAAAGGCAGCCTGGTTCTGTGTCCTGGGAAGGACAGAGCAGGATCAGGAGACTGGGTCTGGTCCCTCCCTCAGGGGTTTAGATATTGCAAATTAGAGCACAATCTGAAAACATTCTGGGAGCAATCTTGACATTGGACTTTCACCAAAGACTTGCAGGTGTTTTTTAGTCCTTCGTTCAGGAATTCTGGCACATAAATCCACCCACAATGGGAACTCTGCCAAACGTTCATACTGCTGAGTTATCTTCTGGTTTTTATACTGCAGCAATAGAAAAGCCTTTACACTTTTCTCTCTTGCTAGAATCTCTCTGAAACAAAGCACTTCCACTCCAGGTGAAAAAAAAAATAAAAAGAAAAAAGAAAGCAGCTAATAGATTTCTAAGCTAGAGAAGATTTTATTGGTTCTCTTCCATTATGATACTTCTGTTTAATTCCTACACTGTTGCATCACCTTAATGACTTTGTTAAGCTCTGTTTACTTCACCTTTGGTAATTCTGATTTGTTCATTTCTCTGTTCTTGTTTTCTTACACCCCTCCAATGTGTTTTTAGTGATTTTGTGAATCTAGTCCCCTTTTTATTCATGAAGTAACAACACATTTTCTATTGACAAATCTCCACTATAAGGCAACTGACCCTCAAGAGTGACAAGTCCCTAAAGTCTTGAGCCAAATTTTCTCCTAAGATAGATTTAATAAAAAATAATTGTCCTTGTCCAGCCAAAGCACATAACCAACCACTAGAAGAGACAAATGGAGGACAATGATGTAGTAAATATTTATCTGTTTCATTTGCATGTTCCTAAGAGTGGGATTTTTAGCACCCAGCTGCTGCTTTCACATTTGCAGGTTCAACCAGTAGCTGAGCATGTCCTAGAGTCACACACATGACACTGACCTCTCTGGTCCCACCTTCTGCCACAGTCAAGGTGCTGCCTTCACCAGCACCCACTTAAAGGACTTGCACCAAACACAAGCACAGACACCCAAGTCCCCTTCTCCTCCTCGCCTGGCAGAGACAGGAGGTCACCAGTGAAAGTACAACCCACCCCACCTCTGGATCCACAGCTTTCTGGGATCTGCACAATCATGGGTTCCTCAAGCACCAGCACAGCCCCTTTGCTGCTGGGCCCCCCTGCCCAGTCCCCAGCCCTCTGACACCCCCCCCCCAGGTCTTCTCTGGCTGGTCCAGCTTGGTACTCACTACAAACATGCAGTGCTCAGACACTTCTCCAGCAGGTACCTCGTATTCCTGGGAGCCCTGTGACACCAGCTGTCTTGGTTTGGGCCCAACTCAACAAGAAAGAACCAGCCCCATGGCCACTCACTCAGCTCCCCCCACACACACACCCTGGGATGGGGAGGACAAACCCAACTAGAAGCGCATGGGTTGAGACAAAGGACAAGGAGGGATCTGCACCCATTAAGATCCTGGGCAAAACAGACTCAACTTGGAGAAAAAATAATAATTTCACACTAATCAGATGGAGACAGGACACAGACACCCCCAGAGCAGGGCTCACACACCTCACCCCACCCCTCCCTTCTTCCCGGGCCCAAATCCCTTTGTTCCCCATTTCTCTCCCTCCTTCCCCCCAGGCACAGGGGGATGGGGTTTAGAGTCAGGTCACAGGCTGGTGGTTCCTGCTGCTCCTTCCTCCTCAGGGAGAAGGATTCCTCATAGTCCTGCCCTGCTTCCCCACGGGGTCCCTCCCATGGCAGAGTCCTCCACCAACCTCTGCTCCATCAGCCCTTCCCACCAGCCCCGGAGCTGCTCCAGCGCTGCCCGCAGAGTCACGGGGGCTTCGGGAACAGGCACCTCCCCTGCCCGGGGGCTTCCACAGCTGCACCATCCCAGCCCACTGGCAGCAAATCCGAGTCCACTGGCCAAGTTCACCTCTCCTGGCACCCCTGGGGAATGTTCCACCACGTTCCTCCATGAGTGCAGGGGCACAGCTGCCATCTCACCGTGGGCTGCAGGGAAACTTCTGCTTGGGCACCTTCTTCCCCATAAACCACTGGGATCTTCACCCCAGCTCTGCCTTTCACCTCTCCAGCTCAGCTATTTTTCTTCCTAAGTGCCCTGCTCAGCTCTTCTCTCAGTTCTTTCATATATTAATGGCAGAGACACGTCTATTGTTTCTCTAATGGCTCCTTAGCTGGTTTTGGAGCAGGGGGAGCTTCTCAGCTTCTTACAGGAGCCGCCCCTGGAGCTCTTCTCCCACTACCAAAAATCCCACCAAACCAGCACAGCCCCTGCCTGTCTGGATCCAATGTCTCCCGTACTGTCCAGCTTGAAGTTTGCTGTTGAACACGTGCCCACCCATTTGGGGAAGATACAAGGCACTTGCCCCCAGCAGCCAGCACCACCACATGGGCTGTGACCTGCCATCCTGCTCCAGCCATTGGTGCTGAGCCCCTCACTTGCCTCACTCATGCCAGTCCCTCAGTAAATGTGGTTTCTGGGACACACAGCATTCCCACCCCACTAGCTGCATGAGACCCCCACTCACTCCAGCTGCTGTCACCACAGGCAAGAGGCACCTGCAGCCCTGCTCTGACTGCAGGAACTGGCACCCTGCCCACTCATGCTGGTCTTCCTGGGAGCCAACACTCCAGCTACAAAGTCTGAAGGACCCGTCAAGATGGAGAGGGCTTTGACCTCTCCAGCAGCTGGTGCTAGGACCTCAGCTTTATCTCCTCATCAGAGGCAAAGTCCCAGTTTGCCTGCAGTCCCCTGGCAGCCCATCAGTTAACAGGACTGACAGGTTTGTGTCTGTCATTGTCTTTGTTATGCTTATTGTCAGGCTTTATGTCTCCATGTGTTTGCTTCCCACCCTTTCCTTGCCAACTCAAACTGGCAAGGTCGTTAGCCACACAATCCTACTGGAAAAAACAAACCTTCTTACACTCCACACAACCTTACCAATTCCAGTGTCTGACCAGACTGGTTCTTATCACTACCTCCCTTACCATTTGTACATCAGATTTGCCTCTGTATGCTCTTGTCTATGGTTCCTTTGACCAGATATCTTTGAGGGAGCAGCCACTCTCTACCCCCCTACCCTTCCACATTCCATTTGAATGCTCCAGACTGTGTCCTCCTCCCTGTGTGCCGTGCCAGCCTTCCTCCACAGCCACTGCACCTTTTATATTTCTGTATTAAAAAAACCCCACATACTTCTACTGTTCCTGTTGTGACCTTCCAGAAGGATCTAGTTTAGAAAAATCCCTCTGAATCAAGTACAAGTCTCTGGAATTTAAAGTCAGTTCTTTATTTCTCTGTTCAATATCATCTCTGCCTTCTCTGATAACTTCCCCTGTGGCATTTCATCATGTTTTTCTCTGATGTCCAACTAAATGGCCTTTCTCCTCAAGTTCTACACACCACTGCAGTCAGAAAATGAAATCTTCATAAAGCCACTTTGCTTCTTCTCCATGATATGACATTGTATGTAGCATCTCCCCAAATACCACACCACTCTTGACGTGATGAGACTCTTAACATAACTTAGTGTTGGATTTGGATTCTCATGTGTCTATTTTTTTTTTTTTTGGCACCTGTTCCACACCTTCTTTTCCTCCCTTCAGCAGTTTCTTCATTAGCATCTACAGGTCACCTCCCAGCTCTCTGTTCCTCCTGCCAGTTCTCACTGGACTTTCCTGAACATCATAATCGTAAAATCATAGAACGGTTTGGGTGGGAAGGGACCTTCAAGATCATCTAGATTCAGCCCCCTGCATGGGCAGGGACACCTCCCACCAGCCCAGGCTGCTCCAAGCCCCATCCAACCTGCCCTTCAACACTGCCAGGGATGGGGCAGCCACAGCTTCCCTGGGCAGCCTGGGCCAGGGTCTCACCATCCTCACACTAAAGAATATTCCCCAACATTTCACTTACATTTGATGCACAAAGGAGGAGTCAAGATGACTGACATAAATTTACTCACAATGGCCAAGGACATGTCAGGACAGTGCAGGAGAACCAAGAACACATCCTGTTTGCTTCCCACAACCCAGTTCAGTGCTCTGCTCATGAGATCACTCTGTCTCCTCCTGTGCAATGCATTTTTTTTACAAGCCTTGTATCAAAATTAGGGACCCCTTCCCTGCCCCCTGGTCCTAAACAGGACATTGGGGTGTTTTTCCTCCCAGTCTTCCTGTTCTCAGCTTCAGCCCCAGCTTCGGTCTGGATCACAATCATCCACCTGCAATTACAGGAAGGTCCTGCCAGCTCTTGGCTGGAGCAGGGCTCTGTGCTGGCAGGACTCAGAGGGAGCTGAGCTTTCCAGCAAGTATCTACCAAGCACAGTGAACAAGAATTGCTCAAAAGCTTGTAGCTCAGCCAACCTTAGTAGACCTTAATAGCCATCAAACGTGACAGAAAGACCACTTCAGAACAAGTATCAAGAGTTTTTTTTTCCAAAGTATACTTCAGCAAGGCTTTTAATGGAAAGATCAATCACATTTCTAGGCAAGAATGAGGAATGGCCAAACTCTTCAACTGAACTTGTCTAACAGGCAAACCCCTGGTCACACACATCCCCACCCTGAGAGAATAAAGGGGTTTATAATAAATAGCATCAGACCAGTTTTACAGTAAGCAGTTCTGTGAACATAGCCTGAAACCCTGAGAGGTTTTCATTCATTTATTCAATAATGGAGGGAGCCAGAAATGCAGAAGTCCATGGTTCCAAGACAACCAATTGCAATTGCTTTTACCAAACTAAAAAAAGAGACCAACTTGAAAGCTGCTCACGCTGCTGAAATTCCCTTCATTTGTTACTGAGGTGACAGTTCTCTTCAGCTGCCACCCTAACCTACCCCTTGGTTTGAGCAAAATTTCCCCCAAATAAACAATCCAGGTTTGCTACTAGAAGCAAATTCAGTTTGGACACAAGCTGCTACTCTACACAGTCATTCCTACTGTCCAGCTGTTTGGATTTTCAAAAACAGTCTTCTTGGCCCAATTAACATGACATTAAAAATGCACGATGTTAAGTGACTCAACACTGCTCATAATAGTAACTAAAAAGTGTCTTTCAGGCAGAATATTTATATATATATATTAGTGTATATAAGTGTATATAATCCTCTCAGCTTTACTGGAAGCAAACCAGGCTTGAGCATTAGCAGCAGCCAAACATATACTTGGAACAGTCTAATTGTACAGCATCATGGCTGATAAAAAGGGTAATTCTGCTTCCTCTGGGGAGGTGGCTGGAAGCCCGTGGTACAGAGGGATGAAATATATCAGGAGATAATGTAATAGACACTTGTTTGGGATTTTTAATGTGGTTTAGATGGCTACAAGTAATGGAGAGTTTCCAGAGTGCCCAAGAAAAATACTTATGCCAAGACTAGGATTTATTTAGAGACAATGCATTTCTTTTTTAACAAATTATTTAAAAAAACCCACAATGTTTTCAGAAAAACAAAACAAAAACAACCCTCAGTGTGTCGCTCTGTTATTCTACTACTTCTGTTCTAACATGATTTCCTTTCTACAGCACCAGTTAAAAGGGAGCAGGGACATTGAAAGGTCCCTTTGGCTTTTCAATGTTTTGCCTGCCATGAACTGGAACCCAAGACTGCCCAAAGTCCTCCAAGTCCAGAAGCAAGAGGTGCCTCATTAAACAAATGATCACCTCCATTGGGAGATTAACATCAGTGGTGGTCCTGAAATTTTGCAAGCTGTCTAATCTTGAATCCTAAATCCAGTGTAAGAGTTAAACTTCTCCAGAAGACTCACAGCAATGTAATCTCAGACAAGAATCCCCTGTGAGGGGGGAGAAGGTGGCTGCAAAGTGAAGTGAAATACACTTGCAGGTGGTCAAATGTTTATTTCTTTCCCCTCTATACTTTGTATTATTGGCCACAAGACTTAAAAACATGATAAATTTATAAATTCCGATAAATTAAATCAGAGTCTTGATTGCAAGTAGATAAACAAGCATTCCAAAGGGCACTAGAAAGGAAATTTATGGATGGCAGTATCATTTCATATTTTTAGGAGAGATTTATGAATTATTCCAAAACCCTCTTCACTATCTGGCAGAAGGGAAAAGGAATTAAAAACCCCAGCCAGGATTTCAGTTTGGAAGGATGGGTGTAGCTGTCACCATCACAGACAGTCAGCTCTCTGAGGGTATCCAGTGCAGGCAGGTCCAGGCTCATTGAAGTATTAATCATGATTCCCAGTAAACTTTTACATTAAATCAGAGTGATACTTAATCTAAGTGCACTAGAAAAAAAAAAGCAAACAACACTTATTCTTTTATCTTACTGGTATTTCTAACCTGCCATATGTTGCTACCCCATGAATCTGCCTCCCTTTTTAGTGTTGTTTTCAACAGTGCTCAAAACGTCAACCAGAAGAAGCAACAAACCAACACGAGGCACCATTTCAAATCAGGCCACGTGTCCAAGATTAAATGATTCACATTCAATTATGCAGTGTGTACCATGCGTGAAAACTGACATTAGTTCTAATCAGCTTCCCAACAACACTCATCATTGCTTTTATCAAACTGTGACCTGGAATACAAAGACTGCTGGTGATCCCTTTCCTTCAGCTTCGCTTGGTGCTGGAGTTACCAACAGGCTGCAGACAGACTGCCAGACCTTGGGAATTCTGCAGCAAGAAGGAATTGAAGGGTCGAGTAGGATTTCCTTGCAAAAGGTGACACAAGCTACAAACTCATGAAGAACACCACAAACTAAGAGCGACAGAAAAGCCATCTCCAGAGCTTCCCATCCAGTCAGGATACCACACCTAAGGAAGCATCTCTCTTCTTCCCAGTTTACAGCTGGTTCACCATTGTCACCAGGCTCATAATTTGTATAATGCTGCCTCATTTCTCTAAGGAGCTCCTCATTCTACAAGTGGAGAGCAAGAGAAGAAAATTTAAATCTTCTCCCTTATATGTAGCTGAGGGTAAAGGTAAGATCTAGGCTTCCTGTGGGAGCTGAATTATGAGCAGAAATGCTTTCTGGAAAAGGAAAACAGCTGTTTTTCTGTTGCAGAGAAAGATTCCTTCAGCAGAGAACTCAAGCTTGCAGTCCAAAGACATTTTGACTGGTTGAGATATAAAAACTTTCCCTAAAGTATGGTATGTGTGGTTCTGATCTCATGCTTGTGTGGCAAAGCAGAACTTCCTAAGCTTGTGTCACTTGAGTACAACCAGCCCTGCAGCTGCAGCTGGGGACAGTGGGGTACAAGCCAGCATCAGGGGCAACCACAGGGGAAGCCACCAGCCATGCATCTGTCAGGGGAGGAGTTCAGATGTCCTGGCAGGGTCTTCTCTTTCACACTGGGATTTGGAAGCACCTACTGAGAAATGAACAGTAGTTTCAGAATCCCTGGGAACACCTCAGTACAGATTCTGAAAAGGAATAAAGCATCATTTTTGGAAAGGCTGTAGGGAGTATTCAGGATTTTCATTCTGCCACATTTCAAAGGAACACAGAAAAAAAAATAGGTTGGAAAGGACCTCAGGAGCTCTCTTCAACCTCCAACTCAAAGGAAGGAGGGCTAAACAGGCAGATTATGTTGTTGGTCAGGACCTTTGTCCAGTCAACCATTGAGTACTTCCAAGGATGGAGATCCCAACACCTCTCGGGGTCCTGCCCCTGCCTTCCAACACTCTCACAAGGAATAATTTCTTCCTCGTGTTCAACAAGAACTTCCCTTGCTGCAATCTGTAACCATTTCTTCTCTTTCCAGCACTGCAATGCCCTAAAACTACTGCTAATTCCCATCTCCTGGTTTTTTGTTAGGGGTTTTTCTTTGGGGTGTGTGTGTGTTGGAGGGTGGGAGTTTGTTGAGTTGTGGGGTTGTTTGTTGTGGGTTTTTTTTCCCCAATCAAATTTAACTCCAATATTATCTATTTTCCAAGGTTTCCAAGAACCTACATTACCTACATTAAAGAACACTGGCCCCATATTCTGGATGAGAATACAAACAATACAGAAGATTAACAACTTGGTGGTTAACTATTAGTTAATAAAATGGGGACTTACAGCTCCAGGACTCAATAGATCAGTTCAGATTTTATCCCCAAACCTCTGGCTCCTCTTTGATAAGAATCCATGAGATATAACATTGCAGGAGCAAAGGACCTGACCAGATGAAGAGCTCCAAAATTTTGATATTCTTCAGTGTGGATTTGCATTCTACAGCTACATTTTGACCATGAGCAAACTGGCACCTTTCCATGTTCTGCATTAGCCCAGGTTAATTTTTCTTGTAGTTTTTCAAACAAGGTGGGATGCATTAAAGAGATGGAATCCCTTGCAGAGAAGCATGATGATGCAAAAAAGACAGGAACTCGCTCATTCTAATCCCTAGATAAACAGATAATTAATTTAAAACAAAGATGAAAGTGCTAATAGTAGTCCTAAACCAACAACCCCAAAGCCTTTGAAGGTATTCCAGCTGGCAGCTCAGATTAGACAACTCATTTAGAAGGCTGATGTTGCTTCAGAAGCTCAGAAAAGCTGAACCAAGGAGACAATTATATTTTCTTAGACTGGAAGGAAGAAATCCCTTCTTTTTCCACCAAATTTCCTTCCTACCAATACTATATTGAAAACAAACAGCTTTAGAGTTCAATTATCTTCAGGATATTCATGACTGCCCAATCAGAAAACCCCCCAAAAACCCACAACAACAAAAAAGCCAAGCAAGTGAAGGATTCACTTGCAGGAATATGTAGAGACAGGAGACTTTTTAAAGGCTCCATGAGACTAGGATTCTACAAAGAAGAAAACAGCAGAAAATATGTTCACATTTTCAAGATTCCTGAAACACCATAAATTTTCTCATTATGAAAACCTATTGGAGACAAAGAGCAGGCTGCCATATAGAGCAGAATTAAGATTCTTTAAATAAACCTGTCTAGACTTTCTGTTTCCTTTTTTAGGAAGTGTGAGGGGCACAGGAAAAGTGGATAATACAAACAAGCGGGATCCTGGCTACAAATCTGAAAGCCTTAATAAACCCCCAACACCTCATTGTTGCCGGGGTCATTTGGTTTACAATATTAAACATTAAGTCACTCCTGCTTCAGCACCCTTAGCGTTCTGGTGCTCTTTGCACCATCTGTGCCCTTTCACAAGGTTTGGTCACTGAACATTCATCTCCTCAGTTCCCCTGAGCACTCCTTTTACTGTGCATTCACTATGCATACATTTTTCATTTGCTACTACACAGAATTCCTCAGATTCTGCAGCTCTCTTAGACCTAACCAAACGCCAGATGTTTTGAGTTCTTGGTATTTCAAGACAACTGAAAATGGAAACCACAGAAAAGGTCGCCCTGAGCAACCACCTAATTTTAGTTGGGTATTTTTTTTTTCCCCTTTTCTGTCCAAAAAAGATCCCTCAAAGTAAATATGAACAAAAATTGACTCTCATTGAAATCTGTGGTGGTTCAGACAGAAATTCCTTAGCACCACAGATCCTATGGATAAATGATCCTTTCACAGAGTACCCAGTTGAAAACACTTGTTACATTATCCTAATCCCCCCTCAGGTCTCCACTGCACTGATTTTCCCTGAGCAAAAAATGTCCAGGAACACTGATATTTTTTTTTATAGCCCAGCACACTTGGTCCATATTGTAGGCACAAACATGAAAACCAACAGTTTTGCTAAATCCCAGAACTTCAAAAGGGCCTGATTTCGTTATTCTTATTTCCCTTTTGATAAACCAAAACCTGAAACTTGTTGTCAAAAAAACCCCAACAAACTCTGCATCAAAACAAGTGTGGCCAGGAGGTCAAGGGAGGTGATTCTCCCCCTCTACTCCAGTCTTGTGAGACCCCACCTGCAGCTCTGTGTCTAGCTCTGGAGCCCCCAACAGAAGGACATGGACCTGTTGGAGCAAGTCCAGAGGAGGCCACAAAGATGATCTGAAGGCTGGAGCAGCTCTGCTCTGGAGACAGGCTAAGGTCTCCCTGGAGCCTTCTCCAGTCCCCAGCACTCGAACCATCTTCATGGTCTCCCCTGGACTCCATCCAAAAGCTCCATGTCCTTCTTGTGGGCCCCAGAGGGCCCAAAACTGGACACAGCACTTCAGGAGGATTCTCACCAGAGAATTGAATGCTGGAGCTGCAAGAGGGAATTGGAGTGGTTGGAAAGAGGGAAATGAACAGCAGTTTCCTCTGCTGAATTTTCTTTGATCATGGGTCTTTCAAGGATTTTCTTTGCCTGACCCCAAAAGGAACTTCTGTAACCAAGAAACCTGCCTAGAAAACTGAATTGTTGCCATTTGGGCAGAAAACTGCTGGTTCTGGGCAGGTTGTTATCAGCACAGACAGAACAAGAGAAAAGTGAAGGTGCTTTATGTTACATCTGGCTACATCAGGGGGGATGGTCCCAGCAGAAGGAGGTGCAGGGAGGGCTCACTCACATGGCTGGTCCACCTAAGTGGACCTGGCAATGCATGCCAAACTCTTCCACTCCTGTTACAGCTTCACAAGAAATAGTCCCCAGTGCTAGGTTTGTGCCTATATTTGGACATAACCTAAATATTGAATGTCAAATCAAAGAGAGGTCACTACACTCTGAATGTAGAAATACCTCCCAGGCTTTTTGTGCAGCACAATGGACAAGCCAACAAAAGGGCTTGTAACGAGTCGTGGTCACGTCACAATCCCAGAAACATTCAGTGAACTCCTTCCTCACTTCACTAACCCCACCAGTGTCTTTTGTCTCTGAACCAGCACAGCAAAGTAACACTGCAAGATGCTTTTCCTTCAGCTGTCACTTCTGCTACACAGCACAAAGACAGCAAAACACTGAAGAGCCACCATTCCAGTTTACTACACACTGTTATGATGGTCACACACAGCTCTATTTTTAGCTCTAACCCAAATAGAAGATGTAAACTCACAAAAGCTTTTCCAGTGTCTGCATATGTAAAAAAACACATTCAAACCTATCAAGCATATCAAGAACAAGAATAGTGAAGTTAAACTACATTTTTAAAAGATTTAACTTCTGGAATTTCAGTTAACTTTTCTATATCTCACATACTAAAGGCTGTAATCCCCCCCAGAATCAAGGATATTTAAGTTCTGCTAAAATTGCAATTTAGGAGCAGTTTCCAGATCTTTTTATTATAAGTACAGGGGTTTTCCCAGTGCCTGTTAAATATTTGATGGTTTCTTTTTGTCACATTTAGATTCTTAGGGAGCAATACAATGAACCCTCCCTCAGAAGTTCAAAAGGTCACATATGTTTATATTTTTAACTCCAAATGACTCAGTTTGAAAGCATTTAAAGATAAAATCTAGTCAACACCCAAACTTAAATTTTAATAGAAATTTCTGTTGGTAAATTCTGAAAACAATTAATCCTTTTGTTTTAATAGAAAACAAGTACAAATATTTCTCACTAATCAAGAGTGATCTTTGTGTGATCTAAACATGGTATAAATTGCATTTCCATCCACAGGGATTTGGACTAAGGAACAGCTTTCAGGAATGAGTGAGATTTCACTTTCCTGCCTCAGATGCCTCCAAGCATCTTTTTTTAACATACATACACTTTATTTTATATCTTAGTGAATTTAAAGCATGTACAGAAATGAAAGCACAGAAACTGCATCTTCTGCCCACTCATTATTTGAACATGAAAGCCACGTTAATAACTTGCAGTATTTTGCAAGACATTCGTAAATTATATATACACTTTTATACCTATTTAGTTGATTCTCTAGTACAGCAGCCATTGGAATCATCAGCAACAAACTAATAATAACTGCCATAATTTTGTTGCTCACAGTAGGCAAGATTTCACAATCTCTGCCCCTGCTTCCCTACTCAACTCCATTAATGCACAGCCTTCAGATTTTCCACACAGGTGACATCTATGGTTACCCATTTTTGCATATTAGGAGCTAATAAATTAAAATTGCCAAAGGTGACACCTGGGATTTATTTCTCTTGCTACTAAAAGCTCCTAAAACAGTGTCTCATGTTTCAAGTTTTAAAAATTCACCTGAATGACTGAAATACAGGGAGATGTAAAGAGACGTATTTTTATTTTTCTCATTACAGAGCTCAGGGATACTTTTGCATTTTTGTTTTATGCATATTTTATTTGCATATTTTATTCAGTCTATTAATGTGCTGGTAACTGAGTTTCAAGATCTTGCTTAATAGGAACATGGACATTAGTCCCACTGGGTTTACTTGGGGCTGTTTTTATCACCTTTTTACAGGAGTTTTGCAATGATGGGCTACTCTCCAGCCAAGGATAAGTCCCCAAGATACTATCTGGGTTCCTGTAGACACCCTCTGAGTTAAGAGATTGCCAAAAAGGTTTTTAACTACCGATTACAAAGGTTCTTACTCAGCCTTTATTTCAGAGCCTCAAAAAAATCAATGATAATCCCAACATACACTGATGCATTGGGCACAAATTCTTCTTTCCATACTGCCAGCTGCTGTTTTCCTGGTCTCCACCATTTCTTACTGGAAGAACCTGACACTTCTGCTTGTGCAAGAATTATTCCAATCCCCCCTTTGCATTGTGAGGCCCCCCTTGACACATGCAACCCTCTGCCACTTTGGAGAACGCAACTTAAAACTGATGATGACTTTGATTAAATACTAGGTAAACCATCATGAGTAAAACAACAAATAGTTGAGAATAGCCCATAGACTGATAGAATCACCTTTCATTGTCAGTGATATTTATGTGGAAAAGCTGTTCAGAAAAGAGAGGAGGGGGAAAAACCCACCCACAATCCACAAACCAATTCCACCCACCAACAGATAAGAGAAGGCGCGATAAACCAATCGCACAGCAAAGAGCAAATCAGAAATCTCTTCCAGAACACTAGAAAACTTCCTTAAAATCACTACTTGGAAATCCAAGGATTCTAAAAGGAAGAGCTACACAGCTCAAGATGTGTTTGATTCCCCAAAGAAGCTGCTGAACCTACCCTTACATCAAGGTTCAAAAAGGGGTAGACCAATTACATGCACGTAAAGGTACAACGGTGATTTCAAAAATGAAAATAAACATGATGGTTACAGACTTAGTACAACCTCTAATAA
Source organism: Apus apus (assembly GCF_020740795.1). Taxonomy (NCBI): domain Eukaryota; kingdom Metazoa; phylum Chordata; class Aves; order Apodiformes; family Apodidae; genus Apus; species Apus apus. Next base: position 18,284,456 of record NC_067294.1, read on the forward strand.
TTGTAAATTAGGTTTAAAACTATTGCAGGAAGCAGATTATACCATGTCTGTCTGCATGGGATCTCACACTTGTCTTAGAAACACCTGAAACAGTTCTCACCATTGAGTATGGCCCAGACAGAGCCAATACAGGTTCGTTACTGCTACATACTGAGGAAATTGGACAATCTGCAGAAAAAACATCTCAAACCTTTCAGAAAGAAAAAAAAAAAAAGGAAAAAAGAAAGATGACTCTCAGCACCTATCCAAAATACAACCACTGTTATTTTGCCTATCAGAAAACAATGCTGGACAAGCAACACAGGAACACCTGGCAGATCAGACCTGCAGCCATATCCCACCTTGTAGCTCTAAACTGTGGCCAAAGTATGATACTTTCCCCTGCACAATCACTACTGAGAAGAAACCAGTGGCTCAGACAAAAATGTTAGATTTACAAAACCTCTGGATTGCTTGGAAAAAGAGATGAGCACTACAAACTACATTTCATAAAGAGGTGCTGGATGTTTAATCCCACCACGGGCTTACTTTGGGCACTGTGAATCAGCATCTTGACTCAGCAAACTAATCAGCTTTCAAAAAATCCCAGGAACTGGGGATGTGGGAAATAATAATAAAAAAGGGGGAAAAAAAGGTGGGGGAAAAAAGGAAAAACAAACCCAAAATAACCCAACCCAGAAGTCACAGGCTCCATACAGTATAGATTAGAATGACCCATGGACTAGAAACTTCCTGGACCCTTCCATGCCCCTACTTAGCTCAGTTTACAAGGTATTTAGTTTTCACTTACATCTTCTTTACCTTCAACTAAGTCTGAAGGTCCAAAATATTTGTGGGGTAAAAAAAGCCTTTTGTCACCCCATATTGACCATATTTCACCAAAAGAGATCTTGGCTTTTGGCTTTAGGAAAGACATAAAGGGAACGGAAGTTTCTTCTAGGTGCTGTGAAATGACACCTACTCTCCTGCAAGTACCCTCAGTACCTTCTGCACTGCCAACCACCCAGTGGAGTGTAGTAGTAAGCCATGTGCATGGAGAAAGAAGTGACAGGAAGAAGTACTCACCACAAGGACAGCATTCAAGCGATCACTTTGGACCTGCTGCACTTGGATGCATGGTCCTGGCACTTGTAACCTGGCACCACTGGGGACGTTCCCAGCGTTACCATTTGGGATGTTGCTGTTACTAGACCCAAGACCTAGAGATGCCCTGTACAAGTAGGTATGAGTGAGTTTCCCCACACCAGTGACCTCCAGCACGTCTGGTGGGAGGTGGGAGCTGGGAAGCATGTGCACACTATAGCAATACTTCTCATACTCCTCAGCTGGGCAGCAGCAACCCCGGCAGCAGCAAGTGCGGCAGCGGCACAGCCGCACGATGGCGAGGAAGAGGAGGAACGTGGCGAAGATGAAGGAGACACAGGCAAGAGAAACGATCAAGTAGATATTCGTAGCGTTGAGCAGTGGTGGTGGCTCCCCACTGTCATCAAAGTCAGGCAGCACCTGGGGCAGGGTGTCAGCCAGCAGGATGCCCACTGTCACAGAAGAGGAGAGTGGTGGGTCCCCGTGGTCCTGCACCACCACAACCACCTTGTGCTTGAGGAAGTCAGTGGAGCGCATGGAGCGCGCGGTGCGCAGCTCACCGGAGTGCGGCACCAAGCGGAACAGGGTGGAGTCGGAGGAATGGGCGAGGTGATAGGAGAGCCAGGCATTCTGTGCATTGTCCTCATCATCCGCCACCACTTTGGTCACCAGGTAGTCCTCATCAGCCAGGCGGGGCACAACCTCCACAGCTACTGAGCCGTTCTGGTTGGTGGGGTACAGGATGGCTGGGGCATTATCATTCTGGTCCGAGATGTAAACATTCACTGTTATGGCAGCACTCAAGGCTGGTGACCCATTGTCCTTGGCTTCCACTTGGAAATGGAAGCTCCTAAGCTGCTCAAAGTCAAAGGCACGTGTTGCATAGATGCTCCCGTTGGCCAAGCTCACAGACAAAAAGCTGGCCAGGGCACTGCCTGCAACTGTGGAATTCCTGAGCACGTAAGAGACCCGTCCATTCTCCCCCATATCAGGGTCAGATGCAGAGACCTGGTAAAGAAAAGCACCGAGTGGATTGTTCTCCTCCACAAACACATCAAGTGTGTCAGCACTGAAGACAGGGGCATTATCATTCACATCAGAAATTTGCACCCAAAGGGTCTTCTGAGTGGTGATGGGTGGAGAGCCCAAGTCTGTGGCAGTAATGGTGATGTTGTACTCACTGATGAGCTCTCGGTCCAGAAGCCCACTGGTGACCAGGCTGTAGTAATTTTCCAGAGAAGGCTTTAACTGGAAGGGAAGATTATCAGGGATAGTGCAGTTTACTTTCCCGTTCTCCCCAGGGTCCTTATCGATTATACTCAGCAGAGCTATCACTGTGCCAGGAACAGCATCCTCAGGAATGGGACTGGAAAGGGATGTAATTGTTATCTCTGGGCCATGATTGTTCACATCAGTGATTTCCACCAGCAGCTTAGCTGTGCTGGACATGCCAAATGCCCCGTTATCCCTTGCCTCAATAAGCATCTCGAGGAGAGGTCTCTGAACAGCTAAAACGCCGTTGACTGTCACCTCCCCAGTGTGTGGGTGAATTAAGAACATTCGCTGCAGCTCAGCAGAAGTAGTATTGCTAAACGAATACCTGATCTCTCCATTTGGACCTTCGTCCAAGTCCGTGGCATGCACTTGCACTACCAAAGTGCCACTGGGGGAGTTTTCCAAGATACTCGCCCTGTAGACCGAGTGCTCAAATTCTGGTGCATTGTCATTAGTATCCAGCACAGTCACAATGACCGGGACATCACCGGACTTTGGAGGATTCCCACCATCTTTGGCTGTAAGGACAAGTTTGTGAGTGGCTTGCTGCTCCCTGTCTAAGGCTTTCTTCAGCACCAATTCAGGATATTCACTCCCATCCCCACGTGTCTGCATTTCCAAATGGAAATGTTCATCAGGGCTCAGAGTATAATTCTGGACACCGTTGGTACCTTCATCAAGGTCTTGGGCGTTGGGGAGTGTAAACCGTGCCCCGGGTGACAAAAATTCAGGCACATTTATATGATATTCACTTAAGGGAAAGCTGGGAGAGTTGTCATTTATGTCCAAGACTTTAAATTCCATCCTATACAGCTCTAGAGGATTTTCTAACACGAGTTCATAATTCAGAAGACAGGCAGACTTCAATTCACAAAGCTGCTCTCTGTCTATGGGCTCATTAACAGACAAAGCCCCCGTGCTTGCATTTATATTAAAATATTGCTTACTTGAACCGGTGATCATGCGAAATTTCCGAGCTGAAAGCGTAGCTGCATCTATTCCTAAATCCTTTGCTATGTTCCCAACAGACGCTCCACGCTCCGTTCCCTCAGCGATCGAATACACAACTTGCCCGTCCGCGGTGCAGCAAATAAGGCAGAAGACCATTAAATAGACCCGCATTCTTCCTCCCCTGGCTCAGCTCCTCGCAGACCGGCACGGCAGGAACATAATCCAGAATTGCACCAAAACCCCCTTGAAGTGCCCAGCACGAAGCGAACCGGGGCTCACCGGCGGCAAGGAGCGAGGGACAGGGGAATCGGGGCGCAGCGGCGACAAGTTGACTACAGGGGTGCGGGACGCGTCCCGGCCCCGCGCCGGTCCCCCCCACCCCCCGCCCCCCGCCCCGGCTGCCGTGCGGGGAGAGGCGGCAGCTCCGCTGCGCCCGCCGCTCGCTGTGCCCGGTGCGGCGGGACCCGGTGCGGCGGGACCCGGTGCGGCGGGACCCGGTGCGGCTCCGGCGCGGGAGGCGGCGGCGGCGCCACCCAGAGGCTGCGGAGACACCTGCGCGGCCGGGGGAGGGGGCTGCGCTGCCCCCGCCGCCCCGCCCCGCCGGCTGCTTTCCCCTTCCCCTCCGCCTTTTTTTTTTATTATTATTATTATTATTATTTTTAATTATTTTTTTAAAGTTTTTTTTTTTTTTTTTTAACGCCCCGGCGTTAAAACGGGGGGCTCGGGCCCCCGAATCCGCCGCACGGATGCCTTCCCCCCCCCCCCCCCGAAGGAGACACTCAGCAGAGCCCGCTCCTTGCAGGAGGGGCAGGGCGGGGGATGCGCTGCCAGCGTAGAGCGGCGGAACAGAAACGCGGATGAGAAGTGACAGGCGACGGCCAAACATGGGTCAGCACAGTCCAGACGAGCTCCGGCTGAGCACAGCATTTCCCAGAGGGGGTTTTGAGAGCACAATTAAAGGAGGCAGTCAACGCTACTGCCCTTGTTAAACTTTAAAAAAAAAAAAAGACTGGGGAGGAAGTCTTTCCTGCTTCGCCTCGCAGACAAGGTACATAACATGGATTCTTGGAGAGTAGAAGGATGTCTCCTCTGCCAGTCCCCACTCGGATCACCTGCAGCCACGGACGAGCTCCCATCCAGCCCGCCAAAGCAGGATGGGGATGGCTCGGTGAGCGGGGGGAAGAGGGGGCTGCAGCAGTCGAATTACTTGTAGAGAAGTAAATATCGGCGCCAGAAAGGTCTTGTGTTTTGGTCGTGCCCAGGAGGGCCCAGAGAGAGCGGCAAAGAAATTTAAAATAATCAAAAATAAAAATAAATCAAAGCTCTCTGCTCCTCGGACTTCCTGCCCCGAGGGTACAGTTAGCAACTACCCCCTAAGCAGGTGGGAGAGGGCAGAAAGCATTTCAAAATACCATCCTGGAAAACCTTCCTGGAATGACCTTCGGCAGCAATTTACACAAATGAGCCTCAAGTCCTGACAACCCTCCCCGCCTCCCCCCGGTCTCCTCCGGTTCCAGTTTCCCTCTGTGAGATCTTGTTAGTGTGAGATCCTGATCGATCAAAAGCAAGAGGCTATATATGTGTGACAAGTACAGATCTTAACCGTTCTTGTGTTCATTGTATTTCTTATGCAGCTGAGAATTTCTGGGCAAGTGAAAAAGAACATTTCAATTATACAGAGCATCAGAGCTTTCAGAATAGAAAAGCAGGAGCACAGCCAAAACCTGTACATTAAATTTAAAAAATCGATACATTTGTTTGCATCCTCACAACTCAGCAAAACCTCCCAGTGAGGTTCCTGTCCTGCCCACACCAAAGCAACCCTTTGTCAGTCCCAGCACAAGTATCTGCAGATATTATGATTTTTTTAAATCCTGACCCCCCAGAAGCACCTCAATGTTGCATTTTCTACTGTGTTGATGCTACAGCACGGGTTAGAGCTGTGGGGCAAAAAGGGAAGGGGGTGGGGATGGGGGGGTGCTGTGCTAGTGCAGGAGCTGCAGAGCTGTGTGCAAACCACCTTAACTCACACACTATGTACATTTGTTCACTGGACCATTGCACACAGTATACAATGCAAGTATTTAAACTATGCTGTTTACCCTTGGTTTTGGTGGGTTTTTTTTCCTTGATTGCTAACTGCAGAAATCCCCAGTTCCCACCCAGTCACCATAAAATGGTCTTCCAGACTCCTCCTGCTCCAAATTTGCCCTAGACTCCCCTTCTGCCAAGATATTATGTTGTCTACAATGTATGAAAAAGTTGTTGGTTTTACTGCTCTGTAGTGATGCACAGTCAATATAAACACTCTGAACCAATTAAAAACAAACAAACAAACCTTAAAGTCACAGGAGAGACTGATAAAATTCCTGTAATATTGGCCTGCATCACAGACAAGTCCACCTGCCTGGGAAGGCTACAGCAGATGGGTGCTGGTGTCCCACCTGCACATACAGCTGAAGCACACAGACTCTAATCACCCATCTGTGACTGGGTTTGCAACACAGGAACCCAGTAATTTTGGGGCCCAGATCCACCTGTTGAACACACAAACCCACTCAAAGGCAGATTTTTTTTTTTAAATCTTAATATTGGAACAACAGGCTGTGGTTATGTGTACTCGTGCCTTAAGTACTGGCAGTGCTGGCAGAAACTAATTAACAACCAATGGCCAAAATCAAAGTGATTATACATTGCTTCTTCCCAAGAAATACTCACTTTTTGAGAACTATGTGGAAGCCTACACCAATTTTGTCTTTAATTTACCACTCATTTACTATTGAAGCCTAATGCTTCTCTACGGGGCTCTAAGGGAACCTGTTTTCAAGTCACTTTCTTTTTAACATTTTTAAACCTTACATCCCTGTTTCAGTATTTTGGCATCCCTTGTCCTATTATGGCTTTCCACACTGCTGTGGACAGTGATGGCAGCTTCACCCACCAGAACATGCGTGTTGCCAGTTCCACCCCAGTACCCAGCTCCTACTGCACTGCTTTCCCAGTCCAGCCTAATCGAGCTCCTGATCCAAACACCGCCCAGACAAACAACCCTGACTCATGGCCAAAATCCAGCGCTTAGTATATGTTAAATATCCCAGGCCAGCTGCACCACGGCTACTCCTGCCATGAAGGGAGTGATGCCATCATGCCACGGGGCAGAATCCAGCCTCTCCCTTTGTGCAAAGCTCAGCTCAGCAGAGTCCCAGGCTCCTTCATGCTCAGCCTCCCACATCCAGCTGCCCCAGAGGTCTCAAGGATGCCTCAGATTACCCACTCTCACTCCTGTTTGGCTACCCTTCCACCTAAATCCTCTGTTCAAGATCTCGAAGGTCTCTTCTCCATCAAGTCGCTTACCCTAATTATGTTATTTGCACATAAGTGTTATTAAACACCTTTAGCGTACACACTCCCCTCGCTATCCCAGCAGGTACTATAATCACCGTTAAAAACCCCTCCTCATTTATCTCATTTTCAAAAGGACTCGTCTTCGCCTTCGATCTGCCAATTTCCCAATTCTCTTCCCATTCTTAAAGCTGGTTTGACATAGCCAAGGAATTTATTTGTTTATTTATTTATTTATTGCGATCCCGAGGGCATGGTCAGGGACCTTCGCGGTCTCGCAACCCCTCCCCGCCGCTCGCAGGGCGCTTCCCCCACGTTCCTCCTCCCGACTGCAGCGCTGCATTTAAACATTTAAACCTCCTCAGAGAACCGAGTACCCATCACGTACTCTTTATCCCACCCCGTCTTACATTTAACTCAACCACCCCCTTTTCTGGCAATAAAATGTCACTCATAAGCGACCGAAGGCAAATACATAGAGGTGAATAATAAAAGCGTGCTACCTCGGGGCTGTGGAGCACATGGCTGCACCACACGAAGGGCGATTCGTGTTTAAACATCATCAGCTACGTCAGCGATGATTTTAAAGCGCCGTTTCCACGAGTGATGCATCAGAGACAGCGCAGACGCGGAGCGGAGCCTTCGTTGGAGGTTTGCGGGACACGTCCCGCTCCCTCCTCAGGCTTGGGAAAATCCCAGGGGCGCCCACCAGAAATCTAGGAGCCCCCGATGGTGCTAAATTAGGACATGGCACTTCAGAATGAGACCACAGATGTCGGGAGCCCGACAGTACACAGGATCTGCCTACAGGCTGAGGAAGACTGGTCCCAGAAAGAGGGGCTCCTCCTCGGACCGAGCCCGAACCGCCAGCGCAGAGGCGCCAACGGAGCCGCAGGGACCCAGCTAGCACTTCTGGGCTTCCCCGACCAGGGACGAGCGCAAGTACGGCGATACCCCCGCCGACCCTAAACACCGGGCTGCTCCCGCTCGGGACCCAGCGTGGCGGGCAGCCTCCGTGAGAGCCCCCCCGGAGCCACCTCACTCAGCCCTGCGCCTCCCCCGAGAAAGGAACGGGCAGAGCAGCTCAGCTGCTGCCCGCAGCACCGGGTTGATTCGCTTCGTTCCTGCAGATCCAACCCCTTTCCCCCGCCCCCTCTCCGTGCAGGCAGGCTGTGCCTGCCGGCAGACCGAGCAGCGATCTCAGGATGCCCTTCAGCAAGCCACGGGAGCTCGCAGCCGCTACGTGGGGACAGTGGGAGCGAGATGACTACAAAAAACCCGACAAAACAAGCTCGTACGCAGAGGGATCCTAGATTTCAGCGAAACTCACGAAAATCCCCATTAGCCATATCAAGCCTCAGAAATCCGGAGTCACAACGTGCGATTCAATGTATCGTCAGCAAGAACTGGCCTCTCGAACGCGAGGGCAGAGACTGGTTTATCTACCCCCCGTCAGAGACCACGGGGTTTGGCGGGCGCCAGTGACAGCGGGTACGGCAGGGTAGCTGCGAGCCCAATACCCGGCGACTATCGCTGCTGTATCTCCACATGCAGTACGGGTCGGTTTTCTGCCCGTTAAATCCTCCGTTCCGAGGCTGTAAAGCAGCCTCCGGCCGCCACGGCGCTGCGGGAGCCGCAGCCGCCGGTTCCCCGCCCGCTCCCAGACCCCCCGCGGGAGCTCTCGGCAGCGCACCCGCCTGCAAGCCCCGCCTCGGCTGCCACGATCGCATCGCGCCCGATATCACCGCTGTTAATCAGCAATATTCTCCAAACCAATCTGCGGTGGGAATGAGAGCCTGGGCTGGCAGCCCTGCGCGGAACCGCCCTCTTCAGTCACGACACCGAGCTGACATTCTAGTGCCTTCTGTTAACGACTCCCGCCCAGGCTACGAAAGAAAAACATCCACGAGCTCCATTTCTAAAGTTAATATTGCTTTATGGTTCTAAAGGAAACATTGACACTTTCCCTGACGGTATATGTCTGTAGTAAATCCCGTTCAGATCTTCAGTTCAGCGCTGCAGCCAGAGAATCCAAGAGCAGCCGCGCAGAAGCTCTGCCCCAATGATCGGCATTGAGAGACTCCACGTCACCCTTAATTATAGCCCAAGGAAACGAGCTGCTTCCCACACCTGTGGACAAGCGGTGTGTTTTCCCAATCTCTTTTACACAATTAGTTGAACCTTCTTAGAAACTTAGTCAGACCATGATCCCTTAGGAGATCGCGGTTTGCTGTTCCTGCCTTCTGTCACATCCATGGGAATTAAGGAAAGAAAGCTACAGCTCCGGGATAAGCCTTAAAGTGGTTCACGGGTACTTAAAAGATGCTGACCCACTCCCCCTCAGCACATCAGCTATCGGGCACCATTAAAGGAGACTAGAAACACAATTCCCAACAAACACACAAATTAACTCAAACGTAAAGCCCTTGATAAGGGATGTAAAACAAATGCAGGAAGAAAGAGAAATTCGTGGGACGCGCCCGCGTTTTTCTATTGATCAGCGGGCGATGAAACATTCATAGAATCATAGAATCCTAGGGGTTGGAAGGGACCTCGAAAGATCATCTAGTCCAACCCCCCCTGCCAGAGCAGGGTCACCTAGAGCACATCACATAGGAACGCATCCAGACTATATATTTTTTTAAAACGGTCGCGAAGTTTTAAACTTTCTTTACTGGGATTCAGTACCCCTTTAAGCACAGTTTTATTTTTATTTTTGAACTAACGATCTGCGACTTTATTTTTTTAGTCCTTCGTATAAAACTTCTGTCAGCACAACATTCAACAAAACGTACTTTCTCAGAAGAAACCAACCGCGATACAAATATCCCTGTGCCAGAAAACTGTCCAAATGATGCAAACGCGTGTCTTTGGCAAACTGAACACATAACATCAAAAATTATTATATTACACTATTGTTTGTTCTGAATATCCCAGCAGCCCTCCAGACTCCGTTTTTATGCTACAGAAATCACATGAAAGTGATGGTCGCTTTTCCCTGTAGAAGTGGTACTCTAACATCGCACAAGAAACCCTAAAAATGATCCTAATAATCTCATCTCAAAGAGTGTTTTGGAGGTGGTCTCGATAAGAACAGCGTCGATTCAGTGCCGTCAATAGATGCTGACGGATCAGCTGCATCAACAACAGTGCTAAAACAATCCGGTAAATAAGCAACTACTCTCCACACAAGGAAATCAACGTGGAAACCAGTATCGAAAAATTTTCTCTAACTGAATTTGTGTTTCCCAGTTTCTGTTCTAATGTTGGGAGAGCTAAAAGTTTTTATCCCACCATGTCTTGGCTACTCAATATTGCAGATAAAAGTTTTCTTTTCTTCTTTCCTTTCAACAACTCTTCCTCCCTCTCTCGACTTACACCAATTTTTCGTCTCTACTTCCCACAGAACATTTCCGGGGCAGAGCAGGTAGAATAAACGCCACAACACCACGAAGGAACCAGGATGAGATCACGGGGAGAGGCCGAGGATTACCCTTCCCTTAAAAGAGTTCTCCGCTTTTCCCTTGAAACATTCTGTCTCACTCAACCTTCCCTACATATTCATTGAACTTCCAGAAACAGAACATTACAACCTCCACCAACAATTCTTTTCTTCATTTTCCTTTCCTTTTCATTTTTCTGTTCCCATTCCTGTAATTTAATGTATTTCGGCTTCTTAATATTGGCAAAAACCCCCAAGCACCTAGCTCCTGAACCACAGAAAGCCCAACAAACCCTAAGAGCACATGAACACAATATTCACCAAACCCAAAAGCAACCACACGTGATTTCAAAGATAAATACTCAATTAATTAGAGTAATAATGAGGGACCCACCACACCTGAGAACGTCTTCGGTGTTTTCGCACGTTGAAAAACGATAACAAACAGATCTGCAAACACCTAATACTGCCATTTGACGCCAGTAACGGTAAGAAAAAAACTCAACAAATAGATAATTACGGTTTAAAACCAACAAAAATACAAGGCTAGAACTCGCACTGTGTAATTCCTAAATCAGAAACGCTGTTTTAATACACAATCCATCCATTAAATAAGACAAATAAAAACAACTACCAAACAAACCAACCCACCAAAAAAAAACAACAAACCATATCTGAGAACACACTTACCGCGCCTGAAGAAAGCGGAGACAGAGACTGCCCCTTCCCAAGAGAACCGTTTTCTACTGTGGGGCCGGGCGGCGGCGGCGGGAAGTTGGGGCTGAAAACCATCAGGTCGCTCTTGCCCGCGCCCTCCGCCACGCACAGGCTCCGGCTCTGGCGCTGCGAGTACGACCAGCTCCCCACTTCGCTGGCGCACACCAGCGTCGCCGCACCGGGCCCCGACACCACGCCCGCCCGCGGCGCACACCGCGACGCCCCGTACAGCACCACCGCCAGCACCAACACGCTCGACACCGCGCAGATGGCCACCACCAGCCACACGTTCGTCACCGACGACCACGACAAAGCCGCGCCGCCCTCCGCCACCGACAACGGACCCCGCCCCGACCCCAACCCCGACGACAGCGACGACCCCGCCGCCGCCGCCGCCGCCTCGGCGCCCTCCACCAGCGACACGCTCAGCGTGGCCGTGGCCGAGCGCGCCGGCTCCCCGTGGTCCCGCACCACGATCACCAGCCTCTGCCGCGGGCCGTCCGCCTCCTCCAGCGCCCGCGCCGTGCTCACCTCGCCGCTGTACAGCCCCACGCGGAACGGGCCCTTCCCCCGCGGCTCCCACAGCTCGTACCGCAGCCACGCGTTGTAGCCCGAGTCCGCGTCCACCGCGCGGATCTTCGCCACCACCTGCCCCGCCGGCGCCCCCCACGCCGCCCACGCCCACAACAACGCCCCCGCCACCGGCACCGGCCCCGACGCCCCCTCCCACGCCGCCTCGCCCCACGCGCCGCCGCCCGCGGCCGGCAGCAGCGCCGGCGCGTTGTCGTTCTCGTCCACCACGAACAGCTGCACCGTCGCGTTGCCGCACAGCGGCGGCTCCCCCGCGTCCACCGCCCGCACCTCGAACTCCAGCACCTGCACCTCCTCGTAGTCCAGCGCCTGCAGCGCCCACAGGCGCCCGCTCTCCGCGTCCACCGACACGTAGCTCGACGCCGACCGCCACCCCCCGCCCGAGCCCTCCCACACCGAGTAGCTCACGCGCCCGTTGCCCGCCTCGTCCGGGTCCCGCGCCCACAGCCGCGCCAGCTCCGCGCCCGCCGCGTTGTTCTCCCGCGCCAGCACCGTGTACACCGCCTGCGCGAACGCCGGCGCGTTGTCGTTCACGTCCGACACCGGCACCCGCAGCCCCAGCCTGCCAACCAGCGCCGGCGCCCCGCCGTCCTCCGCACGCACCTCCACCTCGTACTCCGACACCCGCTCCCGGTCCAGCGCCTCCCGCAGCACCAGCGAGTACGACCCCGCGAACGTCGCCACCAGACCGAACGGCGACGCCGGCCACACCGCGCACGACACGAGCCCGTTCGCCCCCGAGTCCCGGTCCCACACGCTCAGCACGGCCACCACCGTCCCCACCGACGCGTCCTCGGACACCGGCACCGACAGCGACGTCACCCGCACCTCGGGCGCGTTGTCGTTCACGTCCAGCACCTCCAACACCACCTTGCAGTGACCCGACAGCGGAGGCGTCCCCTTATCTGTCGCCTCGATTTGGATCTCGTAGGAACGGACGTCTTCAAAGTCCAGGGCGCCCGCCAGACGGATCTCACCCGTCTTCGGATTTAAGCTAAACAGGTTTGATCCTTTAGAGGGAAAAGTATTTCTCGCACTGAACGTCATTTCGCTGTTGCTTCCTATGTCCGGATCCGTGGCGTTGACCCGAACCACCAGTGTCCCCTCTGCAGCGCTCTCCGGCAGCTGCACTTTATACACCGACTGGTTGAACTGGGGCGCGTTGTCATTTGCATCCAGCACCGAGATCACCAGCTCCATCGTGCCCGACAGAGACGGCCGGCCCCCGTCACTCGCCGTCACCACCACACGGTGCACGGGCAGCGTCTCGCGGTCCAGAGCTTTCGTCAGCACCAGAAACAAGGATTCTCGGTATTCGTCACTGCGCTGTAAATCCAGAGCGAAGTGTTCGCTGGGGCTGAGTGTGTAGGAGAGCTGCGCGTTAGAGCCGATATCCGCGTCCGACGCGCCCTCCAGCGGGAACCGAGACCCCGGCAGCGATGATTCCGCGATGCTGAGGGCTTCTTCATTCACTGGGAAGCTCGGAGCGTTGTCGTTGATGTCGGTGACCTCCAGCTCCACGTGGAAGACGCGCAGCGGCCGCTCCACCAGCACCTCCAGCCGCAGGGCGCACGGCGCGCTCTTCCCGCACAGCTCCTCCCGGTCCAGCCGCGAGCTCACCACCAGCGCCCCGCTCGCCCCGCTCACCTCCACGCTCGCCCGCCGGCCCTGCGCCACCAGCCGCAGCCGCCGCGCCTCCGCCTCGCCCGCCTCCAGGCCCACGTCCTGCGCCAGCCGCCCCACCACCGTCCCGGCCTTGGCTTCCTCCGGCACCGAGTACCGCACCTGCCCCACCACCACCGCCCACACCGCCTGCACCACCAGCACCCGCACCGCCGCCGACACCACCCAACACACGCCCATCGCCGCCGCCCGCACGGGCCCCGCACGGCTCCCCGCCGCCGCTCTCGAGCTCCCCGGTAGCCGCCGCTCCCGCTCCGCCGCCGCCCGCCGCCGTGACTGCGTCTCGGGGAGGAGCTGCCGCCCACCCGCAAGTTCACGGCGCCTCCGCGGCCAACAGCGACACCTGGCGTCCCTTGCGGGCTCCTGTCGCGGCCCCGCTTGAAAGAAAACGGGCCGTGGCTCCTCCCGCTCGGCCCGCGTCTGCCGCGATTTCACTTCGTAGCATTTCCCTCCGTCAAAAACGGCAAGGAGTGCTTCTCTCTTGTTCTCTCGTCTTCTCTCTTCTTTTCTCTTCTCTCCCTCGTCTCTTGCTTAAAGGCTCTTTAGTCATTATATATTTACTTGCCAAAATGTTTCCTAAGTACCTACAATGACCTAGGAATCACAACGACGAAGGTCTTCAGTGAAAATAACACCCCCCCACTTCTCATCTCCCGACTTTGTCTTCTCCACGCACTGCTGAGGAGACACGACTCCGTTTCCTCATGTATTTGTTTCTTTGCAAAGTGAGTTCAGCCATTTCCGCTGCAGAAGAAGACTGTATCCTTGATCTTCCCTCTGTGGAAAGTTCTCAGGTCTCCAGAAGAAACAGATTCACATGGAAACTTTTTGTGTCTAGTGCAGCAACCTTAAAACCAGGCAGAAACAGCTTGCTTTTCATGGCTTTGTGACAGTGATGCAGGTGAGCAATCCCATGCACTTTCCCTGGTTTTCATGCAGTAAATAATAGAGGACATTAGAAAGAATATATGTCTGTTCACAGCTGATAGGTTTTACCTTTTGAAGTATAGATCCAACCTAAGAAACTTTCAATGCTGAGGCTTTGAATTCCAACCTGTGGCTCTGTATCTCAGGCTACACATAATCTACATAGCCCAAATCCTCTTGGAAGGATGAACTATCTCAGGGAACCGAGCTCTCTAGTAACCTTGATGTGTTGCAGTAAAGTATTTCCTGTAAGTTTTATTCCCTTGTTTTAGGTTCACAATGAATGATGAGTTATTTCTTACCTGTTTCGGTAGGTCAGCATTCACAGAACAACAAAACAGTGCTCATTACTGATGGAGATGAGCTGCTGCATGATACAGTACAGTCAATCCAACCATCCCCTAACTGAAGACACCACAAAAGGATTGTACCACTGCTCTGGCAAGGTACAGTTCACTTTACAACATGTTCCCAAGCTCTCACCTCATCCACTCGCATAAACACCTCAGGGCCCCTCCTCAATGCAAATACAGACACTGCTGCTACCCTGCCACACAGATCAGGCAGCAGCACAAAACAGATGATTTCACACAGCAGCAAGTTGCTGGTTCGGCCACGAAAGCATCAATGATGCAACAGGAGGTCAAAACGAAATGAAAATACCAAATGCAGAAAAAATCCAGGTAGTCTGTTATAGGTCATTTTTAATTACAACCGTTGCCATTCCAGCAGTGTCTTGATTTATTTCTAGGTCCCTGTTGTCAGGGCTGAGTTCAAGGATCACTGTTCAATATTTCAAAGAAGCAGGGCTGGAAAAACAACCAGGTTTTGTTCAGCCACTCAAACCCCTGCTGTATTGCCCAGCGTTTCTGTGTCCTCTTCTATGAAGGTGGAAACAGGAATCTCCCCTTCATAGAAGTGGATACAGAAATTAAACCTGATTTCTAAGCATTCTCTCAAGGTAAATATCACCTTAAGAGACTCCAAGACAGTGAAGCACAGTGATGGCCAGGGGCACAAATTCTGAAATCAGGCAGTCAGCACTATTTAACAGCACGGCTCTTAGTCACAATTATTGCCACATCTGAGAAAGGCAAGCTAAGCCACGCTGCCTGCAGGGGAATCAGGACTATCAGGTCTCACCCCAGTTCATATTCACATGATCATCGTAAAGTACAAACACAAGCAGGCACTAAATCACTGTTTATTTTTATAAGCATTCTCAGGAAGGGGAAAATAAAGGGGGGGGGGAGGGGGGGGACGGGGAGGAGAAGGAAATACAAAGCCTACCACAGCAGGGAACATGGAACTAGCAGAGTCAGGAACCATAGACGAGGTGCTTCTACAAATATATTCACCAAAAAAACACCCTGTGGCAATACATCTTGCCTAGTATAGCACTATAGCTGCACATTTTTCACACCTACCTTGGCTCGTGACCTTCTGCCATTAAAGACTTTGTATTAGAAAGTACATTTGCAACATATTTAGAAAGGGGCAACGTGAAATTCTTCTACTATCTTTTCCATGTTCACAGTAATTCTGTAGTACTTCACAAACTAATAGATGCCATGCAAGGTGAACAGAAAAGAAACTGGAGTACCAACTGTGGTCACGTTGCACGATCTCTATTTCAGAGGAGAATCAAAGAGGACAGACTTCTGGTTAGACTGGAAACCAGAACTCCACAGCAGCCAAAAACAAACAGTTCCTTAAAAATGTTCTACCTGCAAGGTGCAAAAACATACACAAACGAAGACAATCCATGAAAACTGAAAGAAGGCCTAGAGTGGAACTTCAGAGTTGTGATTAACTATAATGACAACAGAAAAACCAAACTGATCACGTCAGCCAGATCATGAGGAACAACAATTAAGTCAAGCAGAGATCTTTGCCAGGAACTGTGCCAATTCATAGCTTGTCAAAGGATCTTAAGAATTCACAGAGAGTGATGTAACAATGGTTACAGGAGATAACTCAGCTACAAAGCAGAGTAACAGTACAGATCTGCTGAGAAGTACTGCAGAAAGAGTTGATGACCCTGAAGACCTAGGTGGGAAAATGGCAAAATGTTTTCCATGCAGAACACCACGAAAGTGAGCAGATGAGGAAATAAACGAGACTGTGAATGACTCATAAACAACCATTTAAGATTCATAGTTACATCTTTGGCATAGAAAAGACAACAACATGGAAACACCAGCCCCATTCTCAGTGCAAATAGAAAAATGAAGACCTCATGAGACCACAGAAGAAAAAAAATGCAGGGAATTCAAATTTGCATATATAGAAGGTTCACCAAGATTTTGAATTATTTCCTGAGGTCCTCCCCACCTTAACATGGTACTGAGAAAGTCAGGAAGAGTTTCAGGGAAGACCAGCAGGATGACCAAATATTTCCAGCAGCTTCTGTATGAGGAACGTTTGCTCATCTTAAGAAAATCAAACAATGAAAGGAAATACAACTGAGATTTTCAAAGCAGAAGCATATCGAGGACAGGGAGCCAAGGCATGAAAAATTGGATCATACAACACCAGGAGAAAATCCTTTAAAACCCAACTTCTGCTGTCAATCTCCCATCACCAAGGAAAAAAAAAATAATTAAAAAAAGACGCTAGAGAAAAATCGACCTATCACACCTCAGCTAGAGACAAACGGGATGCTCAGGCCAAAATACCAGGACACTATGGGAAACGGCTGCAACACAGGACCAAGCAATTCTGTGCCCAAGGAATACGAGAAAAAAACATAAAAGAACAGCAGCATTTCAAGAACGTACAGAGGAAGAAGCCAATAGAAACACTACAGTAAACAGAAACAGAATAAGCACCAGCCGAAAATCCACCGCACGCAGGACCTAAAGGATGAGACCAGCTCCCAGCAACCCCTGATCAGTGACACGAAGAGCAGGGCGAGAAGGGACAGAGGAAGTGAGGGGCGGGACAGGGAGGCCACTGACCGTGTCCAGCAGAGCGGGCGCCTCCGGCTGCGTCTCCTTCGCCGCGGGGCCGGGCGGCGGCGGCGGCGGGAAGTTGGGGCTGAAAACCATCAGGTCGCTCTTGCCCGCGCCCTCCGCCACGCACAGGCTCCGGCTCTGGCGCTGCGAGTACGACCAGCTCCCCACTTCGCTGGCGCACACCAGCGTCGCCGCACCGGGCCCCGACACCACGCCCGCCCGCGGCGCACACCGCGACGCCCCGTACAGCACCACCGCCAGCACCAACACGCTCGACACCGCGCAGATGGCCACCACCAGCCACACGTTCGTCACCGACGACCACGACAAAGCCGCGCCGCCCTCCGCCACCGACAACGGACCCCGCCCCGACGACAGCGACGACCCCGCCGCCGCCGCCGCCGCCGCCTCGGCGCCCTCCACCAGCGACACGCTCAGCGTGGCCGTGGCCGAGCGCGCCGGCTCCCCGTGGTCCCGCACCACGATCACCAGCCTCTGCCGCGGGCCGTCCGCCTCCTCCAGCGCCCGCGCCGTGCTCACCTCGCCGCTGTACAGCCCCACGCGGAACGGGCCCTTCCCCCGCGGCTCCCACAGCTCGTACCGCAGCCACGCGTTGTAGCCCGAGTCCGCGTCCACCGCGCGGATCTTCGCCACCACCTGCCCCGCCGGCGCCCCCCACGCCGCCCACGCCCACAACAACGCCCCCGCCACCGGCACCGGCCCCGACGCCGCCTCCCACGCCGCCTCGCCCCACGCGCCGCCGCCCGCGGCCGGCAGCAGCGCCGGCGCGTTGTCGTTCTCGTCCACCACGAACAGCTGCACCGTCGCGTTGCCGCACAGCGGCGGCTCCCCCGCGTCCACCGCCCGCACCTCGAACTCCAGCACCTGCACCTCCTCGTAGTCCAGCGCCTGCAGCGCCCACAGGCGCCCGCTCTCCGCGTCCACCGACACGTAGCTCGACGCCGACCGCCACCCCCCGCCCGAGCCCTCCCACACCGAGTAGCTCACGCGCCCGTTGCCCGCCTCGTCCGGGTCCCGCGCCCACAGCCGCGCCAGCTCCGCGCCCGCCGCGTTGTTCTCCCGCGCCAGCACCGTGTACACCGCCTGCGCGAACGCCGGCGCGTTGTCGTTCACGTCCGACACCGGCACCCGCAGCCCCAGCCTGCCAACCAGCGCCGGCGCCCCGCCGTCCTCCGCACGCACCTCCACCTCGTACTCCGACACCCGCTCCCGGTCCAGCGCCTCCCGCAGCACCAGCGAGTACGACCCCGCGAACGTCGCCACCAGACCGAACGGCGACGCCGGCCACACCGCGCACGACACGAGCCCGTTCGCCCCCGAGTCCCGGTCCCACACGCTCAGCACGGCCACCACCGTCCCCACCGACGCGTCCTCGGACACCGGCACCGACAGCGACGTCACCCGCACCTCGGGCGCGTTGTCGTTCACGTCCAGCACCTCCAACACCACCTTGCAGTGACCCGACAGCGGAGGCGTCCCCTTATCTGTCGCCTTAATCTGCACGTCGTAGAAAGCAACTGTCTCAAAGTCCAAGGCGCCCGTTAGTCTGATCTCCCCGCTTCTCGCATCGATGCTGAATACATCCGAGGCAGAAGAAGGAACAAAAGTATCAATTTCATAAATCACTTCTCGATTACTTCCCAAGTCTGGGTCCGCGGCACTTACTCGCAAGACCAGTGTCCCCTCCAAGGTATCTTCGGGCAAAAGTACGTTATACACCGACTGGTTGAACTGGGGCGCGTTGTCATTTGCATCCAGCACCGAGATCACCAGCTCCATCGTGCCCGACAGAGACGGCCGGCCCCCGTCACTCGCCGTCACCACCACACGGTGCACGGGCAGCGTCTCGCGGTCCAGAGCTTTCGTCAGCACCAGAAACAGGGATTTACTGCGCGAGTTACTGTTTTCTTCCTCTATTTTAAAATGCTCGCTGGGGCTGAGTGTGTAGGAGAGCTGCGCGTTAGAGCCGATATCCGCGTCCGACGCGCCCTCCAGCGGGAACCGAGACCCCGGCAGCGATGATTCCGCGATGCTGAGGTTTTTTCGGGCGGCGGGGAAGAGCGGGGCGTTGTCGTTGATGTCGGTGACCTCCAGCTCCACGTGGAAGACGCGCAGCGGCCGCTCCACCAGCACCTCCAGCCGCAGGGCGCACGGCGCGCTCTTCCCGCACAGCTCCTCCCGGTCCAGCCGCGAGCTCACCACCAGCGCCCCCGCTCGCCCCGCTCACCTCCACGCTCGCCCGCCGGCCCTGCGCCACCAGCCGCAGCCGCCGCGCCTCCGCCTCGCCCGCCTCCAGGCCCACGTCCTGCGCCAGCCGCCCCACCACCGTCCCGGCCTTGGCTTCCTCCGGCACCGAGTACCGCACCTGCCCCACCACCACCGCCCACACCGCCTGCACCACCAGCACCCGCACCGCCGCCGACACCACCCAACACACGCCCATCGCCGCCGCCGCCCGCACCGGCCCCGCACGGCTCCCCGCCGCCGCCCGCACGCACGCACCGCCTCTCCTGCCCGGGGACCCCGCGCCGCCCCCCGCGCTCACAGCCGGGCTCTCCGCCGCACCGGGGCGGAGCCGCCTCGCCGCTCGCCGCCGTTTCTCAGCCTGCAGCGACACCGTGTGCTGCTCCGCCGCCTCACACGCTCCCCGCACCGACCGCGCTACCGCCTCCGTCATGCTCAGCTCCTCTGCCCTCGCTTCCCCGCTGTGGCCTATTTCTCTCTTCGTTTTTCCTTGGCTCTTGAACACATTTCTTTCTTTTCATTTTCTTTTTTCTTCGTCTTACCTTCTTTCTTTTTCTTTTTTTCTTCCTTCTATTCTCTCGTTTTCATTGTTTCTCTTTTCCTTTCTCTTTCCTACTTTTCTTCTGTATTTCTACGTTTTTTCTCATTCCTCGTCCTCTTCTTTCTTTCTTTTTCTGCTCCATCTCCTCCTTCTCTTTCTTCTCCTTTTCGTTCTTTCTCTGCTTTGCCTCATTTTTTCTTCCCCTTTCCCTTCTCTTTTCCATCCTTTCTCTCTTCAGCCCCGCTGGCAGCTCCCTGCTCACTCTGGGCACAGTGGCAGAGATCATCAAAATCGTGTCATCAGTGTTAATTACGGAGCAGGAGCGCTGGAGCCCGGTACTCTGACCCAGGGTTAGGCTTTCTGGGGACAGAATTTGTCAAGCTAGCAGAGGTAGGTCAGTGCGTCCTGGACATCTACTATCTCTTTGTTCTTGTTTTTCTGCCTTACATGCTTTGTGACTTGTAACTACATCAAGGCTTTCCTTTATTTTTCTTTCCGCATTTCCTTGTGTTCTTTTTTATCTCTTTTCTTCTCTTCCCTTCCTCTCCTTCCTCCTGCATTCTTTTTCCTTCTTTTCCTTCTTCTGTCTTTGCTTTCTCTCCTGTTCCATTTCCATACTTGTCTCTTTTGTTTACCAAAATGTCTTCCAAATGTTTTCACCACACTCACTGTGAAGCGTGGGCATGTCCTTTGGCAAGAGCTCTCATTCCTCCTCCTCACCACTCTCCATCAAGCCTCGTGGAGTGTCCCTGTGTACTGAATATCAGGAGTTCCTCAACTCCATTCACCATCTCAATATACCATTGGTCCATGCTGGTAATTTTCTCTATTGTCTCTTCCCTCCTTCTTTCTTCCTTGCTTGTTTCTTACTTGGAAAGGTTCTTTCCTTTTCTTACTTCTTTCCCACATCTTTTCTCTTGCATTCTTCTTTTCTCCTTTTTTCTTCCCTTACTTCCTTATGCACTATCTTCACCTCCCCTTCTGTTCTGCTTCCATCCTACTCTCTTCTGGTAATATTTTCCCTTACCAAAATGATTGTAAAAGGTCTCCAGCATGCTTGTCATGAAGCCTAAATGTACCCTTTAGCAAGTGCTCTCATTCCTCTTCCCTACCACCTTCCATCCCTCTGGACAGGGAACAACCTTCCTGCTTTCCTCTGATCCATGCACCGGCAACATCTCCTACCATCAGGAATACAGTCACACTGTTCTGCCTCCAGTCTTCTCAAGGACACAGCAAATATACAGAGCAAGGCCATCAAATGGCAACTAACAACCCTGCTACATCACAACACAATCCACCACCCCTGGAAGCACAAGCCCAGGTCCCAGGTGCTTGGACATCTGTGAAAACAGGCTTCAATTAGCCCAAAGAACCCACGGGACTATTTCCTTAGGGAAATGAAACATCCCCTCAATGCCAAACACATTCACTCCAAAAACTGCATTGGGGTCCCTCCTCCAACTGTCCTTGCTGCCACCTGCTCACACTGCCTGGCAACAGCAGGACAGGAAGGAGAGCAGGCAGTGGTGCTGTGCTGCTCCAAACCTACAGGCATCTCAATCTGGGCAGCATTTGGTTGATACAACATGAAGGTAACATGTCTAAACAAGAACAAAAGTACATGTTCCTCTCAAACACACCTTTAGGTATCATAGACTTACCTGTAGCATTTCTAGTTGCCTCCTCAGAAAATAAACATTTGCAGGACAGCAGAAATTATTTTAAGAGACGTTTTCCCTTCACAGTATCAAAGATTTCTGGGGATGCTGGACAAAAAAAAAATTACTTACATTCTGCACAAGGCTTGAAAAATCTGGACTGTGTGTAGTGATCCCTTATGCTTCAAAAGGGGAGCACACAGGACATCTGAAAGCTTGTGACATTCTCTCAATTTCAAGCACAGCTCAGGACAGTGGAAAACCCTTCCCACAAACGGATGGAAAATCTCCAGTACACCTGCAGCCTGACAGCTGCCCAAATTCCACCATCTGCACCTCATCCACTGGTACCAACGCACTGCCAATGTGAGAGAAGAAACCCCAGAAGTCTGGGAGTCTTTCCAGCTGCCTGAACTTCATCATGAATGCGCTGGGCCTTCTCAGAAATCCCAGATGGAAACAACACAGAGCTGCACGTCAGAGCTCTTAAGGATTCTGTGATTAAAGATGGGACACCTCTGATCCCAGTCTGCATGGATTTTACTCTTCAAAAGAACATCACCAAATACCAAAGTGTCAGCACACTCATGAGATCAGCTGGGTAAGAAAGTGGCAGATGAGCCACTCTGCAGGGTTTGGTGTGTACATGGGTGCACACCAAATGAGTAAAGCATGACAAGTGGGCATACAACCTCTGCTGAGGAAAACTGTGCCAGTGCACAAGGAAGGGAAGTTGAGTGCACACAGATTACACCCACTTCCTCACAGGGCCTTAAAATCTTGACTGAGGAGGAGCAGGGAACCATCATGGCAACATCAACAGCTGCAGAAACTACTATGGATCCCCGCCACTACACAAGGATAGCAGGGTGAAGCATCACCCTCCCACACCTTTCTTAAAACTGCAGCAAAACACTCCATCAGGCAGCACCCAGCAGTTGGCATCTCACTGCCCCACCAACACATTGTCTACATCAGGCAGCAGCAGCACAAGGGGCTGTCTCTGGAGGCAGATCTTCATGACCTCAAAAGACATTGTAGGTGTTTCACTACCACACACATTCTCCAGATCCAGAAGGCCTCCAGCTCAAGAAACATGGGCTCTAGAAAAGGATCCTGGGCAGGAACACTCTGTGCCCATCCTGCCTCATGCTTTTCCTCCAGTATCATCCATCCCCCACCCCACGATACGTGTACTCAAGACAAACAGATCATCTCCCTTATTGCCTTATGACATGGCCCATGGTCTTCCCAAGGATTTCGTGTTTCCTCAGTCAAGTCCTTCCACAGGTCCGGGTGACCCTTTGTAACAGAACATGGCCAGGCCCTACTCAGAGTCACTGCAACATTCACCTCCATGAACATACCACTGTTTCATTTACCACCTCAAGGATCACTACAGCTTTTGCAGACCCATCAATGAGAGCACCATAAAAAACACGGATGACATATTAGGCACAGTGTCCAGAAGACTCTCACCTCTTTCTGTAGTGGATGTTAGGTTAGCTCTAAATGGCTATGGCAGTGATGTTATGCTGTGGGAACAATCCAAATGCAGATGAGCACAGCACTGTAATGGTTCATTATGGACTGTGTAGGAGAATTCAGGTTTGGGGCTTTGTTGTTGGATGCTGTGCAGCTGCTGCTGAGCAGCAAGGACATGAAAACAGGCTGGTGTACATCATGCCACTTCTCTGGCCAGGAATGTGAGCCTGTAACCTGAAAGAAAAGCTGAATAGGAAACAAAGAAGAAAATTCCCTTTTCCAACACCTATCTTGCATCACACTCCTCTGTCTGGACACTTCATACAACTAACTACAAATGAAACATACATGGAAAGAACAGATAGGAATAATCCATATTGTTTTCCCTGCTGTCTTAATCACTCTGGAGACCCAACTGGGGAGAGAAAACCCTGAAGCTCCAACCCTGAATCATGTCTCTTTCAGAAAAGAACCAAAGAGGAGGGAAAGAGTGTTGGACAAGAAACCACATCCGATAACAGCATGGGCAGCAGTCAGCAAAGGTAAATAAGGCAGGAAATAGAGCCCACGGGAATGTCACCGCCAAAATCCGAGTGTCTTTCACCCTTTCAGCAAACTCTGGTGAAACTGCTACAAACCAGTAGGCAAGAACTCCTATAAAGCTGATGTCATGGCACCATCATCACAATCAACAGTAATTTTATTCTATGGGAGAACAACACACCCCCACAAGAGCAGACCTCAGTTGAGAACGGTAACTGCTGTGCAGAGGGGCAGTGACTTTATTTCCATTTCCTCCCCGCCAAAAGCAAAAGCCAGGGGGCTCTGGCAAGGACGCCAAGGCAGATGAAAACAACCCCTTAACAGCAAGAAGCACCCGCCAAGCACCCACAGTCAACAGCAACCAAGAAAACAGACCGACCCCCAACAGCCTCTGAAAGGTGGACCCCAAGAGGGAGGCGAGGAAGGAAATAAATGGGCGAGGGGCGGGACAGGGAGGCCACTGACCGTGTCCAGCAGAGCGGGCGCCTCCGGCTGCGTCTCCTTCGCCGCGGGGCCGGGCGGCGGCGGCGGCGGTGGGAAGTTGGGGCTGAAAACCATCAGGTCGCTCTTGCCCGCGCCCTCCGCCACGCACAGGCTCCGGCTCTGGCGCTGCGAGTACGACCAGCTCCCCACTTCGCTGGCGCACACCAGCGTCGCCGCACCGGGCCCCGACACCACGCCCGCCCGCGGCGCACACCGCGACGCCCCGTACAGCACCACCGCCAGCACCAACACGCTCGACACCGCGCAGATGGCCACCACCAGCCACACGTTCGTCACCGACGACCACGACAAAGCCGCGCCGCCCTCCGCCACCGACAACGGACCCCGCCCCGACCCCAACCCCGACGACAGCGACGACCCCGCCGCCGCCGCCTCGGCGCCCTCCACCAGCGACACGCTCAGCGTGGCCGTGGCCGAGCGCGCCGGCTCCCCGTGGTCCCGCACCACGATCACCAGCCTCTGCCGCGGGCCGTCCGCCTCCTCCAGCGCCCGCGCCGTGCTCACCTCGCCGCTGTACAGCCCCACGCGGAACGGGCCCTTCCCCCGCGGCTCCCACAGCTCGTACCGCAGCCACGCGTTGTAGCCCGAGTCCGCGTCCACCGCGCGGATCTTCGCCACCACCTGCCCCGCCGGCGCCCCCCACGCCGCCCACGCCCACAACAACGCCCCCGCCACCGGCACCGGCCCCGACGCCGCCTCCCACGCCGCCTCGCCCCACGCGCCGCCGCCCGCGGCCGGCAGCAGCGCCGGCGCGTTGTCGTTCTCGTCCACCACGAACAGCTGCACCGTCGCGTTGCCGCACAGCGGCGGCTCCCCCGCGTCCACCGCCCGCACCTCGAACTCCAGCACCTGCACCTCCTCGTAGTCCAGCGCCTGCAGCGCCCACAGACGCCCGCTCTCCGCGTCCACCGACACGTAGCTCGACGCCGACCGCCACCCCCCGCCCGAGCCCTCCCACACCGAGTAGCTCACGCGCCCGTTGCCCGCCTCGTCCGGGTCCCGCGCCCACAGCCGCGCCAGCTCCGCGCCCGCCGCGTTGTTCTCCCGCGCCAGCACCGTGTACACCGCCTGCGCGAACGCCGGCGCGTTGTCGTTCACGTCCGACACCGGCACCCGCAGCCCCAGCCTGCCAACCAGCGCCGGCGCCCCGCCGTCCTCCGCACGCACCTCCACCTCGTACTCCGACACCCGCTCCCGGTCCAGCGCCTCCCGCAGCACCAGCGAGTACGACCCCGCGAACGTCGCCACCAGACCGAACGGCGACGCCGGCCACACCTCGCACGACACGAGCCCGTTCGCCCCCGAGTCCCGGTCCCCACACGCTCAGCACGGCCACCACCGTCCCCACCGACGCGTCCTCGGACACCGGCACCGACAGCGACGTCACCCGCACCTCGGGCGCGTTGTCGTTCACGTCCAGCACCTCCAGCTCCACGCTGCAGTGACCCGACAGCGGAGGGGTGCCTTGGTCTCTCGCTTCGATTTGCAACTCGTGTAAACGAACGTCTTCAAAGTCCAGGGCGCCCGTCAGACGGATCTCGCCCGTCTTTGAATCAATGCTGAAAAGATCTCCGTTACGAACAGGAACCGAACTCATTATGCTGTAAGAAAACTCCTTATTGGGACCCTCATCCGGATCCGTGGAGTTCACCCGCACCACCAGTGTCCCCTCTGCAGCGCTCTCCGGCAGCTGCACTTTATACACCGACTGGTTGAACTGGGGCGCGTTGTCATTTGCATCCAGCACCGAGAGCACCAGCTCCATCGTGCCCGACAGAGACGGCCGGCCCCCGTCACTCGCCGTCACCACCACACGGTGCACGGGAAGCGTCTCGCGGTCCAGAGCTTTCGTCAGCACCAGAAACAAGGACTGCCTGTTATCCAGAGAGGATTTAACATCAAGCGCGAAGTGCTCGCTGGGGCTGAGTGTGTAGGAGAGCTGCGCGTTAGAGCCGATATCCGCGTCCGACGCGCCCTCCAGCGGGAACCGAGACCCCGGCAGCGACAGTTCCGCGATGCTGAGGTTTTTTTCGGGCGGCGGGGAAGAGCGGGGCGTTGTCGTTGATGTCGGTGACCTCCAGCTCCACGTGGAAGACGCGCAGCGGCCGCTCCACCAGCACCTCCAGCCGCAGGGCGCACGGCGCGCTCTTCCCGCACAGCTCCTCCCGGTCCAGCCGCGAGCTCACCACCAGCGCCCCGCTCGCCCCGCTCACCTCCACGCTCGCCCGCCGGCCCTGCGCCACCAGCCGCAGCCGCCGCGCCTCCGCCTCGCCCGCCTCCAGGCCCACGTCCTGCGCCAGCCGCCCCACCACCGTCCCGGCCTTGGCTTCCTCCGGCACCGAGTACCGCACCTGCCCCACCACCACCGCCCACACCGCCTGCACCACCAGCACCCGCACCGCCGCCGACAACACCCAACACACGCCCATCGCCGCCGCCGCCCGCACGGGCCCCGCACGGCTCCCCGCCGCCGCCCGCCCGCACGCACCGCCTCTCCTGCCCGGGGACCCCGCGCCGCCCCCCGCGCTCACAGCCGGGCTCTCCGCCGCACCGGGGCGGAGCCGCCTCGCCGCTCGCCGCCGTTTCTCAGCCTGCAGCGACACCGTGTGCTGCTCCGCCGCCTCACACGCTCCCCGCACCGACCGCGCTACCGCCTCCGTCATGCTCAGCTCCTGAGCCTCTTCTTTCTTTTTATTCTTCACCTTCGCTTTCTTCTCCTTTACGTTTTTTCTGTGCAGTGCCCGACTTTCTCCCCTTTCCTTTCTCTTTCTGTCCTCTGTTTCTCACACCCGCTGCCAGCTCCTCACTTGCCTCTGGCGCCGCCGCCGCCACCAAAGACGGAGCCTTCAGCGCTCATTACGGGCCATCAGGGCCGGACCTGCCCGTGGGGAAGCTCTGAGGGACCAGCCCCCATCAGTGTGAGCGGTAAGGACTGTGTCTGCTGCTCACCTCCCTCTCCCTTCTCTTTTCCTTTGATTTCCCTTTCCTTTCCCTTCCCTTTCCTTTCCTTCCTTGCTTTTTACGTCCGTAAATTCCTCCCATGTCTTCTTACAGTCCTTCTGCCAGTCTCCTCTCTCTTCTATTTCCTCCTAACATTTCTCCTCGTTTCTTCTGTCTTCTCTTTCCGCTTCACTTTCCTTCTTTCCTTGCCCCGCCTCATCTTTGCTTCCTAATCCGTTTATACACAAGCACTCTTCCTTTCTTTTCTCCTCACCAAAACGGTTTCTAAATGGCTACACCACGTTCGCAATGAAGCTTGGACATCCCCTCAGGCAAGACGGGGGGGACCTCTTCCTCAGTGTTCATCGAGCCTTAACAGAGCCCCAGAGGACGCAGTGCTGAGGTCCTCCACTCCA
This sequence comes from Apus apus, assembly GCF_020740795.1. Taxonomy (NCBI): domain Eukaryota; kingdom Metazoa; phylum Chordata; class Aves; order Apodiformes; family Apodidae; genus Apus; species Apus apus. Next base: position 18,311,779 of record NC_067294.1, read on the forward strand.
TTCATCCTGTTGATATAACACCTGGGAATGCTGGTAACCTCCCCTACTGCCTCTTCCTCCTTTCCAGTTTCTTCTTTTTCTTTCTTTCATCCTTGCTCCTTACTTCCAGAGATTTCTTCTTTTCCGTCTTCCTTTTGCTCTTCCTTCCTGTCTCCTTCTCTTCTGCTTTCTCCTGCCTTATCCAGGACTCCCATTCTCTTCTACTTCCATCCTTGTATCTTCTGATGTTTTTTCCTTTATCAGAAAGTTTTTTTAATTATTACCCCATACTCTCCATGAAGCACGGACATGCCCTTGGCAAGAGCTCTCATTCCTCTGCCCTATGATCGTCCTTCCAGACAGGCAACAACCTTCCTGCTTTCTTTCAGTCTGTGAATCTCAACCTCCACTTACCTTCTGGAAGAACAACACCATTTTCAGCACATCAGGCACCTCAAGGACCAGCAACCAACACAGGTAGGAGATCATACATCACCAAACATCCTCCAATCTCTGAAAGAAGCCCATGCTCCAACTACTTGGATGCCTGATCAAAAAGGATCCACAGAGTCCAAACAACACACGGGGGATCCCTCAGTCAGAAACTCAAGCCCATCACAGCCCAGCACAACAACCCTCCAAGAAGAGTGAAACGGCAGGGGGCAAACACAGCTCCTCAGAACTCTTCATGTACCTCGATTCTTCCGGCCCCCATTTTCCACCTTCACAAAGAATGTCAAGCTCTTCCTTTTCCTTTCAGGCAGGCAAGTGCTGCCAGAACAAGACTCCAAGAACCTCTGTACCCTGGGGCGTTACTCCCCTTGGAATAGGATGATCCACCCACCACACAGCCAAGCAAAAGCCACGAGGGTAACACCACAGCATGTTCACTGACAACATCCCCTCCATGTCCAACACAGCCACTCCAAGAAATGCATTTGGGTCCCTCCTCCACCCATTCTTGCTGCAACCTCCTCACACTGTGCCTGGAAGCACCAGGAAAGGACTGTTGGCAGACAGTGCTGCTGTGCTGCTCCAAATCATGGAATGAATGGAGGAGACTCGTAAGGATCATCGCATTCAACTCCTGTTCCAAGCAGCATGTGGTTGATCCAACATGAAGATACCACGACAACACCAAGACAAATGAACATCTCTCTTAAACTCATCTTCTTCTTATGTAGGAGAGACTTACCTGAAGCATCACTGGTTCCTTCTCCAGAAAAGAAATCTTTTCAGGGCAGGGAAATTGCTTCTAAGGGACATTCTTCTTTAACCTTATCAGAGAGGGATGGGGAAGATGGATTGGAAAAAGTGACCCACATTCTGCAAAAGCCTTGAAATCACTGGACAGTGCACAGGGCTCCCTTATGCTTGTCTGGCACAGGGGAAGCACGAGGGACACCTGAAAGCTGAGGACATTGTCTCAACATCAACCTCAGTTCAGGAGACCGTAGAAGCCTTCCCACACACTGATGGCCAACTGCTCAGAACTCTGCACCCCACCAGCTGCCAAAACCCAACAGTCCATCTCAACACCCTCTGCAATGAGAGAGAAGAAAAAAGGGTGGAAGTTTCTGGTAAGAGAGGAGAAAAACAAGGGATCCACTGAAACATACACCTTCCCAATTTTTGATAATGGGAAAAACATCTTGCACCCTCTAGCAAGACAAAGAGCAGAGAGGCCACCAAGGAGAGGTTCAGAGAAGGCTGGCAGCATGATCCAAATTGGAAATTCCTTCCGTCTGACCAACAACAATTCCACATCCAAAACAAGTGGTTAGAGCCAAGCATGGTAGTTGTCTTCACAAGCACTAATAGCACAGACAAGAACAGACATGAGGATATGCAGAACTTCTGGACATCCGGAGAGGACCCTGAGAGATCTGCACTGTGTGCTAGGCCTCTTCCCAAGGTCTTCTACTGGCATCCACTATCCCACACCATGACAAATGCCATCACCATGGCATCTCCACAGACAAGAAGACATTCTCCAGGCCTTCCCCAAGGTCTCAGACCATGTTCTACCCACCATTTCCATTTCCCTCAAGCCAGTCTCTTCCCTACTCAAAGTCACCTTCCCCATCACACAGGCTCAGGTTCTACTCAGCACATCTCACAGGATCACTGCCAAAATACTCAGACTTTGTTCAACCCCAACAAGATGCCCAGCTCTGAGCCCAGCTCTGCGTGTGATCCCGGCCTTTGCACATCCTCACCTTCCCTCAGGACTGGCACAGAGAACATACTGCAGCTGCAAAGACACACGGTGTCTGGCAGGCTCTTCCAGCTGCCCGAACATCACCATGAATGCTCTGGGCCTTCTCAGCAATCCCAGATGGAAACTCCACAGAGCTGCATGTCAGAGCTCTTAAGGATTCTGTGATTAGAGCTGGGACACCTCTGATCCCAGTCCTCAGGGATTTTATGCTTCAACAGAACCACAGCAAATGCTCAAGTGCCAGAACACGCACGATGTCAACTGGGTGGGAGAATGTGAACCACAGAAAACTGGAGCTGGGCTGCTCTGCAGGCTTTTGTGTGTGTGTCCCAGACACCAAACTTTGCCCTGACTGACAACAGGACACACCATCTCCAATTCATTTAAAGTTGCAAGTGTTCAAGGCGAGGAAGTCAAGACCACAAAGATAACACCCACCTCCTCACGTGTTCTTAAAATCCTGCCTCAGGAGGAAAAAGGAACCATCATGGCAAGGTGCACAATGGTGGAACCCCATTCCCCATCAAAAAACAACAAAGTTGTCTATGGCAGATGTCTTCTCATCTGGCAAGAAGAGCATGGACAGCACCAACACATGAGGAGATGTAGAACTTCTGGAGCTCCTGAGAGGATCCCAGGCAAGCAACCAGCTGTGATGGGCCTCCTCCCAAGGTCTTCTACTGGAATCCTCTATCCCAAGCCCTGGGAAATTATATCTCCAGCTTCTCCAGTTCTTCACCAATGATACAGTCCATTTTCTCCCCAGAATCTCCATTTCCTAAGGGAAGAATCTTACCTGATCAAAGTCACCCTCCCATGACAAATGCCACAGCCTCACTACTCTGTGCTCCTCACAGGATGGCTGCTGCAGCACCCAGACATTGCTCCACCACTACAGCATGAACCAGCAATGAAACCCACTCTGAGCATGACCCTCAACCTCACACGTCCTCACCTTCCCTCACAATTGGCACAGAGAACATATGGGGGGAATCAAATCCACACACTCTCTGGCAGACTCTTCCAGACTCTTCTCACATGCCTGACTTTCACCAGGAATATTTTGTGACTTTTCAGCAATTTCAGACAGAAACACCAGAGCTGCACATTAAGAGTTTCTAGAGAGTCTGTCACTGCTGGATTGTGAGAGCTCTGATCCCATGTCACACTTTTTTCCTCTCTGAGAGAACCACACCAGGTGCTGGGGCACAAGCCCACTCATGGTATCCACCAGCATCTCTACTGAGGCCAGTTAGTGCAAGTGCACAAGCAGGGGAAAGCAAGAACACACAGATCACACCCACCTCCTCGTCACACCTGCTTACAAGTCCCACCTGAGGAAGAGCAAGGAACTATCAGGGCAACACCAACAGCCATGGAAGCTGCTATGGATCCTCACCACTAACAAAGACAGCAGGGTCAAGCACCACCCTCCCCCAACACCCTTCCCAAAACAGGAACCAAGAAGCTCCATCAGGCAGTACCCAGCAGTCTGCATCTCACCCCCTCTTACCAACACGCTGCCTACGTCAGGCAGCAGCAGCACAAGGGACTGTCTCTGGTGGGAGACACTCATGACCCCAAAACACACTGCAGACATTTCAGTACCATGTCACTATCTCAAGATCCAAAAGGCTCCAGACCCTCAGAGCCTGGAAAAGGATCTTGGGCAGGAACACTCAGTGCTCATCCTGCCTTGTCCTTTCCTCCAGGCATCCTCCATTCCACACTCGGCAACAATTGCTCTCAAGACAAACAGATCATCTCCCATTACTGCCTCACGACATGGCCCATGGTCTTCCCAAGGATTTCCACTTCAGACGAGTCTTCCCACTGCTCCTGGTCACCCTTCACAGCAGGACATGGCCAGGCCCTACCCAGTGATACTACCACATTCACCTCTGTGCCACTGTTGCATTTCCCATCTCAGGGCTCACCCCAGCTTTTGCAGACCCTTCTGCCAGTGAGAGCACCACAAAAACCAGACAGAACGTATCACAGACCATGTCCAGTTGAGTCTCTCTCTAAAGGTGCTGTTGGAACAGCTCTAAAGGGCAATGGCACTGATTTCATGCTGTGGGAGAACAACCCAAACATTGACAAGCACCCCAATGTAACAGATGACACCAACTACAGGAGGACTTGGGTTTGGGGATTGGTTATCAGGGGGTTTCTTTGTTTGGTAGGTTTGCTTGTTCTTTGCCTGAGTTACATTTTTCTTTGGTTGTGCTTCTTGGGGGGAATTCTGGTTGAACAAAGGTTTCTAGGGCTTTTGTAAGGATGTGGCTAGTGATGCCAATATTAAAACAACATTGTAACAGGACAGCAAACATCACACCAACCCTCTCCTGGAAGGCAAAAACCACAACTGATCCCACGCTTGGGAAAAGACTACAGGAAAAGTCTGCAATGCCTTCCCTGCCTTCATAATGGCTCTGGTGAGAGGATCACAAGGCAGAAAATACACCACGGGGAGAGAAAATCCAGCAGCCCCAGTTGTCCCCTTGCATCAGATCTTTTGCAAAGAAAAATCCAAGAGGGGTGGGAAGAGTTTTAAATGAGAAACCACGTCTGGTAGCAGCACACTCAGCAGACAGCAAAGGTAAAAAGCTAGAAAACCGTGCCTTGGAACACTGCCACCACCTCAGCCCAAGTGTCTTGCACCCCTTCAGCAAACTCGGGGGGAAATGTGACACCCCAGTATGGAAGAGCCTTGATTTCATTCCACAACTCATGCCCATAATGTCAAAGCTCAGCTGTCAACGGGAACTGCAAAGACCTTTATTTACTGTTCACCCCACAGCCAGGGGTCTCTAGCAAGGACACCAAGGCAGTTGCAAAGGTCCCATTTACACCATGAAAGGCCCAGCAACCACCCACAGCACCCCCGTGACAGGACTGGATCCCAACAGCCCCTGACCTGGGGCCGGGAGAGAAGGGCAACAAAGACAAGAAGGAGCATCAAGGGGAGGGAGAGGGATCCTGACAGAGCAGCAATAGCTGCCAGGCCTCTTCCCAAGGTTTTCTACTGCCATCCTCTACCCCACACCATGGGAAACAAGATCTCCACACGTAAGCAAACATCACCCACTCCTTCCACAAAGACAGATCAGATTCTAACCAGCATCTCCATTGCTCTCAGGCAAGACTCTTCCCCACCCTACATCACCCTTCCCATCACTCTGGCCCAGCCTCTAAAGACACAGAATTTGCTTGACACTTCAAGATGGCCAGATCTAATCCCTGCCCTGCATGTGATCCCAGCCTTTGCACATCCTCATCTTGCCTCACGATTGGCACACTCACCTTTCAGACATGCCACACTCCCCTCTGGCTTCACCAGTCTCAGCTGAAACCATTACATACCTGGGAGCAACACCACTTATGGAGGTGATGTCACAGCAGCTCTAAAGACAAGGGCATTGATTGCACAGTGTGAAAGAACAACCCAAACGTGGATCAACACACCAGTATCACTGATGGTATCTACTGCACAGGAAAATGTGGTGTTGGGTATGGGATGGGTTTTCTTTCAAAAGAGGATTTCCAGGGGTTTTGGAAAGGTGTGGCTGCTGATGCAAATATACAAGTCACATCACAACAGGCTGGTGTGTGGTGACACCGCCTCCCTGGCCAAGAGCACAGGCCCACAGTCCCATTCAGATGGGCAGGAGAAGAAACACCCACCTTTAGTCAAAGTCCTCTGCTTGAACACTTTATGTCACTCTGTAGAATAACAACACACTTGGAAAAACAACATGGAAAAAGTCCATATTGACTTCCCTACTTCATTAATAGCTCCAGTGAGAGAACCAAAAAGGAGAAAAGAGTCCACAGCCAGAGAAAACCCTGAAGAGCCAAACCCAACCATGTATCACTCCTTTTCTAAGGAACAATCATAGAAGAGGACAACAGTTTTTAACAAGAAACTACCTCGGACACCACCAAGATCAGCACTCAGAAACAGGGAATAAAGCAGAAAATACTGCCAGGGGGACTGTCACATCCACAGCCCCCGTGTTACATACACCTCTGGAAAACTCGGGTGGAAATGATACAAGTCAATAGGCAAGAGCTTTGATTTAGATCTACAGCAGAACAACCTCAGACAGCAGCAAACCTCAGCTGCAGCCTGTAACTGCTGCGCCCACCAAGGGAGGCAAGGACGCTAAAGCAGCTGCAAAGGTCCCATTAACGCCGGGAAGGACCCGCCAAGCACCCACCGCCCGTAGCACCCACGGGAACACACCGGGCCCCAACAGCCCCAGACCTGGGGCCGGCTGACGAGGATGAGAAAGGCCAGGAAGAGGCGGAGGGGGAAGGGGCGAGGGGCAGGACAGGGAGGCCACTGACCGTGTCCAGCAGAGCGGGCGCCTCCGGCTGCGTCTCCTTCGCCGCGGGGCCGGGCGGCGGCGGCGGCGGGAAGTTGGGGCTGAAAACCATCAGGTCGCTCTTGCCCGCGCCCTCCGCCACGCACAGGCTCCGGCTCTGGCGCTGCGAGTACGACCAGCTCCCCACTTCGCTGGCGCACACCAGCCGTCGCCGCACCGGGCCCCGACACCACGCCCGCCCGCGGCGCACACCGCGACGCCCCGTACAGCACCACCGCCAGCACCAACACGCTCGACACCGCGCAGATGGCCACCACCAGCCACACGTTCGTCACCGACGACCACGACAAAGCCGCGCCGCCCTCCGCCACCGACAACGGACCCCGCCCCGACCCCAACCCCGACGACAGCGACGACCCCGCCGCCGCCGCCTCGGCGCCCTCCACCAGCGACACGCTCAGCGTGGCCGTGGCCGAGCGCGCCGGCTCCCCGTGGTCCCGCACCACGATCACCAGCCTCTGCCGCGGGCCGTCCGCCTCCTCCAGCGCCCGCGCCGTGCTCACCTCGCCGCTGTACAGCCCCACGCGGAACGGGCCCTTCCCCCGCGGCTCCCACAGCTCGTACCGCAGCCACGCGTTGTAGCCCGAGTCCGCGTCCACCGCGCGGATCTTCGCCACCACCTGCCCCGCCGGCGCCCCCCACGCCGCCCACGCCCACAACAACGCCCCCGCCACCGGCACCGGCCCCGACGCCCCCCTCCCACGCCGCCTCGCCCCACGCGCCGCCGCCCGCGGCCGGCAGCAGCGCCGGCGCGTTGTCGTTTCTCGTCCACCACGAACAGCTGCACCGTCGCGTTGCCGCACAGCGGCGGCTCCCCCGCGTCCACCGCCCGCACCTCGAACTCCAGCACCTGCACCTCCTCGTAGTCCAGCGCCTGCAGCGCCCACAGGCGCCCGCTCTCCGCGTCCACCGACACGTAGCTCGACGCCGACCGCCACCCCCCGCCCGAGCCCTCCCACACCGAGTAGCTCACGCGCCCGTTGCCCGCCTCGTCCGGGTCCCGCGCCCACAGCCGCGCCAGCTCCGCGCCCGCCGCGTTGTTCTCCCGCGCCAGCACCGTGTACACCGCCTGCGCGAACGCCGGCGCGTTGTCGTTCACGTCCGACACCGGCACCCGCAGCCCCAGCCTGCCAACCAGCGCCGGCGCCCCGCCGTCCTCCGCACGCACCTCCACCTCGTACTCCGACACCCGCTCCCGGTCCAGCGCCTCCCGCAGCACCAGCGAGTACGACCCCGCGAACGTCGCCACCAGACCGAACGGCGACGCCGGCCACACCGCGCACGACACAAGCCCGTTCGCCCCCGAGTCCCGGTCCCACACGCTCAGCACGGCCACCACCGTCCCCACCGACGCGTCCTCGGACACCGGCACCGACAGCGACGTCACCCGCACCTCGGGCGCGTTGTCGTTCACGTCCAGCACCTCCAGCTCCACGCTGCAGTGACCCGACAGCGGAGGGGTGCCTTGGTCTCTCGCTTCGATTTCAAGGTCAAACGACGGAACGTCCTCGAAATCCAGTTCTGTCGCAGTCTGTATCTCCCCGGATTTTCTGTCAAGGATGAAAAGGTCCTGAACTTTGGCAGAAGTCGCGTCGCTAAAGGAATAATATATCTCACGATTAATTCCTTCATCGTTGTCTGTCGCTGTTAGCTGGAATAACACAGTACCTGGGGCTGCATTCTCCGGCAGCTGCACTTTATACACCGACTGGTTGAACTGGGGCGCGTTGTCATTTGCATCCAGCACCGAGATCACCAGCTCCATCGTGCCCGACAGAGACGGCCGGCCCCCGTCACTCGCCGTCACCACCACACGGTGCACGGGCAGCGTCTCGCGGTCCAGAGCTTTCATTAGTACGAGGACAACCGAGATTTTCTTTTCGTCTTTGGATTTTACTTCCAAACCGAAGTGCTCGCTGGGGCTGAGTGTGTAGGAGAGCTGCGCGTTAGAGCCGATATCCGCGTCCGACGCGCCCTCCAGCGGGAACCGAGACCCGGCAGGGGAGTTCTCCGGTATACTCAGGTTTTTTCGGGCGGCGGGGAAGAGCGGGGCGTTGTCGTTGATGTCGGTGACCTCCAGCTCCACGTGGAAGACGCGCAGCGGCCGCTCCACCAGCACCTCCAGCCGCAGGGCGCACGGCGCGCTCTTCCCGCACAGCTCCTCCCGGTCCAGCCGCGAGCTCACCACCAGCGCCCCGCTCGCCCCGCTCACCTCCACGCTCGCCCGCCGGCCCTGCGCCACCAGCCGCAGCCGCCGCGCCTCCGCCTCGCCCGCCTCCAGGCCCACGTCCTGCGCCAGCCGCCCCACCACCGTCCCGGCCTTGGCTTCCTCCGGCACCGAGTACCGCACCTGCCCCACCACCACCGCCCACACCGCCTGCACCACCAGCACCCGCACCGCCGCCGACACCACCCAACACACGCCCATCGCCGCCGCCGCCGCCCGCACCGGCCCCGCACGGCTCCCCGCCGCCGCACGCACGCACGCACCGCCTCTCCTGCCCGGGACCCCGCGCCGCCCCCCGCGCTCACAGCCGGGCTCTCCGCCGCACCGGGGCGGAGCCGCCTCGCCGCTCGCCGCCGTTTCTCAGCCTGCAGCGACACCGTGTGCTGCTCCGCCGCCTCACACGCTCCCCGCACCGACCGCGCTACCGCCTCCGTCATGCTCAGCTCCTCTCCCGTCTCTTCTCGCCGCTCGCCTCTTTCTTTTGCTCTCCTTTCTCACACCTTATTTCTTATGCCGTGCTTGCTTGTTCTTTCTTTGCAGACAATCCGTTATTTCCTTCTTCCTTATTCTGTCTTCCTTTCTCTTCCTTGCCCCGTCTTCTTTTTTCCACTTTAATCTCTTCCTCCTCTGCTTTCTTCTTTATCCCCCGTGTCTATTCTTTACTCCCGCTTCCAGCTCCACACTCGCTTCTCGCATACCGGCAAAGACCATCGAACACGGACCCATCAGCGCTAATTACGGCTCCATCAGACATAATTACGGCCATCATCGCTAATTCCGCACCATCAGCGCTGGAGCGCGGTACTCGGACCAAGAGGGAGGCTCTGAGAGACCAGCTCTGCTCAGCGTCTAGAGGTAAGGTTGGTGCCTGCTGGTTATCTCCTTTGTCGTTTCTTCTTCCTTGCTTCTTTCCTTCATTTCTATCTTTTTACTTCCATAAATTCCGTCCTTGTTTTTTCAGTTCTCTTCTGTATTTCTGGGTTTTTTTTCCTCTTTCTCCATTTTCCCCCACCCTTTGTTCTTTTGCTTCTTTCTTCTGTCTTTTCTGTTTAGAGAATTTCATCTTAGCTGCAGTCTCCTCCTTTCTGGTTTTCCTTTACCAAAATATTTTCCACCACGCTCACACTGAAGCAAGGACATCCCCTCAGGCACGAGATCTCATTCCTCTTTCCACCACTTTTCATCGGGCCCTACACAGCATTTCTGAGTACCAAAGATGCATAAATACCACAGGTGAATGCTGGTCCTCTCCTCTATCATCTCTTCATTCTTTCCATTTTCTTCTCTTTCCCGCTCACTTCTTACTGACAGAGGTTCCTGCTTTTCCTTCTACCTTTTCCTCTTTTGCTCTTCCTTCCTGTCCCCTTTTTCTTTCTCTCCTGCCCTATCCTTGCCTCCCATTCTTTTCTAATTCCATCCTTGTATCTTCTGTTCACTTTCCTCTTTTAAGAAATTTTTAAAAATTCCACACCAGGTTTGCCATGAGGCACAGACCTGCCCTTTGGCAAAGAGCAGCCTTTCCTTTCCCCTATCACCTTCCATCCTTCCAGACAGGGAACAACCTTCCTGTTTTCCTTCAGTCTATGGATCCCCACCTCCCCTTATGTTCTGGAAGAAGAACACACTCTTGACCACTCCAGCCAGCTCAGGGATCAGAAAATAACAGAGCAAGGCAATCATACATCAGCAAAAAACCCACCACTCTCTGAAACACAAGCCCAAGACCCAGATACTTGGATGTCCATGCACACAGGCTCCAAAGAGTCCAAACTACACAAGGCAGTCTCTCCTTCAGGAACTTAAACCCATCACAACACAGCACCACAACTCTCCGTGAAGGCTGAAAAAGCACAGGGCAAGCACAGCTCCCAAGCAGCTTTCATGTACCTCGATTCTTCCAGCCTCCTTTTCCACCTACATGGTCAATGTCAACATCTTGCTTTCCCTTTCAGGCAGGCAAGTGCTGACAGAATAACACATCAAGAACTTCCCTACCGGGGCCTTTACTTGCCTTGGAATAGGGGGTACCCCATGAGGGTAACATCACAGCATTTACACCAAGAACAACATCCCCTCAACAAGCAAAACACCCATACAGAGAAATTCATTGGGGTCCCTCCACCATCTGTGCTTGCAACCACTCACACTGTGCCTGGAACTACCAGGACAGGAATGAGAGCAGGAAGTGCTGCTGTGTTGCTTCAAATTGTAGGCACTTCAATCTCAGCAGCATTTGATGCATCCAACATGACAACACCACAACAGATAAGGAACATTATCAATTCACATTATGAGAAATTTCTGGGGAAGATAGACATTTAAAATTACTCACACCATGCAAAAGCCTTGGAGAGGCTGGATAGAGCACAGTGCTCCCTCACGCAAGAGGCAAGCAGGAGGAGAGCATGAAAACTAGAGGACCTTCTGTCAATGCCAACCTCACCTCAAAAGACTGGAAAAGCCATCCCCAGCACTGAAGACAAACCTCCCAAATATCTACAAAGTGAAATCTGCAAGATTTCCACCATCTGCACCTCGTCCAATGTTACCAACACACTGCCAACATGAGAGAAGAAAAACCAAGAGGGTGGGAGTTTCTGGTAAGAGGAGAGAAGAAAACTGAAGGGTCTCATCCCCCTGCATTGGTACCCAAGAAGAGAGCAACAGAGTGCAAGGATGTGCAGGAATCCTGGAGGCACTCACAAGATCCTGTGCAAGTAGCACAGCCTGTGAAGGCTATTCTTGGTGTTTTCTACTGGCATCCTCTACACCACACTCAGGGAAATGGCATCTCCACCTAAGTGACATCATCCACTCCCTCCCCACTGACACAAACTATGATCTATCCAGCTTCTCCCTTTCCCTCAGGCAAGACTTTTCCTCACTCAAGGTCACACTCTCCATGACAAATGCCCAGGTCTGACTTCAGCCACTCACAGGATCGCTGCCACAGTACCCAGGAACTGCTCCAGCCCAACAACATGCTCCAGCTGCAAACCCTGGTCAGGACATGATCCAGGTCTTCACACGTCCTCCCCTTCCCTCACCAAGGGCACAAAGGACACGTGGAGGGCTGCAAAGCCTCACAGGGTCTGACAGACTCTTCCCAGATGCCTCAACTTCACCCTGAATGGATGGTGGCTTTTCAGCAATCTCAGATGGAACAGCAGAGCTATGCATTAGAGCTTAAACAGTCTGTGATTACAGCTTGACAACCCCAATTCCAGTCTGCACAGATTTTAGTCTTTGAGAAAACAACACCAAATACTGCAGCAGAAGTGCACTCATGTTGTCAGCTGCGTGGGAGAATTTATCCCATAGCAAAGCAGAACTGGGCTGCTCTGCAGGGTCTGGTGTGTATCTGCATCTGTCTGAATGAGTTAAGGATAACAACAAGACTCATCCTCTCCCCAATTGCTGACTGTGCATGTGAAGAGGTAGAGGGAGTCCAGCACACAAAGACAACACCCACCTCCATCCATCCCCTTACAATCCCAAAGGCTCTTGCTTCCCCTTCCAGGCAGGCATGAGTGGCCAGAACAACACACCAAGAACCCCCGGACCCAGGGGCATTAGTCCCCACAGAACCTGCTCCCTCATTAGGATGATCCACCCGTGAAAAGCCACCAAGGCAAAACCACAGCACTTTCACTGACAACATCCCCTCAGTGTCCAACACAGCCATTCCAAGAAATGCATTCGGGTCCCTCCTCCACCCACTCTTGCTGCCACCTGCTCACACTGTGCCTGGAAGCCCCAGGAAAGGAACAACAGCAGACAGTGGTGCTGTGCTGCGCCCACCATAGAATCAAGGAATATCTCAATATGGAGGGCACTCGTAAGGATCATCCCATCCAACACCTGCTCCAAGCAACATTTGCTCGATCCAACATGAAGATACCATGACAACACCAGGACAAATGAACATCTCTCAGACTAATCATCTTCTTATGTAGAAGAGACTTACCTGAAGCATTCCTTTTCCAGAAAATAAATCTTCTCAAGGCAGGGTAATTGCTTCTAAGGAACATTTTCCTTTAATGTTAACAGAGCAGGATGGGGAAGATGGATTGGAAAAAATGACCCACATTCTGCAAAAGCCTTGAAATCACTGGACAGTGCACAGGGCAGCGTTGTGCTCTTCCCATACACTGATGGCCAACTGCCCAAAACTCTGCACCCCACCAGCTGCCACAATCCATCAGTCTGCATCTCACCCATTTCACTGCCAACACATTGTCCAATGAGAGAGAACAGCAAAAAATATAACAGAAGTTTCTGGTAAAAAGAGAATCCACAGAGCCCAAGCAGCAGAGCAAGGCCATCCTATGGCCAAGCAGAGCTCTGCTACAGCAGAACAGAACCCACCACCCACGGAAACAGAAGCCCAACCCAGATACTGCAACATCTGTGCTAACAGGCTCCAAAGACTCCAAACAACACACGGAGAGGGGAATCCCTTGGGGAACCCAAACTCATCACAGCCAAGCAAAAGAATCCTTCAGAAAGGCTGAAAAAGCACAGGGCACCCTCAGCTCCCAGGCACTCCTTCACGGACCTTGAGGAAGAGCCATCCTTCCTTCCTCATCTTCCACCTGCACAATGAATGGCAAGCTCTTCCCTTTCAGACAGACATGAGCTGCCAGCACAACACACCAAAACACCTCCTCCCCAGAGGCCTTTGTTCCCTTGGAATACAATGATCCACCCACCACACAGCCAAGGGGACACCACTGCATTTTCCCTGAGAACATCCCCTCGAGGCCCAACACATGCACTCCAAGGACAATGCATTGGGGTTCTTCTCCACCCATGTTTGCTGCCACCTGCTCACACTGTGCCTGGAAGCACCAGGAAAGGAACCACCGCAGGCAGTGGTGCTGTGCTGCTCCAAACCTGTAGGCAACGTCTGGTTGATCCAACATGAAGATACAATGACTAAACAGGAATAAAAGTGCATCTGCCTCTCACACTCAGTATCTTTAATGAGCAACTTACCTGAAGCAGCACCGGTTGGTTCTTCAAAAGAAAACACAACAAAACAACCATAACAAGAAAAAAACACCCACATTTTCAGGACAGCAGAAACCATTTTAAGGGACATTCTCAAATTAACATCGTGAGAGATGCCCAGGGAAGATGGACATTTAAAAATGACCCACATACTGCAAAGGCCTTGAAACCACTGGACAGTGCACAGGGGCTCCCTCAGGAACTGCTGTCACAAGAAACTTAGGAGGGAAACATGAAAACCAAGGACATTCTCTCAACATCAACCTCAGCTCAGGAGAGTGGAAAAGCCATTCCCACCACTGATGACAAACACCCCAAATATCTACACATTCAGATCTGCAGAAATTCAACTGCCTTTATATCACCCACTACTACAAACACACTGCCAGGGTGAGAGATGGAGAAACACAGGGTGGGAGTTTCGGTAAGATGAGAGCAATAAAACCAGAAGATCCCATCCCATTGTACTGAAAGAAGAACAGGGCGCAAGGATGTGCAGAAGTTCTAGAGGCACTCACAGGAGCCTGTGCAGGTCGCATTGTCTGCAGAGACACTTCCTGATGCTTTCTACTGGCATCCTCTACTCCACACTCAGTAAAACGGCATCTCCAGCTAAGTGACATCGTCCACTTCCCCCCCAGTGACACAAATTGTGATCTACTCAGCATCTCCATTTCCCTCAGGTAAGACTTTTCCTCGCTCGAGGTCACACTCCCATGACACACGCCCAGGACCTACTTCGGCCACTCACAGGATCACTGCCACAAGACCCAGGAACTGCTCCAGCCCAACAACATGCTCCAGCTCCAAACTCTGGTCTGGACAGATCTTCACACATCCTCACCTTCCCTCATGATTGGCCTGAAGAACACATGGAGGGCTTCAGAAACACAGTTTCTGGAAGAGCTACACATGAGAACTGACTTCTTAAACATTCTGTGACAAGAGCTGTGACAGCTCTGATCCCAGACCGCGTGGATTTTGTTCTTCAAGAAAAGCACACCAACTGCTGAAGCAGAAACACCATCACGGTGTAAACTGGGTGGTAGAACATGTGCTACAGAAAAACAGAGCTGGGCTATTCAGGACACTTTGTGTATACATGAACATAAGTGAATGACTGAAGCTTGACAAGAGGACACACCATCACTACAGAGGACACATGTGCAATGGCACAAGCAGGGGCAGTTGTGTGCACAAGGCCTACACCCACCTCATCACAGGGTCTTAACATCTTGACTGAGCATGAACAAAGAACCATCATGACAACATTAATGGCTGTGGACATTACTATGGACTCCCACCAATATACAAGGACACTAGGTTGAAGCAGATTGAACTCTTCCCCAACACCTCTTTCCCAAACAACAGCAATAAGGTTCATCAGAAAATATTCAGTATCTGCAACACCCCCTGTCTTCAGGGATGCATGGCCTACATCAGGAAGCAGAACAAGGGACTGTCTCTGGTCGGAGACATTCATGATCTCAAAAGACATTATGGACACTTCAGTACCATGTAACTATCTCAGGATCCAGAAGGCCTGCAGCTCCAGAACCTTGAAGCCTGGGAAAGGATCCTGGGCAGGAACACTCCATGGTTCCTAAGTGTGTTGCTGCTGATGCAAATATTGAAAGAACATCACGACAATCCAGTGGACATCATGTCATTATTCTGGCCAGGAACACAAGACCACAAGCCCTCACATCAAGGAAGCACCACAAAACCTACACAGATGGTGTCACACACACTGTGCTCAGCAGACTCTTGGTAGTTCACCCTTCACTTTAGGATCACCCTGCCTCATTATTGCAGACATCCTCCATTCCCCACTCTGCAACACATGCACTCAAGAAAAACAGATCATCTCCCATTACTGCCTTATGACATGGCCCATGGTTTTCCCAAGAGTTTCCAATTCAGACAAGTCTTCCCATTGCTCCAAGTCACCCTTCACACCAGCACATGGCCAGGCCCTACTCAGAGCCACTAACACAATCACCTCTATGATACGCCACTGCTTCTTTTCCCACCACCACAGCTTTTGCAGACCCTTCCATCAACAAAGCCCCACAAAAACCACACAGATGGTGTCACACACACTGTGCTCAGCAGACTCTTGATAGTCCACCCTTCCTGGTTTGCCAAGCTTCAGCTCTCTCACATGGAAATGTTACACACCTGGCAGCTCCGTTACACGTGCAAAAGTTACACATCTATCTGCAGAGATGATCTCAGGATGGCTCTATGGCCATGGCCATGGCTTTCCTCCTCTGTGCTCTGATGAGCACAGCCCCGTAACGGATGATGTCTAAAATATGGGATAGTGTGTGGTGTTGGTTTTTTTTAAAACAGAAGGGTCTTCCACAAGGCTGTCAATGTTGATATGAATATTGAACAACGGGCAAGTGCACATCACAGCAAGTCACTTCTCCAGCCAGGAAAGGAAGTCCATAAGATGGTGTGAGCTCTCGTTTGACTACCACAACAGTACAGCAATGGATGCATAAGACAATTTGTTGGTACTTTTCAAACAAGAGGTTTCCAGGCTGCCACGAGGCTGTCACTGCTGATGTAAATATCGAAAGAACATCACAACAGGCCAGTGTAGAGCACATCATGACACTCCTCCAGACAGGAACCAAAATCTATACCACAAGTTCTGGGGGCCAGTAAAAGGAAATTCACATTTCTGACACTAACTTTGGGTCACATTGCTCTCCCTGAACACTTTACACTACTGAGGATCAATATTATTGAAAAAGCAGGAAGTCCAAATTTCCTTCCTACTTCATGACCCTACATAATCATGACCCTCATGAGCCACCTAAAAACCCCTTAAGTTCAGGGTGACCTTGAATCACAATTCTCCAGAGGATTATCAAAGAAGGAGAATTTTGACAAGAAACCACATCCAATAATAACACAGTCAGTGGTGAGGACTGGAAAATAAGGCTGCAAAGAGGGCCAAGGGGACTGTCACCACCACAGCCCACATGTCACACATCCCTTCAGAAAACTCAGGTGGAAATGGGACAAACCAGTAGAGAAGAGACCCGATGTCATTCTGCAACTCACACTCAAACTATCAAACCGACCTTTTGTTTATGGTTTCCTTCACCCACCCTGCCCCTCCACGGCTAAAACAAGAGCCGGGAGCTACGGAAGGGAGAACAAGGCAGATGGAAAAGGTCCCGTTAACGCCGGGAAGGACCCGCCAAGCACCCACCGCCCGCAGCACCCAAGGGAACACACCGGCCCCCAACAGCCCCAGACCTGGGGCCGGCTGAGAAGGATGAGAAAGGCCAGAAAGGGGCGAGGGGAGGAGAAGAGGCGAGGGGCGGGACAGGGAGGCCACTGACCGTGTCCAGCAGAGCGGGCGCCTCCGGCTGCGTCTCCTTCGCCGCGGGGCCGGGCGGCGGCGGCGGCGGGAAGTTGGGGCTGAAAACCATCAGGTCGCTCTTGCCCGCGCCCTCCGCCACGCACAGGCTCCGGCTCTGGCGCTGCGAGTACGACCAGCTCCCCACTTCGCTGGCGCACACCAGCGTCGCCGCACCGGGCCCCGACACCACGCCCGCCCGCGGCGCACACCGCGACGCCCCGTACAGCACCACCGCCAGCACCAACACGCTCGACACCGCGCAGATGGCCACCACCAGCCACACGTTCGTCACCGACGACCACGACAAAGCCGCGCCGCCCTCCGCCACCGACAACGGACCCCGCCCCGACCCCAACCCCGACGACAGCGACGACCCCGCCGCCGCCGCCGCCGCCTCGGCGCCCTCCACCAGCGACACGCTCAGCGTGGCCGTGGCCGAGCGCGCCGGCTCCCCGTGGTCCCGCACCACGATCACCAGCCTCTGCCGCGGGCCGTCCGCCTCCTCCAGCGCCCGCGCCGTGCTCACCTCGCCGCTGTACAGCCCCACGCGGAACGGGCCCTTCCCCCGCGGCTCCCACAGCTCGTACCGCAGCCACGCGTTGTAGCCCGAGTCCGCGTCCACCGCGCGGATCTTCGCCACCACCTGCCCCGCCGGCGCCCCCCACGCCGCCCACGCCCACAACAACGCCCCCGCCACCGGCACCGGCCCCGACGCCGCCTCCGGCGCCGCCTCGCCCCACGCGCCGCCGCCCGCGGCCGGCAGCAGCGCCGGCGCGTTGTCGTTCTCGTCCACCACGAACAGCTGCACCGTCGCGTTGCCGCACAGCGGCGGCTCCCCCGCGTCCACCGCCCGCACCTCGAACTCCAGCACCTGCACCTCCTCGTAGTCCAGCGCCTGCAGCGCCCACAGGCGCCCGCTCTCCGCGTCCACCGACACGTAGCTCGACGCCGACCGCCACCCCCCGCCCGAGCCCTCCCACACCGAGTAGCTCACGCGCCCGTTGCCCGCCTCGTCCGGGTCCCGCGCCCACAGCCGCGCCAGCTCCGCGCCCGCCGCGTTGTTCTCCCGCGCCAGCACCGTGTACACCGCCTGCGCGAACGCCGGCGCGTTGTCGTTCACGTCCGACACCGGCACCCGCAGCCCCAGCCTGCCAACCAGCGCCGGCGCCCCGCCGTCCTCCGCACGCACCTCCACCTCGTACTCCGACACCCGCTCCCGGTCCAGCGCCTCCCGCAGCACCAGCGAGTACGACCCCGCGAACGTCGCCACCAGACCGAACGGCGACGCCGGCCACACCTCGCACGACACGAGCCCGTTCGCCCCCGAGTCCCGGTCCCACACGCTCAGCACGGCCACCACCGTCCCCACCGACGCGTCCTCGGACACCGGCACCGACAGCGACGTCACCCGCACCTCGGGCGCGTTGTCGTTCACGTCCAACACCTCCAGCTCCACGCTGCAGTGACCCGACAGCGGAGGGGTGCCTTGGTCTCTCGCTTCAATACGAAAATCAAACACGCGGACGTCTTCAAAGTCCAGGGCGCCTGTCAGACGAATCTCACCCGTCCTCGGATTGACAGCAATCACCTCTCTTCCACTAATGGGAAGGAAACTTGTCGCCGTGTAGGTCACTTCACTGTTACTTCCTAGGTCCGGATCCGTGGCGTTCACCCGCACCACCAGTGCCCCCTCTGCAGCGCTCTCCGGCAGCTGCACTTTATACACCGACTGGTTGAACTGGGGCGCGTTGTCATTTGCATCCAGCACCGAGATCACCAGCTCCATCGTGCCCGACAGAGACGGCCGGCCCCCGTCACTCGCCGTCACCACCACACGGTGCACGGGCAGCGTCTCGCGGTCCAGAGCTTTCGTCAGCACCAGAAACAGGGATTCTCGGTATTCGTCACTGCGCTGTAAATCCAGAGCGAAGTGCTCGCTGGGGCTGAGTGTGTAGGAGAGCTGCGCGTTAGAGCCGATATCCGCGTCCGACGCGCCCTCCAGCGGGAACCGAGATCCCGGCAGCGACAGTTCCGCGATGCTGAGGTTTTTTCGGGCGGCGGGGAAGAGCGGGGCGTTGTCGTTGATGTCGGTGACCTCCAGCTCCACGTGGAAGACGCGCAGCGGCCGCTCCACCAGCACCTCCAGCCGCAGGGCGCACGGCGCGCTCTTCCCGCACAGCTCCTCCCGGTCCAGCCGCGAGCTCACCACCAGCGCCCCGCTCGCCCCGCTCACCTCCACGCTCGCCCGCCGGCCCTGCGCCACCAGCCGCAGCCGCCGCGCCTCCGCCTCGCCCGCCTCCAGGCCCACGTCCTGCGCCAGCCGCCCCACCACCGTCCCGGCCTTGGCTTCCTCCGGCACCGAGTACCGCACCTGCCCCACCACCACCGCCCACACCGCCTGCACCACCAGCACCCGCACCGCCGCCGACACCACCCAACACACGCCCATCGCCGCCGCCGCCCGCACCGGCCCCGCACGGCTCCCCGCCGCACGGCTCCCCGCCGCCGCACGCACCGCCTCTCCTGCCCGGGGACCCCGCGCCGCCCCCCGCGCTCACAGCCGGGCTCTCCGCCGCACCGGGGCGGAGCCGCCTCGCCGCTCGCCGCCGTTTCTCAGCCTGCAGCGACACCGTGTGCTGCTCCGCCGCCTCACACGCTCCCCGCACCGACCGCGCTACCGCCTCCGTCATGCTCAGCTCCTCTCCCGTCTCTTCTCGCCGCTCGCCTCTTTCTTTTGCTCTCCTTTCTCACACCTTATTTCTTATGCCGTGCTTGCTTGTTCTTTCTTTGCAGACAATCCTTTATTTCCTTCTTCCTTATTCTGTCTTCCTTTCTCTTTCTTGCCCCGTCTTCTTTTTTCCACTTTAATCTCTTCCTCCTCTGCTTTCTTCTTTACCCCCCGTGTCTATTCTTTACTCCCGCTTCCAGCTCCACACTCGCTTCTCGCATACCGGCGAAGACCATCGAACACGGACCCATCAGCGCTAATTACGGCTCCATCAGACATAATTCCGGCCATCATCGCTAATTCCGCACCATCAGCGCTGGAGCGCGGTACTCGGACCAAGAGGGAGGCTCTGAGAGACCAGCTCTGCTCAGCGTCTAGAGGTAAGGTTGGTGCCTGCTGGTTATCTCCTTTGTCGTTTCTTCTTCCTTGCTTCTTTCCTTCATTTCTATCTTTTTACTTCCATAAATTCCGTCCTTGTTTTTTCAGTTCTCTTCTGCATTTCTGGGTTTTTTTTCCTCTTTCTCCATTTTCCCCCACCCTTTGTTCTTTTGCTTCTTTCTTCTGTCTTTTCTGTTTAGAGAATTTCATCTTAGCTGCAGTCTCCTCCTTTCTGGTTTTCCTTTACCAAAATATTTTCCACCACGCTCACACTGAAGCAAGGACATCCCCTCAGGCACGAGATCTCATTCCTCTTTCCACCACTTTTCATCGGGCCCTACACAGCATTTCTGAGTACCAAAGATGCATAAATACCACAGGTGAATGCTGGTACTCTCCTCTATCATCTCTTCATTCTTTCCACTTTATTCTCTTTCCCGCTCGCTTCTTACTGACAGAGGTTCCTGCTTTTCCTTCTACCTTTTCCTCTTTTGCTCTTCCTTCCTGTCCCCTCTTTTGTTTCTTTCCCTCCTGCCCTATCCTTGCCTCCCATTCTAATTCCATCCTTGTATCTTCTGTTCACTTTCCTCTTTTAAGAAATTTTTAAAAATTCCACACCAGGTTTGCCATGAGGCACAGACCTGCCCTTTGGCAAAGAGCAGCCTTTCCTTTCCCCTATCACCTTCCATCCTTCCAGACAGGGAACAACCTTCCTGTTTTCCTTCAGTCTATGGATCCCCACCTCCCCTTGCCTTCTGGAAGAAGAACACACTCTTGACCACTCCAGCCAGCTCAGGGATCAGAAAATAACAGAGCAAGGCAATCATACATCAGCAAAAAACCCACCACTCTCTGCAACACAAGCCCGAGACCCAGATACTTGGATGTCCATGCACACAGGCTCCAAAGAGTCCAAACTACACAGGGCAGTCTCTCCTTCAGGAACTTAAACCCATCACAACACAGCACCACAACTCTCCGTGAAGGCTGAAAAAGCACAGGGCAAGCACAGCTCCCAAGCAGCTTTCATGTACCTCGATTCTTCCAGCCTCCTTTTCCACCTACATGGTCAATGTCAACCTCTTGTTTCCCCTTTCAGGCAGGCAAGTGCTGCCAGAACAACATATCAAGAACTTCCCTACCTGGGGCCTTTACTCGCCTTGGAATAGGGGGTACCCCATGAGGGTAACATCACAGCATTTACACCAAGAACAACATCCCCTCAACAAGCAAAACACCCATACAGAGAAATTCATTGGGGTCCCTCCTCCATCTGTGCTTGCAACCACTCCCACTGTGCCTGGAAATACCAGGACAGGAATGAGAGCAGGAAGTGCTGCTGTGCTGCTTCAAATTGTAGGCACTTCAATCTCAGCAGCATTTGATGCATCCAACATGACAACACCACGACAAAAAAGGAAGAAATCAACATCTGTTTCTCAAACTCTTTTCATGAGTAACTTACCTCAGGCATCACTGGTTGGTTCTTCAAAATAAAAAACAGTTTCAGGACAGCAGAAATGGTTATAAGGGACATTATCAATTCACATTACGAGAAATTTCTGGGGAAGATAGACATTTAAAATTACTCACACCATGCAAAAGCCTTGGAGAGGCTGGATAGAGCACAGTGCTCCCTCACGCATGAGGCAAGCAGGAGGAGAGCATGAAAACTAGAGGACCTTCTGTCAATGCCAACCTCACCTCAAAAGAGTGGAAAAGCCATCCCCAGCACTGAAGACAAACCTCCCAAATATCTACAAAGTGAAATCTGCAAGAATTCCACCATCTGCACCTCGTCCAATGTTACCAACACACTGCCAACATGAGAGAAGAAAAAACAAGAGGGTGGGAGTTTCTGGTAAGAGGAGAGAAGAAAACTGAAGGGTCTCATCCCCCTGCATTGGTACCCAAGAAGAGAGCAACAGAGTGCAAGGATGTGCAGGAATCCTGGAGGCACTGACAGGATCCTGTGCAAGTAGCACTGCCTGTGAAGCCTATTCTTGATGTTTTCTACTGGCATCCTCTACACCACACTCAGGGAAATGGCATCTCCACCTAAGTGACATCATCCACTCCCTCCCCACTGACACACACCATGATCTATCCTGCTTCTCCCTTTCCCTCAGGCAAGACTTTTCCTCACTCAAGGTCACACTCTCCATGACAAATGCCCAGGTCTGACTTCAGCCACTCACAGGATCGCTGCCACAGTACCCAGGAACTGCTCCAGCCCAACAACATGCTCCAGCTGCAAACCCTGGTCAGGACATGATCCAGGTCTTCACACGTCCTCCCCTTCCCTCACCAAGGGCACAAAGGACACGTGGAGGGCTGCAAAGCCTCACAGGGTCTGACAGACTCTGCCCAGATGCCTCAACTTCACCCTGAATGGATGGTGGCTTTTCAGCAATCTCAGATGGAACAGCAGAGCTATGCATGAGAGCTTAAAGAGTCTGTGATAACAGCTTGACAGCCCCAATTCCAGTCTGCACAGATTTTAGTCTTTGAGAAAACAACACCAAATACTGAAGCAGAAGTGCACTCATGTTGTCAGCTGCGTGGGAGAATTTATCCCACAGCAAAGCAGAGCTGGGCTGCTCTGCAGGGTCTGGTGTGTATCTGCATCTGTCTGAATGAGTTAAGGATAACAACAAGACTCATCCTCTCCACAACTGCTGACTGTGCATGTGAAGAGGTAGAGGGAGTCCAGCACACAAAGACAACACCCACCTCCATCCATCCCCTTACAATCCCAAAGGCTCTTGCTTCCCCTTCCAGGCAGGCATGAGTGGCCAGAACAACACACCAAGAACCCCCGGACCCAGGGGCATTAGTCCCCACAGAACCTGCTCCCTCATTAGGATGATCCACCCGTGAAAAGCCACCAAGGCAAAACCACAGCACTTTCACTGACAACATCCCCTCAGTGTCCAACACAGCCATTCCAAGAAATGCATTCGGGTCCCTCCTCCACCCACTCTTGCTGCCACCTGCTCACACTGTGCCTGGAAGCCCCAGAAAAGGAACAACAGCAGACAGTGGTGCTGTGCTGCGCCCACCATAGAATCAAGGAATATCTCAATATGGAGGGCACTCGTAAGGATCATCCCATCCAACGCCTGCTCCAAGCAACATTTGCTCGATCCAACATGACGATACCACGACAACACCAGGACAAATGAACATCTCTCAGACTCATCTTCTTCTTATGTAGGAGAGACTTACCTGAAGCATCACTGGTTCCTTCTTCAGAAAAGAAATCTTCTCAGGGCTGGGTAATTGCTTCTAAGGAACATTCTTCTTTAATGTTATCAGAGCAGGATGGGGAAGATGGATTGGAAAAAATGACCCACATTCTGCAAAAAGCCTTGAAATCACTGGACAGTGCACAGGGCACCGTTGTGCTCTTCCCATACACTGATGGCCAACTGCCCAAAACTCTGCACCCCACCAGCTGCCACAATCCATCAGTCTGCATCTCACCCATTTCACTGCCAACACATTGTCCAATGAGAGAGAACAGCAAAAAATATAACAGAAGTTTCTGGTAAAAAGAGAGGGGAAAACCAAGGGTTCCCAAACACACCAGACTGAAATCTGAAAAGAGAACTTCTTCCACGTCCAAGCAAGACTAAGAGCAGAGAAGCAACCAAAGACAGGTTCAGAGAAGGCTGGCCAGATTGGATGGAAATTTGGAAAAGCTTTCCAAAAAAAGATACTCAGTACTACTGGAGTCCCTGAGAGGATCCAGGGCAAGCAACCCTGCGCACGGGACAACTTCCCAAAGTTTTCTACTGGAATCATCTATCCCAAAGCCTGGGAAATGACATCTCCAGCTAAGCAGATGTTCTCCAGTCCTTTCCCAAAGACATTGTCCATGGTCTACACAGCAGCTCCATTTCCTCAGGGAAGACTCTTCCCCACTCAAAGTCATCCACCCCATGATGGATGCCCAAGCACTAATCCACACCACTCCCAGGAACATTGCAGAGCACCCAGACATTGCTCCACCACTACAGCAGGAACCAGAAATGAAACCCACTCTGAGCATGACCCTGGGCTTCACATGTCCTCAACTTTCCCTCACAACAGACACAGACAACACATGGAGGGACACAAAGACCCTCACCATCTGGCAGGCTCTTCCTGGCTGCACAAACTTCACTCCAAATGCTTTGTGACTTTTCAGCAATCTCAGATGGAAACACTACAGAGCAGAACTTAAGAACTGAGTTCTTAGGAATTCTGTGATTAGAGCTTGGACAACTCTGATCCCAGTCCACATGGATTTTGTTCTTTGAGAGAAGCACAGCAAATGCTGCAGCACAAGCACACTCCTGGTATCAATTGAGTGGGAGAACCTGTACCACAGGAAACCAGATCTGGGCTGCTGGGAAGGATGTGACATGCACGTGAACATACTGATGCAGCATCTCTATCAAGGCCACTGTGCAAGTGCACAAGTAGGGGAAAGCAAGAACATACAGAAACACCCACTTCCTCATCACAACTGCTGACAAATCCCACCTGAGGAGGAGCAAGGAAGCATCATGACAACATCAACGGCTGTGGAAGCCACATCATAAGAGGCCAGCACGTGTCACACCATTTCTCTGGCCAGGAACTCAAGTCCACACATTTTATATGTAACCAATATAAAAACCACTATTAAAAAAAACAACAAACAAAAAAAAAACCTCAGATGGTGTCACACACACTGTGATCAGCAGACTCTCAGCAGTTCACCCTTCATGGTTTGCCAAGCTTTAGCTCTCTCATGGAAATGTTACACTCCTGCCAGCTCCGTCACACCTAAAATATTACACAGTAGTATCTAGAGATGGCAAGAGAACAATTCTTATGTCCAATGACACAGATTTCTTCCTCTCAGAGAACAACCCTAACGCAGACAAGCACACCACCATACTGGATATACATGATAATCTGGGGCTTTTTAAAACAGAAGGTTTCCAGGGTGCCATAAGGCTACCAGTGCTGATGCAAATACCAAAAGAACATCACAACAGACCAGCATACATCACATCACTTCACTCCTCAAGCCAAGAATGGATCTAGAGGGTGGGAAAAGAAACAGAAAATTCCCAATTCTGCCATCTGCCTTGGGTCACATTCCTCTCTCTGAGGAATGCTGCTCCTCATGCTGCTACCTACTGTAGAAACATACCTGGAAAAATAACATAGGAAAAGTCTGCGAAGCCTTTCGACCTTCACATTGACTCTAGTGGGAAAACAAAAAGGGAAAATACACCACGGGGAGAGAAAACTCTGAAGCCCCAGGTATCACTAGGCATTACTTACTTGTCAGAAGGCAAAGAGAAGAAAGAAGGGGAGACTTCAATAAGAAACAGGCATGTTCAGCACTCAGCAAAGGTAAATAAAGCAGTAAATAGTGTCTGGGGAGCTGTCATCTCCACAGCCTGCCTGTCTTGAACCCCTTCAGGAAACTCGGGTGGAAATGCTTCACACCCGTAGCAGGAGCATTTTATTTCCCAGAACAGCAAACCTCAGCTGAGAATATTAAGCCCCAACAGCCCCTGACCTGGGGCCGGGAGAGAAGGGCAACAAAGACAAGAAGGAGCATCAGTGGGAGGGAGAGGGATCCTGACAGAGCAGCCCTAGCTGCCAGGCCTCTTCCCAAGGTTTTCTACTGCCATCCTCTACCCCACACCATGGGAAACAAGATCTCCACACCTAAGCAGACATCACCCACTCCTTCCACAAAGACAGACCAGATTCTACACAGCATCTCCATTTCCCTTAGGCAAGACTCTTCCCCACTCTACATCACCCTTCCCATCACTCTGGCCCAGCCTCTAAAGACACAGAATTTGCTTAACCCTTCAAGATGGCCAGATCTAATCCCTGCCCTGCATGTGATCCCAGCCTTTGCACATCCTCATCTTGCCTCACGATTGGCACACTCACCTTTCAGACATGCCACACTCCCCTCTGGCTTCACCAGTCTCAGCTGAAACCATTACATACCTGGGAGCAACACCACTTATGGAGGTGATGTCACAGCAGCTCTAAAGACAAGGGCATTGATTGCACAGTGTGAAAGAACAACCCAAACGTGGATCAACACACCAGTATCACTGATGGTATCTACTGCACAGGAAAATGTGGTGTTGGGTATGGGATGGGTTTTCTTTCAAAAGAGGATTTCCAGGGGTTTTGGAAAGGTGTGGCTGCTGATGCAAATATACAAGTCACATCACAACAGGCTGGTGTGTGGTGACACCGCCTCCCTGGCCAAGAGCACAGGCCCACAGTCCCATTCAGATGGGCAGGAGAAGAAACACCCACCTTTGGTCAAAGTCCTCCGCTTGAACACTTTATGTCACTCTGTAGAGTAACAACACACTTGGAAAAAGAACATGGAAAAAGTCCATATTGACTTCCCTACTTCATTAATAGCTCCAGTGAGAGAACCAAAAAGGAGAAAAGAATCCACAGTGAGAGAAAACCCTGAAGAGCCAAACCCAACCATGTATCACTCCTTTTCTAGGGAACAACCATAGAAGAGGACAACAGTTTTTAACAAGAAACTACCTCGGACACCACCAAGATCAGCACTCAGAAACAGGGAATAAAGCAGAAAATACTGCCAGGGGGACTGTCACATCCACAGCCCCCGTGTTACATACACCTCTGGAAAACTCGGGAGGAAATGAAACCAGTCAATAGGCAAGAGCTTTGATTTACATCTACAGCAGAACAACCTCAGACAGCAGCAAACCTCAGCTGCAGCCGGTAACTGCTGCGCCCACCAAGGGAGGCAAGGACGCTAAAGCAGATGCAAAAGTCCCATTAACACCGGGAAGCACCCGCCAAGCACCCACCGCCCGTAGCACCCACGGGAACACACCGGCCCCCAACAGCCCCAGACCTGGGGCCGGCTGACGAGGATGAGAAAGGCCAGAAAGAGGCGGGGGGGAAAAGCGGGAAGGGGCGAGGGGCGGGACAGGGAGGCCACTGACCGTGTCCAGCAGAGCGGGCGCCTCCGGCTGCGTCTCCTTCGCCGCGGGGCCGGGCGGCGGCGGC